>NC_140990.1:9075007-9427260 GCF_052327205.1 Somniosus microcephalus | reverse complement strand
GGTGAAGACCGCCGATTGCGGCTGTGGGAGACGTGGGCCCGGTTGCCAGGGGTAACGCTGGACGCTCAGCAAGCCCCGCCCGCCGGCCAGCCAGAGAGAGACAGCGCGTCTCGGCTCCTGCTGCGCGCGCACCCTAGCGGCGCTGGGCTGAGGCTCGGCCCTCCAGCCTTCGAGTGGGGCCGGGAGGTGCCTAGCTCGGGCGTGGGTGCGGAGAGAGACGCCGAGGGCTTCTAGGCCTACCTGGAAAAAACGGGGAAAGGTAGGAAAATTAATGAGATTAGATAAGTTAATTACTTTCTAAATCATTTTTTTTAAAAAACAATATGTGTTTTAAAAGCAACGTTTTTTTTTAGAGACGCAGAAAGCGGGAAAAAGAAAGGAAAAGTTTGGAATCAAGATGGCGGCGACTCACCTCGGTATCAGAACGATAAAGCCCGGCCCCACACGCACCGATTGGCCCGGCGGCACACGCCAGCAACCCGGCGTACGATTGGTCGAGCTCGAGGTCACTCTGTCGCTAATGAGCGGATTAATGAGATGCTAATGAGCGGAATGTTGAAGGTTTTTGGGATACCGCGGGTGCAATTTTTAGCCCCGGCCGAAACGTCAATACGCTTAAAACCGTCTCGGAAGCGTAAGCTTTCTTTGGAGGTAACGCGCGCCTAGGTACGCCCTGTAACTTTCGAGTGCATACCCATAAGCACACGCGATGACAGACAGATAGACAGAAGTACCGATTTATATATATATAGATTCCCTTTTGAAAGTTACTATTGAATCTGCTTCCACCTCCCATTCAGGCAGTGCATTCCAGATCATCACAATTCGCTGGGTAAAAAAAAGTTTCCTCGTTTCCTCTCTAGATTCTTTTGCCAATGATCTGAAATCTGTGTCCTCTCGTTACCGACCCTCCTGCCAGTGACAACAGCTTCTCCTTGTTTGCGCGATCAAAACCCCTCAAAATTTTGAGCACCTCGATCACAGCTCCACTTAACCGTCTCTGCTCCAAGTTATATTGCCGTTGTTTTGTGAATTGTTGCTGTGATCGAGGGTGCTGGATGTCCGTGCCTGGGGAATGGGACATTCTATCCTCGTGAGCACCAGAGTGTCAGCATCCAGCAAATCTCTGGTCATGGACTGTCTTTTTAAACTGCCCTCACCTGAGCTTTTTGACTCCCTGATTTCATTATTAAACATTTCAGAGTTTTTGCAGACTGACCAAGGCTAAACAGATAAATGTGAGGTATTACATTTTGGTAGGAAGAATGGGGAAGGTCACTTATCACTTGGAGGGTGCGAGTCTAGGTGGGGTAGGAGGAGCAAAGGGATCTCGGAGTACAAATACACAAATCACTAAAAGTTGCGACACAGGTTAGCAAAGGCCATAATAAAGCAAACCAAGCACTAGGGTTTATTTCTCGAGGGATAGAATTGAAAAGTAGGTGAAGTTATGCTAAACCTGTATCGAACCTCGGTGAGACCACACTTGGAGTACTGCGTACAGTTCTGGTCGCCATATTATAAAAAGGATATAGAGGCACTGGAGAGGGTGCAGAGAAGATTTACAAGGATGATTACCAGAAATGCGAGGGTATACATATCAGGAAAGGATGAACAGGCTGGGTCTCTTTTCTCTTGAAAACAGAAGGCTGAGGGGTGACCTAATAGAGGTCTTTAAAATTATGAAAAATGTTGATCGAGTGGATACAGAGAGAATGTTTCCACTTGTGGGGAAGAGCATAACTAGAGGCCATCAATATAAGATAGTCACCAAGAAATCCAATAGGGAATTGAGAAGAAACTTCTTTACCCAGAGAGTGGTGAGAATGTGGAACTCGCTGCCACAGGGAGTGGTTGAAGCGAATAGTATCGATGCATTTAAGAGGAGGCTAGACAAGCATATGAGGGAGAAGGGAATCGAGGGTTATGCTGATAGATTTAGATGAGGAACGACGGGAGGAGGCTTGAGTGGAGCATAAACACCGGCATGGACTGGTTGGGGCCGAATGGCCTGTTTCTGTGCCGTATATCCGATGTAATCCTATGTCAAGTATCCCAGCTGGCTTAGCTCCAGGCACTTTAGCTCAGTGGGCAGCACTCTCACCTCTGAGTCAGAAGGTCGTGGGTTCAAGTCCCAGTCCAGAGAATTAAGGATAAAAATCTAGGTAATGAGGAAGTGCTGCGCTGTCAGAGGTGCCGTCTTTCAGATGAGATGTTAAACTGAGGCCCCCGTCTGCTCTTTCAGGTGGACGTAAAAGATCCCATGGCACTACATTGAAGAAGAGCAGGGGAGTTCTCCCCGGTGTCATGGGGCCAATATTTATCCCTCAATCAACATCACTGAAATAGATTATCTGGTCATTGTCACATTGCTGTTTGTGGGAGCTTGCTGTGCGCCAATTGGCTGCCGTGTTTCCTACATTACAACAGTGACTACAGTTCAGAAGTTCTTCATTGGCTGTAAAGCACTCTGGGACATCCTGAGGTTGTGAAAGGCGCTATATAAATGCAAGTTTTTCTTTCTCAGCAAGAGGGCGAGTGTCAGTGGTTGGAGGGAGGAGCTCAGTGTTGTCACTGGGTGGACACAGACAGATTGAAGCTAAAAGACAGAGAATGCTGAAGTTTGGAATGATAACACCCAAAGTCAGGAGTTGGGCCCTTTGCCTAGATAAGGGAGGTGGTTGCTAAGAGACCCACAGACCTAATAACACTGCAAACTGCTCAGGCAGCAGACTTGTTGCAACATGTGAGGTCACGAGTGAGTTGGTGCCCAGACAACAGTGGCTTGGACATTCCTGAGAGAGACAAACCAGTTCTGTAACCGGGAGAACAGGTTGAGGGACCACGATAGGGTTCCCCTTGTCCTCACCTTTCACCCCACCAGCCTCCACATTCAACGGATCATCCTCCGCCATTTCCGCTACCTCCAAAGTGATCCCACCACCAAACGCATCTTCCCCTCCCCTCCCCTTTCAGCATTCCGTAGGGACCGCTCCCTCCGAGACACCCTAGTCCACTCCTCTATCACCCCCAGCACCCCTTCCCCTGGCACCTTCCCATGCAAGTGCAGGAGATGTAACACCTGCCCCTTTACCTCCCCCCTTCCCACTGTCCAGGGCCCCAAACACCCCTTCCAGGTGAAACAGCGATTTACTTGTACTTCTTGCAATCTAGTATACTGTATTCGCTGCTCACGATGCGGTCTCCTCTACATTGGGGAGACCAAATGCAGATTGGGTGACTGCTTTGCGGAACACCTCCGTTCAGTCCGTAAGGGTGACCCCGAGCTTCCGGTCGCCTGTCATTTTAATTCACCGCTCCATTCCCACTCGGACCTCACCGTCCTTGGCCTCTTGCATTGTTTCATGGAAGCTCAACGTAAACTCGAGGAACAGCACCTCATCTTCCGATTAGGCACTTTGCAGCCTTCCGGACTCAATATCGAGTTCAACAATTTCAGATCATAACCTCGGCCCCCATTACATTTTTACTTATATTTTTTATCCACCACTTTGCGGTTTCTCCCTTCCCCCCCTTTCCTTTTTTTCCTCTCTCCCACATGGCAGCTGCCTCTCATTCTGCCAGAACATTTCACACCTAATCTGAGCCGTCTTTTGTCTCCACCATCACCATCTCGTCTCGTTTTGAATACCTCTTAATGTCTCTTCACTTTTGTTCTGTCCCAGCCCTGCCTTTCGATCTATTTCATTTCCTTTCCAGTTTTGAAAAAGGGTTTGACCCGAAACATCGACAATTAATTTCTCTCCACGGATGTTGCCTGGCCTGCTGAGTTTTTCCAGCATTTTTTGTTGTTATTTCAGGTTTCCAGCGTCTGCAGTATTTTGCTATCGAACAGGTTGACGGAGTCACCCTACGTGGGACAGCTCGTCCGAGGTGTTAACACAGAGTCAGCTTGGGAATGGGATGATCAATAAATCATAGAATCATAGAAATTTACAGCACAGAAGGAGGCCATTTGGTCCATCTTGTCCGTGCCGGCCGACAAAGAGCTATCCACCCTAATCCCACTTTCCAGCACTTGGTCCGTAGCCTTGTAGGTTACGGCACTTCAAGTGCATATCCAAGTGCTTTTTAATGTGATGAGGGTCTCTGCCTCTACCACCCTTTCAGGCAGTGAGTTCCAGACCCCCACCACCCTCTGGGTGAAAGAATTTCTCCTCAAATCCCCTCCAAACTTCCGACCAATTACTTTAAATCTGTGCCCCCTGGTTATTGACCTCCCTGCTAAGGGAAATAGGTCCTTCCTATCCACTCGATCTAGGCCCCGCATAATTTTATACACCTCAGTTAAGTTTCCCCTCAGCCTCCTCTGTTCCAAAGAAAACAACCCCAGCCTATCCAATCTTTCCTCATAGTTAAATTTCCCCAGCCCAGGCAACATCCTCGTAAATCTCCTCTGTACCCCCTCTAGTGCAATCACATCCTTCCTATAATGTGGTGACCAGAACTGCACGCAGTTCTCTAGCTGTGGCCTAACTAGTGTTTTATACAGTTCAAGCATAACCTCCCTGCTCTTATATTCTATGCCTCGGCTAATAAAGGCAAGTATCCCGTATACCTTCTTAACCACCTTATCTACCTGTCCTGCTACCTTCAGGGATCTGTGGACACGCACTCCAGGGTCCCTCTGATCCTCTGCACTACTCAGTGTCCTACCATTTATAGTGTATTCCCTTGCCTTGTTAGCCCTCCCCAAATGCATTACCTCACACTTCTCCAGATTGAATACCATTTGCCACTGTTCTGCCCACCTGACCAGTCCATTGATGTCTTCCTGCAGTCTGCAGCTTTCTTCTTCATCATCAACCACACGGCCAACTTTTGCATCATCTGCAAACCTCTTAATCATACTTCCTACATTCAAGTCCAAATCATTGATTTATACCACAAAAAGCAAAGGACCCAGTACTGAGCCCTGCGGAACCCCACTGGAAACAGCCTTCCAGTCACAAAAACACCCTTCGACCTAGGCCCTTTGTTTCTTGCCTTTGAGCCAGATTTGGATCCAACTTGTCCCTTTGCCTTGGGTCCCATGGGCTTTTACTGTCGTCACCAGTCTGCCATGTAGGAGCTTATCAAAAGCCTTGCTAAAATCCATATAGACTACATCAAACGCACTACCCTCATCGATCCTCCTCACCTCCTCAAAAAATGCAATCAGGTTAATCATACTTCCTACATTCAAGTCCAAATCAGTGATTTATACCACAAAAAGCAAAGGACCTTGGAGTGCATGTCCACAGATTGCTGAGGGTAGCAGGCCAGGTAGATAAGGTGGTTAAGAAGGCATACAGAATGCTTGCCTTTATTAGCTGTGGCATAGAATACAAGAGCAGGGAGGTTATGCTTCAACTGTATAAAACACTAGTTAGGCCTCAGCTAGAGAACAGCGTGCAGTTCTGGTCACCACATTACAGGAAGGATGTGATTGCACTAGAGAGGGTACAGAGGAGATTTACAAGGATGTTGCCGGGAGTAGAGAATCTTAGCTCTGAGGAAAGATTGGATATGCTGGGTTTGTTTTCCTTGGAACAGAGGAGGCTGGGGTGAGACGTTATTGAGATGTATAAATTTATGAGGGGCATAGATAAAGTGGATAGAAAGGACCTATTTCCCTTAGCAGAGGGGTCAAAAACTAGGGGGCACAGATTTAAAGTAATTGGTGGAAGGTTTAGAGGGGATTTGAGGGGAAATATCTTCACCCAGAGGGTTGTGAGGGTCTGGAACTCATTGCCTGAAGGGGTGGTAGAGGTAGGAACTCTAACCACATTTAAAAAGTACTTGGATGTGCACTTGGGATGCTGTAACCTGCAGGGCTACGGACCAAGAGCTGGGAAGTGGGAATAGGCTGGATAGCTCTTTGTTGGCTGGCGCGGACACGTTGGGCTGAAATGGCCTCCTTCCGTGCTGTAACTTTCTATGATTCTATGAAACGGCCCTCAACAAAAGTCACGAATTACATCCTCCGCGGCTGTAACCGGTGGACTATCTCTCTTCATCCTTCTCGACCTGTCTGCGAGCTTCACCACGGTTGATCACACCATCCTCCTCCAACGCCTCTCCTCCATTGTTCAGCCCAGTGGGACTTGTTGGTGTGATTACAGGATAGTCGCTGAGCCAGACCCCCGAAACAAGCTCGTGGAACAGGAAACATTGAGACGTCTGATTGATACACTTTATTTCACAAATCAATGGTAAAAGGGAGCTGTTGACAGTGGCAGAAGGTGGGTGGTGGTGGTCCACAAGGATCAGTGCTGGGTCCACTGTTGTTCACAACTTATATTAACGATTTAGACTTTGGAATCAAAAACACAATTTCTAAATTTGTGGATGACACCAACTTTGAGGAATAGTCAATATTGATGAGGACTGCAACAAATTACAGGAGGACATTAATAAACTTGCAGAATGGGTATATAATTGGCAAATGAAGTTCAACACAGATAAATGTGAGGTATTACATTTTGGTATGAAGAATGGGGAGGTCACATCACTTGGAGGGTGCGAGTCTAGGTGGGGTAGAGGAACAAAAGGATCTCGGAGTACAAATACACAAATTACTAAAAGATGCGCCACAGGTTAGCAAGGCCATAAAAAAAGCAAACCAAACACTTGGGTTTATTTCTTGAGGGATAGAATTGAAAAGTAGGGAAGTTATGCTAAACCTGTATCAAACCTTGGTTAGACCACACAGTTCTGATGAAGGGTCCCAGACCTGAAACGTTAACTCTGTTTCTCTCTCCATGGATGCTGCCTGGCCTGCTGAGTATTTCTAGCATTTTCTGTTGTTATTTCAGATTTCCAGCATCCACAGTATTTTGTTATTGAATTTAAGGGGAGGCTGGACAAGCATATGAGGGAGAATGGAATAGAGGGTTATGCTGATACATTTAGATGAGGAATGACGGGAGGAGGCTCGAGTGGAGCTTGGACTGGTTGGGCCGAATGGCCTGTTTCTGTGCCGTATGTCCTATGTAATCCAATGTAACATAGTAAAAACATCCCAATCAGTTCACAGGAGCACCATCAGACCAAATTTAACACTGACTCATATAAAAGATATTAGGACAGGTGACCACGAGCTTGGTGAAAGAGGTAGGGGTTGGGAACCTGTGCAGGGAGGCAGAGGAAAGGGAAGCAAGGATAGAAGCAAAAGACAGGAAGGAGAAAAGCAAAAGTGGAAGTCAGAGAAATCAAGGGTGTAAATCAAACAGGGCCACAGTAAATAATAATTCTAAAAGGACTAAGAGTGTTAAAAAATCAAGCCTGAAGGCTTTGTGTCTTAATGTGAGGAGCATTTGTAATAAGGTGGATGAATTAGCTGCGCAAATAGATATAAATGGATATGATATAATTGGGATTACGGAGACATGGCTCCAGGCTGACCAAGTCTGGGAATTCAACATCCAGGGGTATTCAATAATCAGGAAGGCTTTGCTGGTTAAAGAGGAGATTAACACAATAGTAAGGAAGGATATTAGCTCTGATGATGTGGAATCTGTATGGGCAGAGCTGAGAAATACCAAGGGGCAGAAAACATTAGTGGGAGTTGTATACAGACCCCCAAACAGTAATGCTGAGGTTGGGGATGGTATTAAACGGGAAATTAGAGATGCGTGCAATAAGGGCACAGCAGTTATCATGGGTGACTTTAATCTACATATAGTTTGGGCTAACCAAATCAGTAACAATACTGTGGAGGAGGAATTCCTAGAGTGTATACGGGATGGTTTCCTGGACCAATATGTCGAGGAACCAACTGGAGATCAGGCCACTTTAGATTGGGTATTATGTAATGAGAAAGGATTAATTAGCAATCTTGTTGTGCGAGGCCCCTTGGGGAGGAGCAATCATAATATGATAGAATTCTTCATTAAAATGGAGAGTGAAGTAGTTGACTCAGAGACTAGGGTCCTGAATTTAAATAAAGGAAACTACGATGGTATGAGACATGAGTTGGCTAGGATGGATTGTGGAACGTTACTTAAAGGGTTGATGGTGGATAGGCAATGACAAACATTTAAAGATCGCATGGATGATCTACAGAATTTGTTCATCCCTGTTTGGGATAATAAAACAAAAAAGGTGACTCAACCGTGGCTAACAAGGGAAATTAGGGATAGCATAAGCTCCAAGGAGAGGACATATAATTAAGCCAGAAAAAGCAGCAAACCTGAGGATTGGGAGCAGTTTAGGATTCAGCAAAGGAGGACAAAGGGATTAATTAAGAGGAGGAAAATAGATTGAGAGTAAGCTTGCAGGGAACATAAAAACTGACTGTAAAAGCTTCTATAGATATGAGAAGAGAAAAAGGTTGGTGAAGTCAAGCATAGGTCCCTTGCAGTCAGAATCAGGGGAATTTAATATGGGGAACAAAGAAATGGCAGAACAATTAAATACATACTTTGGTTGTCTTAAAAAGGACAACATAAATAACCTCCCAGAGGTGTTGGGGAACATACGGTCTAATGAGAGGGAGGAATTGAATGAAATCAGTATTTGTAGGGAAATGGTATTAGGGAAATTGACAGCACTGAAGGCCGATAATAAATCCCCAGGGCCTGATAATCTACATCCTAGGGTACTTAAGGAAGTGGCCCTAGAAATAGTAGATGCATTGCTGATCATCTTCCAAAATTCGATAGACTCTGGAACAGTTCCCATGGATTGGAGGGTAGCTAATGTTACCCCACTATTTAAAAAGGGTGGTAGAGAGAAAACGGTGAATTATAGACCGGTAAGTCTGACATCGGTAGTGGGGAAAATGCTAGAGTCCATTATTATAAAAGATGTAATAGCAGAGCACTTGGAAAACAGTGACAGGATCGGACAAAGTCAACATGGATTTACAAAAGGTAAATCATGCTTGACTAATCTACTGGAATTTTTTGAGGATGTAACTGGTAGAATAGATAAGGGAGAACCAGTGGATGTGGTGTATTTGGACTTTCAGAAGGCTTTTGATAAGGTCCCGCATAAGAGATTAGCGTGCAATGTAAAAGCCCACGGGATTGGGGGTAAGGTACTGTCTTGGATAGAGAACTGGCTGGCAGACAGGAAGCAAAGAGTTGGAATAAACAGGTCTTTTTCCGAATGGCAGGCAGTAACTAGTGGGGTACTGCAGGGATCGGTGCTAGGACCCCAGCTATTCACAATATATATATAAATGATCTAGATGTAATATCTCCAAGTTTGCAGATGACACAAAGCTGGGTGGGCGTGTGTGCTGTGAGGAGGATTCAGAGAAACTCCAGTATGATTTGGACAGGTTGGGTGATTGGGCAGATGCATGGCAGCTGCAGTATAATGCGGATAAATGCGAGGTTATCCACTTTGGTGGCAAAAACAGGAAGACAGATTATTATCTGAACAACAAGAGATTGGGAGATGGGGAAATGCAACAAGACCTGGGTGTCTTTGTGCACCAGTCACTGAAGGTAAGCATGCAGGTGCAGCAGGCGGTTAAGAAGGCAAATAGTATGGCACCTCTGACAGAGCAGCTCTCCCTCAGTACTGCCCTGGAGTGTCAGCCTAGGTTACGTGCTCAAGTCTCCAGAGTGGGACTCAAACCCACGACCTTCTGACTCCAGAGGTGAGAGTGTCACCCACTGAGCCGAGGCTGACCCCTCTTAAACTCCAGCCTAGTTACTGGGGTTATCATCAGCATCTTCAAACTGCCCCACCGCCCCCCAACCCCGTAATTGCCATTATTAACACAGAATAGTCCTTCATGCGATTAACAGCAGAATGGGACCAGTGCGCTCAGGTGTGAAGTCGCTGGTGTCTCAGCAGTTGAGTTGAACTGGTGAATCCCTTTTCACACGCTGAGCAGGGGAATGGCCTCTCTCCCGTGTGAGCGAACTGGTGTATCTGAAGATTGGATGACTGCGTAAACCTCTTCCCACAGTGAGAGCAGCTGAACGGCCTCTCCCCGGTATGGATGCGTCGATGTTTCTTCAGGTCCTTGGAGCATTTGAAACTCTTGTCGCAGTCAGAACATTTAAACGGCCTCTCATCAGTGTGAACCAGCTGGTGTCTCAGCAGGGTGGAGGAGAGAGTGAATCCCTTCCCACACACGGAGCAGGAGAACGGCCTCTCGTCAGCGTGACCCAACTGGTGTGCCCGCAGAGTGGAGGGACGAGCGAATCCCTTCCCACACACGGAGCAGGTGAACGGCCTCTCCCCGGTGTGAACTTGCTGGTGCTGTAACAGTTGGCTGGATCTTCTGAAGCCCTTCTCGCAGTCGGAGCACTGAAAAGGTCTCTCATCGGTGTGAATATGCTCGTGTATCAACAGGTGGGAAGACTGGTTAAACCTCTTCTCACAGTGAGAGCAGGCGAACGGCTTCTCCCCGGTGTGAACTCGCTGGTGTCTCAGCAGGTTGGGTTGTTCATTGAATCCCTTCCCGCACACCAGAGCAGGTGAACGGCCTCTCCCCGGTGTGAACTCGCTGGTGTGCCCGCAGGGAGCCTGAATGAGTGAATCCCTTCCCACACACGGAGCAGGTGAACGGACATTTCACGGAGTGACTGCGCTGATGAGTCTCCAGCTCGGAAAGGCAACTGAATCCCTTCCCGCATTCCTGACATTTGCACGGACTCTCCTCGCTTTGGTTACACTTGTGCCTTCCCAGGTTGCACCTTCGGTTGAATCCATGTCCACACACAAGACACGTGTGCAGTTTGCCCGCACTCTGATTGCTGCTTTCCGCTTCCATATGTTGATGATATTCAGGTCCTGATGAATCGAGTGACTCTGTCAGATCTTCATGTGAAGTTTGCGTTAAGCTGCCTGTCTGCAATTCCTCCCCTTGCAAGAGACAGTAAAACAGGTTTATATAAGTAATTAATGTAAATACAGGAGAGAAAATAAAGAAAGACTGGCCTTTATACAGCGCCTTTCACGACCAACGGTTTTACAGCCAATGAAGTACTTTTTGAAGTGTAGTCGTTGTTGTAATGTGGGAAACACTGCAGCCAATTTGCATGATAAATAATGGCCAGGACACCAGGGATAACTCTCCTGCCCTTCTTCGAAATAGTGGGATCGTTTATGTCCACCTGAATGTCTCATCCGAAAGACGGACCTCCGACAGTGCGGCGCTCCCTCAGTGCTGCCCCTCCGACAGTGCGGCGCTCCCTCAGTGCTGCCCCTCCGACAGTGCGGCGCTCCCTCAGTACTGCCCCTCCGACAGTGCGGCGCTCCCTCAGTACTGCCCCTCCGACAGTGCGGCGCTCCCTCAGTACTGCCCCTCCGACAGTGCGGCGCTCCCTCAGTACTGCCCCTCCGACAGTGCGGCGCTCCCTCAGTACTGCCCCTCCGACAGTGCGGCGCTCCCTCAGTACTGCCCCTCCGACAGTGCGGCGCTCCCTCAGTACTGCCCCTCCGACAGTGCGGCGCTCCCTCAGTACTGCCCCTCCGACAGTGCGGCGCTCCCTCAGTACTGCCCCTACGACAGTGCGGCGCTCCCTCAGTACTGCCCCTCCGACAGGGCCGCGCCCCCTAAGCACTGCCCCTCCGACAGTGCGGCGCTCCTTCGGCACTGCCCCTGAGTGTCAGCCTAGGTTTATGTGCTCGAGTCTCTGTAGTGGGGACTTTAAACCCACAACTTTCTGACTCAAGAGACAAGGGTGCTCCCAATGGAGCCACTGGCTAGCTCTCAACGTCTTTCACATTCTTGCTAAAGTGCGGTGGCCGGGGGAATTGTCACTGTCCCTTTAATCAGAAGAAAACACAAGAGGGGGGGAGGGAGTCCCTTTAAATATGGAGGGGGGTGGGTGTCCCTTTAAATGTGGCGAGGCGGGGCCACACATGCTCATTCGGCCCCCCCACGAATGCGAGGTTATCCACTTTGGTGGCAAAAACAGGAAGGCAGATTATTATCTGAATGGTAATAGATTGGGAGAAGGGGAAATGCAACGAGACCTGGGTGTCCTTGTGCACCAGTCACTGAAGGTAAGCATGCAGGTGCAGCAGACGGTTAAGAAGGCAAATGGTATGTTGGCCTTCATAGCGAGAGGTCTCGAGTACAAGAACAAGGATGTCTTGCTGCAGTTGTACAGAGCCTTGGTGAGACCACACCTTGAGTATTGTGTGCAGTTTTGGTTGCCTTATCTGAGGAAGGATGTTCTTGCCATGGAGGGAGTGCGGCGAAGATTCACCAGACTGATACCTGGGATGGCAGGAATGACGTATGAGGAGAGATTGGGTCGATTGGGCTTACACTCGCTGGAGTTTAGCAGAATGAAAGGGGATCTCATTGAAACTTATAAAATTCTAACAGGGCTGGACAGACTAGATGCAGGAAGGATGTTCCCGATGGTCGTGGATTCCAGAACCAGGGGTCGCACAGAAACATAGAAGATAGGAGCAGGAGTAGGCCATTTGGCCCCTCGAGCCTGCTCCGCCATTCAATGAGATCATGGCTGATCATTCAAATTCAGTACCCTGTCCCTGCCTTCTCCCCATATCCCTTGATCCCTTTAGCCTTAAGAAATATATCGAACTCCTTCTTGAATATAATTAATGAATTGGCCTCTACTGCCTTCTGTGGTAGAGAATTCCACAGGTTCTCCACTCTCTGGGTGAAGAAATTCCTCCTCATCTCTGTCCTAAATGGCTTACCCCTTATCTTTAGGCTGTGACCCCTGGTTCTGGACTCCACCGCCATCGGGAACATCCTTCCTGCATATAGCCTGTCTAGTGATGTTAGAATTTTATAAGTAAAGTGTTGGGGAATCGATTTAAATCGAGGTGAGGGGGGGGGAGAGGAGAGCGAGATTATAAAGTAAAATACGGGAAAAACCAAACGTGAGAGTCGGGCAAGCGGGCGGGACCTCCGCGGACGCCGAACAGAGCGGATTGAGCTGCGCGGGGTGGCGGAGTGAGCCGGACCAATGTGATTCTGACTGACGGGACCGCTGACCAATAGGAAGAGGGCTGAGCTGGTAGGACTGAACTGAGCGGCCTGGTCCTCCAACCAATGGCGGCGCGGCTAGGGGGCGGGACCTTCCTCCCCAGCGCTGAGGCTGGGGCCCGATTGTGACGTCATCAGAGGAAGAGACCCATTCAGGTGCATGGAGGCCGGCCTGGGCTGTGACTGATGGGAGCGCTGACCAATAGGAAGAGGGCTGAGCTGGGAGGACTGAACTGGGTGGCCTGGTCCTCCAACCAATGGTGGCGCAGCAAGGGGGCGGGCCCTGGGTCTCCAGCTCAGGTGCGCTGGGGCCGATTGTGACGCGCTGTCCCCAGGTGAGAGCAGCTCAGTCAGCACAGAGCTGGGGCTGGAATCTGGGAGAGGGGCCGCAGGCAGCGGGCCTGGCAAAGGGGCACAAGCTTCACAATACAAGCTTCTTTCAAATGCACAATTGTTTCCTACACACAGCCTTGGTCACTCTGCAAAAAAACTGTTTAACAATTCATCATAACTCCCCTGCTTTAGGAGAGGGGTAGAGTGCAAAAGCAAGGAAGTTATGATGAAACTGTGTAAAAGACTGGAGTCAGCTGTGGCTCAGTGGATAGCAGAGTCAGAAGGTTGTGGGTTCAAATCCCGCTCCAGGGACTTGAGCACATAAAGCGAGGCTGACACTCCAGTGCGATGCTGAGGGAGCGCTGTACTGTTGGAGGGGCAGTACTGAGGGAGCGCCGCACTGTCGGAGGGGCAGTGCTGAGGGAGCGCCGCACTGTCGGAGGGGGAATACTGAGGGAGCGCCGCACTGTCGGAGGGGCAGTACTGAGGGACCGCCGCACTGTCGGGGGGGTGGCAGTACTGAGGGAGCGCCGCACTATCGGAGGGGGAATACTGAGGGAGTGCCGCACTGTCGGAGGGGGAATACTGAGGGAGTGCCGCACTGTCGGAGAGGCGGTTAAGAAGGCAAATGGTATGTTGGCCTTCATAGCGAGAGGGTTTGAGTACAGGAACAAGGATGCCTTGCTGCAGTTGTGCAGGGCCTTGGTGAGACCACATCTTGAGCATTGTGTGCGGTTTTGGTCACCTTATCTGAGGAAGGATGTTCTTGCCATGGAGGGAGTTCAGCGAAGATTCACCAGGCTGATACCTGGGATGGCAAGAATGATGTATGAGGAGAGATTGGGTTGATTGGGCTTATACTCACTGGAGATTAGAAGAATGAGAGGGGATCTCATTGAAACTTATAAAGTTCTGGCAGGACTGGACACACCAGATGCAGGAAGGATGTTCCCGATGGTCGGGGAGTCCAGAACCAGGGGTCACAGTCTAAGGATAAGGGGTAGGCCTTTCAGGACAGAAATGAGGAGGAATTTCTTCACCTAGAGAGTGGTGAACCTGTGGAATTCTCTACCACAGAAGGCAGTAGAGGCCAATTCATTAAATATATTCAAGAAGGAGTTCGATATATTTCTTAAGGCTAAAGGGATCAAGGGGTATGGGGAGAAAGCGGGGACCGGGTACTGAACTTGGATGATCAGCCATGATCGCATTGAATGGCGGAGCAGGCTCGAGGGGCCGAATGGCCTACTCCTGCTCCTATCGTCTATGTTTCTATCTCTTATGCGGGACCTTATCGAAAGCCTTTTGAAAGTCCAAATACACCACATCCACTGGTTCTCCCTTATCTATTTTACCAGTTACATCCTCAAAACATTCCAGTAGATTAGTCAAGCACGATTTACCTTTTGTAAATCCGTGTTGACTTTGTCCGATCCGGTCACTGTTTTCCAAGTGCTCTGCTATTATGACTCGGGAACAGTGCCGATGGATTGGAGGGTAGCTAACGTTACCCCACTATTCAAAAAGGGGGGTAGGGAAAAAGCAGGTAATTACAGACCTGTAAGCCTTACATCAGTTGTGGGCAAAATGCTGGAGTCCATCATTAAGGATGAAATAGCGGAGCACTTAGCAAATGGGGACAGGATAGGACAGAGTCAACATGGATTTACAAAGGGTAAATCGTGCTTGACTAATCTATTGGAATTTTTTGAGGGAGTAACTGGTAGAATAGATGGGGGAGAGCCAGTAGATGTGGTGTACCTGGACTTCCAAAAGGCCTTCGATAAGGTCCCACATAAAAGATTAGCATGGAAAATTGAGGCTCATGGGATAAAGGGGAAAGTTTTGGCGTGGATAGGGAACTGGCTGTCAGATAGAAAACAGAGAGTTGGAATAAACGGCTCATTTTCTGAATGGCAGGCAGTAACAAGTGGGGTACCACAGGGATCTGTCCTGGGCCCCCAGCTGTTCACAATTTACATTAATGACCTGGATCAGGGAGTCGGATGCAGCATTTCCAAATTTGCAGACGACACTAAACTAGGAGGGGGGGTGGGCTCAGAGGAAGAGACCAGGAAGCTCCAGAGCGATTTGGACAGACTGGGCGATTGGGCGGATAAATGGCAGATGCACTATAATGTGGACAAGTGCGAAGTTATCCACCTTGGGTGCAGGAACGGGAGGGCAAATTATTATTTAAATGGCAATAGATTGGGAGAGGGGGAAGTACAGAGAGACCTGGGTGTTCTTGTACACCAGTCACTGAAGGCGAGCATGCAGGTGCAACAGGCGGTCAAGAAGGCAAACGGTATGCTGGCCTTCATAGCAAAAGGGTTAGAATACAGGAACAGGGATACCTTGCTGCAGCTGTACAGGGCACTGGTGAGACCACACCTCGAGTACTGTGTACAGTTTTGGTCGCCTCATCTGAGGAAGGATGTTCTTGCCATGGAGGGGGTGCAGCGGCGATTCACCAGGCTGATACCAGGAATGGCGGGAATGACCTATGAGGAGAGACTATGTAGTTTAGGGATGTACACACTGGAGTTTAGAAGATTGAGAGGGGACCTCATAGAAGTGTATAAAATTCTGACAGGTCTAGACAGACTGGATGCAGAAGGAATGTTTCCCTTGGCGGGTGAGAACAGAACTAGAGGACATAATTTAAGGATAAGGGCTAAACCATTTAGGACAGAGATGAGGGGGAATTTCTTCACTCAGAGAGTGGTGAACCTGTGGAACTCATTGCCACAGAGGGCAGTGTACGCCAGCTCATTAAATATATTTAAGAGGGAATTAGATATATTTCTACGGGCAAAAGGGGTTAAGGGTTACGGAGAGAAGGCGGGGACGGGATACTGAATTAAAGGATCAGCCATGATCTCATCGAATGGCGGAGCAGGCACGAAGGGCCGAATGGCCTACTCCTGCTCCTATCTTCTATGTATCTATGTATCTATGTATAATGGACTCTAGCATTTTCCCCACTACCGATGTCAGGCTTACCGGTCTGTAATTCCCCGTTTTCTCTCTACCACCTTTTTTGAACAGTGGGGTAACATTAGCTACCCTCCAATCCATGGGTACTGTTCCAGAGTCTATCGAATTTTGGAAGATGACCAGCAATGCATCTACTATTTCTAGGGCCACTTCCTTAAGTACCCTAGGATGTAGATTATCTTCTATGTCTCTATGTATTCAATCTTTCCTTGTAGCTGAAATTCTCTAGTCCTGGCAACATCCTCGTAAATCGGCTGTCTCGAGCAGTCACATCTTTCCTGCAATGGGGCGAGCAGAACTGCACGCAGCACTCTAGCCGGTGGCCTAACTGGTGTTTTGCACAGTTCAAGCAGAACCTCCCTGCTCTTACATGATACAGAGAGAGGCACTGCCCCTTTAAATACCTGGGGGGCACCCATTCCCCTTTAAATGGCCAAGCAATTGTTTTTGTTGAAAAGGGGCTGCAGTCCCCTTTGACTCACCCCCCACCAATACTCACAAGAGAGAGAGAGGAGGAAGAATGCTGGTCTTTGTCCCTTTAAAAGTGGCTGCCCACCAAAATGTTCACAGCACCAGGGCTCTTTTCTCTGGATAAAAATCGAAAAGAGAAAAGGTTCACTTATTTTTAAATGAATGCAATTGATGAATAGCCTTGCAATAAAGGTAATGCAAAGGAATAAACACTCACAAGCTGGGGTTTTTTCCACCCCCTCCTCCCCTTCCCTTTAACAGCTCCTGCAGACAATGAAAGCAGGAAAGCGGCCTGCAGCCCACCGAGGTCCCGCCCCCCCCTACCTCCCGCGGCGCCATTGGTTGAAGGACCGTCAGCCCGCTTGGTCCTCCCAGCGTTTTCCGCGCTCCTGATTGGCGGACGCCGCGCGTCAATCACACTCCCCTCCGATTACGCGCTGACGCCAGCACGCAACGCCCAGGGGTCGGTTGGATCGGCGCACGCCACCGCAAGGTTAAAAAAAAGACACCCCACACAAATGAGGGAAAACAATAATAATAATAATCGCACTTTAGAGGGGAGGAGGTTGGGGGAATTTGAAAAGCTTCCCAACGGTGCGAAGCGGGCTGCGCATGCGCTCCAGCCAGCCTTTGACTCCCCCACGTGGGCCCGGGGGCCGGACACGCCCACTTGCCTTTCCCTGCACCAATCGCAGCGCGGGCAGGCGCTTCTATCTATCGTCACTTGTCAATCACTCTCCCTTCCCCCTCGTGGTGTCGATTGACAGCGGTGTCAGCCAATGAGGTGCAGGAAGGGGCGGGACCAGGGCCAGGACTGACAGCAAGCCTGAACTAACTCAATTAAATACCTGCATGCAGCCAAAAAAAAACTTTTATTGAGTCAGCCAAAAAACAGCAAACCAAGTGAGGTTTGCTGAGTCAGCAAAGTCTATTTTAGAAACATACAGGATAGGAGCAGGAGTCGGCCATTCGGCCCCTCGAGCCTGTTCCGCCATTCAATGCGATCATGGCTGTTCAAGAAGGAGTTGGATATATTTCTTAAGGCTAAAGGGATACGGGGAGAAAGCAGGGACAGGGTACTGAATTTGGATGATCAGCCATGATCTCATTGAAGGGCCGAATGGCCTACTCCTGCTCCTATCTTCTCTGTTTCTATGTTTTTATGATCACCACCCCCACAATGCTCTCCCACTGATACCCCTTCCACCTGCCCGGCTAAGGTTAAGGGGAGATCTGATAGAGGGGGTCAAAACCAGGAAGGGTTTGGATCGAGTAAATAAGGAGAAACTGTTTCAAGTGGCTGGAGGGTCGGTAACCAGAGGACACAGATTTCAGGCAAAAGAACCAGAGGCGACATGAGGAAACAGATTTTAAACACAGCCAGTTATGATCTGGAACGCTCTGCCTGGAAGGGCGGTGGAAGCAGATTCAATAGTAACTTTCAAAAAAGAAGTGGGGAAATACTTGAAGGGGAGACATTTACAGAGCGAGGGGGAAAGAGCAGGGGGGAGTGGGACTAATCGGAGAGCTCGACCAAAGAGCCGGCACAGGCACGGTGGGCCGAATGGCCTCCTTCTGTGCTGTTTCATTCGATGGTTCCGTCCCCATAATGAGACCTTCTCAGCCCCGGTGTCCTCCTGGTGAATCGGCCCGGCACCCCCTCCGAGGCCAGTGTGTCCCTTTCTGAGGTGCGGTGCCTGAAACTGAAGGCAGTCCTCCGGATGGGGCCTGAGCAAGGCTCTGGACAGCTGAGGCATGGCTGTGGATATCTGGAGTTGTGGTGTAGACAGTCCGACCTTGTCAAGTTAAGTGGGTGGTGATCAGGAGCAGGTGCCCTTTCCTCCCAGGGTGCCGTCACACTACATTAGGGCTCATGGGATTGGGGGTAATATTAGCATGGATTGAGGACTGGTTAACGGTCAGAAAACAGAGAGTAGGAATAAACGGCTCATTTTCAGGCTGGCAGGCTGTAACTAGTGGGGTCCCGCAAGGATCAGTGCTGGGGCCTCAGCTATTCACAATCTCCATCAATGACTTAGATGAGGGGACCGAGTGCAATGTATCCAAGTTTGCTGACGATACAAAGCTAGGTGGGAAAATAAGTTGTGAGGAGGACACAAAGAGGCTGCAAAGGGATATCAACAGGTTAAGTGAATGGGCAAGAACATGGCAGATGGAATATAATGTGGAGAAGTGTGAAGTTATCCGCTTTGAACATAAGAAATAGGAGCAGGAATAGGCCACTTGGCCCCTCGAGCCTGCTCCGCCATTCAATAAGATCATGGCTGACCCTGGGCTCAAAGCCACTTCCCTGCCCGCTCCCCATAACCCTTCACTCCCTTATCTTGCAAAAATCTGTCTATCTCCACCTTAAATGTATTTAATGACCCAGCCTCCACAGCTCTCTGGGGCAGAGAATCCCACAGATTTACGAGCCTCTGAGAGAAGAAATTCCTCCTCATCTCAGTTCTAAAAGGGCGACCCTTTATTCTGAAACTGTGCCCCCGCATTCTAGATTTCCCCACGAGGGGAAACATCCTCTCTGCATCTACCCTGTCGAGCCCCCTCAGTATCTTATATGTTTCAATAAGATCACCTCTCATTCTTCTAAACTCCAATGAGTATAGGCCCAACCTGCTCAACCTTTCCTCATAAGTCAATCCCCTCATCTCTGGAATTAACCTCGTGAATCGTCTCTGAACTGCCTCCAATGCAAGTATATCCTTCCTTAAATACGGAGACCAAAACTGTACGCAGTACTCCAGGTGTGGTCTCACCAAGACCCTGTACAGTTGTAGCAGGACTTCCCTGCTTTTATACTCCAACCCTCTTTGGTAGGAAAAATAGAATAGCAGAGTATTTTTTAAATGGTGAGAGATTGGGAAATGTTGGTGTTCAGAGGGACCTGGGTGTCCTTGTACACGAGGCACTGAAAGTTAACACGCAGGTGCAGCAAGCAATTAGGAAAGCAAATGGTACGTTAGTCTTTATTACAAAAGGATTGGAGTATAAGAATAAAGAAGTCTTACTGCAATTATACAGGGCCTTGGTGAGACCACACCTGGAGTATTGTGTACAGTTTTGGTCTCCTTACCTAAGGAAGGATATACTTGCCTTAGAGGGAGTGCAGCGAAGGTTCACCAGACTGATTCCTGGGATGGGGGGATTGTCCTATGAGGAGAGATTGAGGAGACTGGGCCTATATTCCCTACAATTTTGAAGAATGAGAGGTGATGTCATTGAAACATCTACAATTCTTCCAGGGTTTGACAGGGTAGATGCTGGGAGACTGTTTCCCCTGGCTGGGGGGTCTAGAACCAGGGGTCACAGTCTCAGAATAAGGGGTCGGCCATTTAGGACTGAGATGAGGAGAAATTTCTTCACTCAGAGGGTGGTGAATCTTTGGAATTCTCCGCCCCAGAGGGCTGTGGAGGCTCAGTCATTGAGTATAATCAAGGCTGAGATCAATAGATTTTGGGATTCATGGGGAATCGAGGGATATGGGGATCGGGCGGGAAGGTGGAGATGAGGTAGAAGATCAGCCATGATGTTACTGAATGGCGGAGCAGGCTCGAGGGGCCGAATGCCCTGCTCCTATTTCTTATGTTCTTAAGAAAGCTGTTTGCTATAGCCTGCTGCGCCACGACAAATACACAGAGGATTTCAGTTACGTGGAGAGACTGGAGAAGCTGGGATTGTTCTCCTTGGAGCAGAGAAGGTGCAGCGGAGATTTAATAGAGGTGTTCAAAACATGAAGGGTTTTGACAGAGTAAATAGGAGCATGGGAACAGGATGAGGCCATTCAGCCCCTCCAGCCTGTTCCGCCATTCAATGAGATCATGGCCGATCTGTGTCTTAACTCCACCCACCTGCCTTGGCTCCATATCCCTTTGCTCCCTTGTCTAGCAAAAATCTATCGCTCTGGGATTTAAAATGATTAATTGAGCTGGCATCAACTGCTTTCTGTGGGAGAGGGTTCCACACTTCTACCACCCTTTGTGTGAAGAAGTGTTTCCCAACTTCTCTGCTGAATGGCCTGGCTCTGATTTTAAGGTGATGTCCCCTTGTCCTCGACTCCCCCACCGGTGGAAAAAGTTTCTCTCTATCTACTCTACCAATTCCTTTCAAAATCCTAAAATCCTCAATCACACCTTAACCTTCTAGATTCCAGAGAACACAAGCCTAGTTTATGTAATCTCTCCCTCATAATCTAACCCTTGGAGCCCGGGTAACATTCTGGTCAATCTGCGTTGCACTCCTTCCAAGGCCAATATATTCTTTCTGAGGTGCGGTGCCCAGAACTGTACACAGTGCTCCAGGGAGTTCCTGGGAGTTAATGTGCGTAGGTCCCTGAAGGTGGCAGGACATATTGAGAGAGTGGTTAACAAAGCATATGGGATCTTGGGCTTCATAAATAGAGGTATTGAGTACAAAAGTAGAGAAGTTATGCTGAACCTTTATAAAGCGCTGGTTAGGCCACAACTGGAGTATTGCGTCCAGTTCTCGTCACCACACTTTAGGAAGGATGTGAAGGCCCTCGAGAGGGTGCAGAGGAGATTTACCAGAATGGTTCCGGGGATGGGGGATCTTAGCTACAAGGACAGGTTGGAGAAGCTGGATTTGTTTTCATTAGAGCAAAGGAGGTTGAGCTGTGATTTGATAGAGGTGTACAAGATTATGACGGGTTTGGATAGGCTAGATGGGGAAAGGCTGTTCCCACGAGTTGATGGTACAAGGACTAGGGGACACAGATTTAAGGTTTTGGGCAAGAGATACAGGGGGGATGTGAGGAAAAACTTTTTTATGCAGCGAGTGGTGATGACCTGGAACTCGCTGCCGACGGAAGTGGTGGAAGCGGAGACACTCAATGTTTTCAAGGGGAGACTGGATAGGCACTTGAGGGAAATAAACTTGCAGGGCTACGGGGATAGAGCGGGGGAATGGGACTGACTGGATTGCTCTACAGAGAGCCGGCACGGACTCGATGGGCTGAATGGTCTCCTTCTGTGCCGTTATGACTCTCTGGGCTCTAACCAGGGCTTTGTATAGCTGTAGCTTATAAGGAGAAACTGTTTCCAGTGTCAGGAGGGTCAGTAACCAGAGGATACAACCCCAGCTTCTTCCGTCTCTCCACGTAACTCAAGTCCCTCCCTGGTCCCATTCTCGTAAATTTCTTCTGCACCCTCTCCAAGGCCTTGACATCCTTCCTAAAGTGTGGTGCCCAGCGGAAGCCTAGCCAGTGTTTTATAAAGGCTTAGCATAACCTGCTTGCTTTTGTACTCTATTCCTCTATTAATAAAGTCAAGGATCCTGTTTGCTTTTTTAACAGCCTTCTCAACTTGTCCTGCCACCTTCTAAGATTTGTGTACATACACCCCGAGGCCTCTCTGTTCCTGCACCCTCTTTAAAACTGGACCATTTAGTTTATATTGCCTCTCCTCATTCTTCCTACCAAAATGAATCACTTCACACTTCTCTACATTAAATTTAATCTGCCATGTTTCTGCCCATTTCACCAGTCTGGCTATGTCCTCCTGAAGTCTGTTACTATCCTCATTGTTTGCTACATTTCCGAGTTTTGTGTCATCTGTAAATTTTGAAATTTTGCCCTGGATCCCCAAGTCCAGGTCATTAATATATATCAAAAAAAGCAGTGGTCTGAATCAATGTTCACGTTAAGTTGCGCGGCCACGCAGCGGTCTGGAGGTCCCGCGCAGCCGGCTCACCGCCCTATAAATGGAATAAACGCGCATGCGTGGAAATTTGAATGGGCCGTGCAGCACGTTAAAGGGGCCACGCACCTCAAAAAAAGAGGGAACATTGGTCCTAATACCAACCCCTGGGGAACATCACTGTTTACCTCCCTCCAGTCTGAAAAGCAACCGTTCACCACTACTCTCTGCTTTCTGTCCCTTGGCAGAAAATTGGGAGGGGGCGAGTGCAAACAGCACCTGATTTCTCGCCAAGCACTCAGGGAAGCAGGGGATTAGCCCTACTTTAAATGTCAGTCTCTTAAATATACATTAATGAAAAGGGAGACGCTGTCCCTTTAAAATCAGTCATCCATGGGGACGCGGTCCCTTTAACATAAGAATATAAGAAATAGGAGCAGGAGTAGGCCAATCGGCCCCTCGAGCCTGCTCCGCCATTCAATAAGATCATGGCCGATCTGATCCTAACCGCCAATCCACTATCACAGAACCATCTCCTGAATATAACAGAATTAGACACACGAAATAGGAGCAGGATCAGGCTACATGGCCCCTGGGCCCGCTCCGCTACCCACAGGGCCATGACCGATCCGAACCTAGACTCATGTCCAAATTCCTGCCCGCTCCCCATAACCCTTAATTCCCTTTACTTCGAGGAAACTGTCTATTTCTGTTTTAAATTTATGTAATGATGTAGCTTCTACAGCTTTTTGGGGCAGCATATTCCATGGACCTACCACCCTCTGAGTGAAGTAGTTCCTCCTCATCTCAGTTTTGAAAGAGCAGCCCCTTATTCTAAGACTATGCCCCCTAGTTCTAGTTTCACCCATCATCGGGAACATCCTCCCCGCATCCACCCGATCCAACCCCTTCACAATCTTATATGTTTCAATAAGATCGCCTCTCATTCTTCTGAACTCCAATGAGTAGAGTCCCAATCTACTCAACCTCTCCTCATATGTCCATCCCCTCATCCCCGGGATTAACCGAGTGAACCTTCTTTGTACTGACTCGAGAGCAAGTATGTCCTTTCTTAAGTATGGACACCAAAACTGTACGCAGTATTCCAGGTGCGGTCTCACCAATACCTTGTACAACTGAAGCAATACCTCCCTATTTTTATATTCTATCCCCCTAGCAATGAAAGCCAACATTCCATTGGCCTTCTTACTCACTTGCTGCACCTGCACACTAACCTTTTGAGTTTCGTGCACCAGGACCCCCAGATCCCTTTGTACTTCAGTACTTTCCAGTTTCTTGCCATTAAGATAATAACTTGCTCTACGATTTTTCCTGCCAAAGTGCATAACCTCACACTTTCCAGTATTGTATTCCATCTGCCAAATCTCTGCCCACTTACTTAGCCTGTCTATGTCCCCTTGCAGGTTTTTTATGTCCTCCTCACTCACTACTTTCCCTCCCATCTTAGTATCATCTGCAAACTTTGATATGTTACACTCGGCCCCCTCCTCCAAATCGTTAATATAGATTGTAAAGAGTTGGGGACCCAGCACTGACCCCTGCGGAACACCACTAGTTACTGATTGCCAGTCTGAGAATGAACCACTTATCCCAACTCTTTGCCTTCTGTTAGATAGCCAATCCTCTATCCATGCCAGAATATTACCCCCAATCCCGTGATTTTTTATCTTAAGCAATAATCTTTTGTGTGGCACCTTGTCAAATGCCTTTTGGAAGTCTAAATACACTACGTCCACTGGTTCCCCTTTATCCACCCTATATGTTACTTCCTCAAAGAACTCCAGCAAATTTGTCAAACATGACTTCCCCTTCATAAAACCATGCTGACTTTGTCCTATTAAATTATGATTATCCAAGTGTCCTGTTACTGTCTCCTTAATAATGGACTCCAAAATTTAACCTACCACAGATGTTAGGCTAACCGGTCTATAGTTTCCAGCCTTCTGTCTACTGCCCTTTTTAAATAAGGGTGTTACATTAGCAGTTTTCCAGTCTGCCGGGACCTTTGCCGAGTCCAGGGAGTTTTGGAAAATTATTATCAATGCATCCACAATCCCTACCGCCACTTTCCTCAAGACCCTAGGATGTAAGCCATCAGGTCCAGGTGATTTATCTGCCTTGAGTCCCATTATTTTACTGAGTACCACTTCCTTAGTGATTTTGATCGTGTTTAGCTCCTCCCCCCACATAGCCCGCTGTTTGTCCAGTGTTGGGATATTCTGAGTGTCCTCTACTGTAAAGACTGATACAAAATATTCATTCAGTGTTTTTGCCATCTCCATATTTCCCACCATTAATTTCCCGGTCTCATCCTCTAAGGGACCAACATTTACTTCAGCCACCCTTTTTCTTTTTATATAACTATAAAAACTCTTGCTATCTGTTTTTATATTTTTTGCGAATTTACTTTCATAATCTATCTTCCCTTTCTTAATCAATCTTTTTGTTATTTTTTGCTGTCTTTTAAAGTTTTCCCAATCCTCTATCCTCCCACTAGATTTGGCTACCTTATATGCGCTTGTTTTTAGTCGAATACTATCCTTAATTTCTTTACTTAGCCACGGATGGCTGTCTTTTCTTTTACACCCTTTTCTTCTCAGTGGAATATATATTTTTTGGAAGTTATAAAATAACTCCTTAAATGTACACCACTGATCATGTATTGTCTTACCCTTTAATCTATTTTCCCAATCCACTCTACTCAATTCCGCTCTCATACCTTCATAGTCTCCTTTATTCAAGCTTAGCATGCTTGTTTGAGATCCAACCTTCTCACCCTCTAATTGAATATGGAAGTCAACCATGTTATGGTCACTCGTTCCAAGGGAATCCTTTACTCGGACATTTTTAATTAATCCTGTCTCGTTACACAGGACCAGATCTAAGGTTGCTTGCCCCCTGGTCGGTTCAGTTACATACTGCTCAAGAAACCCATCCCTAATACACTCAATGAACTCATCCTCAAGGCAGCCCTGCCCAATTTGATTTGTCCAATTAATATGATAGTTAACATCCCCCATAATTATAGATGTTCCCTTATTACAAGCCTCAACTATTTCCTGATTGATACTCCGTCCAACAGAGTTGCAACTGTTCGGAGGCCTATAGACTACGCCCACTATTGTTTTTTTCCCCTTATTATTCCTTACCTCCACCCAAACTGTTTCATTATCCTGATCTTTTGACCCAATATCATTTCTCTGTATTACAGTGATTCCTTCCTTTATTAACATAGCCACCCCACCTCCCCCTCCTTCCTGCCTGTCCTTCCTGATCGTTAAATAACCTGGTATGTTTAATTCCCAGGCATTGTCACCCTGCAGCCATGTTTCTGTAATGGCCACAAGATCATACCCATATGTAGTTATTTGTGCCATTAACTCGTCTATTTTGCTACGAATGCTACGTGCATTCAGATAGAGAACTTTCAAATATGTTTTGTGACACTTAGTTCCTGCTTTTACGCTTTTTATTACTTTACCTTTTACCCCATACCTTCTGCCCCTTCCTGACACGCTCTGGTTTTTAATTTCCCCACTGCTACCTAAGTCTATGACCTTCTCTGTTGTCATTTTTATTATTTGCTCTCTTGGAACCTCCCCACCACTAGTTAGTTTAAAGCCCTCTCTACAGCCCTCGTTATATGATCCGCCAGGACTCTAGTCCCAGCACTGGCCAAGTGAAGCCCGTCCCAACGGAACAGCTCCCTCCTGCCCCAGTACTGGTGCCAGTGTCCCAGGAAGCAAAACCCATTTCTCCCACACCAGTCTTTGAGCCACGCATTTAACTCTCTAATTTTATTTGTCCTAGCCAAATTCGCTCGTGGCTCAGGTAATAATCCATTATTACCCTTGAGGTTCTGATTTTTAATTTGACCCCTAGCTGCTCACACTCCTTTAACAGAACCGGCTTCCTAGTCCTATCTACGTCGTTTGTACCAACATGGACCATGACAACTGGATCCACCCCCTCCCACTGCAAGTTTCTTTCCAGCCCAGAGGAGATGTCCTTAACCCTGGCACCGGGTAGGCAACACAGCCTTTGGGACTCTCGCTCTCGGCTGCAGAGAACTCGATCTATCCCCCTAATAATACTATCCCCTACCACTACAACATTTCTATTTACTCCCCCCTCTTGAATGACCCCCCGTTCCACGGTGCTGTGGCCAGGTTGCTCATCCTCCCTACAGTCCCTGCTCCTGTCCCCACAGGGAGTAAGAACTTCGAACCTGTTGGACAAGAGCAAGGGCTGCGGCTCCTCCAGCTCTACCTCCTGGATCCCCATACCTGCCTCACTTGTAGTCACACCATCCTGTCCCTGACCATGGGCTACATCTGAATTAATTAACTTCATAGGTGTGACCACCTCCTGATACACAGAGTCCAGGTATTTCTCCCCCTCCCTGATGTGTCGCAGTGTCTGAAGCTCAGACTCCAGCTCATCAACACGGAGCTGGAGTTCCTGTAGCAGCAGACACTTGTCACAGATGTAATCACCGTGAGCCTCAATGGGGTCCACCGGCTCCCACATCTCGCAACAATAACACATCACCTGCCCCATTCTATGTAATTAATTAAATTTTTTATTGTTAGTTATGGACACCCTCTGCCCAATTTTAGATGCTAGTATCCCCTTTAATTAATTGGATTTAAATTAAATCAATCCCTCTAATTACACCAGTTAAATGGTTTACCAACAGTCACTCTGCACCAGAAAGGCCTTATTAACTACATCCCAGAGTTAAAGTTTGAAAAGAGCACCAAACACCTCACTGACCCAAACTCACACTTACCCAAACTCACAGCACTCCCTGATGACTCGCACTCAGTGCTTGCTCGCACTAGGACTGGTCTTTTTATACTGTTTGTTTGTTTACAGCCAAATGAGTCACCCCTGCTGATTGGTTAGAAAACTGGTTTCCACTGCCTGCTGTTCCAATTTACTCCTGCTGCAGTGTAACCTTGTTTTACTCTTCTTAAACCAACAGAATCCCAAATATTTAACTTTTCCCCTTTACTTAAACTGCTTAAGTAATCTTATCAAGAATGATTTAAAGAGAAATAACAATTAAAGAACTCTCACACTTACCCAAACTCTCTGATGACTCGCATCTTAGAATAAGGGGCTGCCCTTTCAAAACTGAGATGAGGAGAAACTTCTTCACTCAGAGGGTAGTAAATCTATGGAATTTGTTACCCCAGAGAGCTGTGGAAGCTGCAACATTAAATAAATTTTAAATGGAGATAGACATTTTCCTAGCAGATAAGGGAATTAGGGGTTACGGGGAGAGGGCAGGGAAGTGGACGTGAGTCCAGATTCAGATCAGCCATGATCCTATTCAATGGCGGAGCAGGCCCGAGGGGCCGTATGGCCTACTCCTGCTCCTACTTCTTATGTTCTTCTTATGTTCTTATGATGGGACAGTGTAGAGAGAGCTTTACTCTGTATCTAACCCGTGCTGTACCTGCCCTGGGAGTGTTTGATGGGACAGTGTAGAGGGAGCTTTACTCTGTATCTAACCTGTGCTGCACCTGCCCTGGGAGTGTTTGATGGGACAGTGTAGAGGGAGCCTTACTCTGTATCTAACCCGGGCTGTACCTGCCCTGGGAGTGTTTGATGGGACTGTGTAGAGGGAGCTTTACTCTGTATCTAACCCGGGCTGTACCTGCCCTGGGAGTGTTTGATGGGACTGTGTAGAGGGAGCTTTACTCTGTATCTAACCTGTGCTGTACCTGCCCTGGGAGTGTTTGATGGGACAGTGTAGAGGGAGCCTTACTCTGTATCTAACCCGTGCTGTACCTGCCCTGGGAGTGTTTGATGAGACAGTGTAGAGGGAGCTTTACTCTGTATCTAACCCGTGCTGTATCTGCCCTGGGAGTGTTTGATGGGACAGTGTAGAGGGAGCTTTACTCTGTATCTAACCCGTGCTGTACCTGCCCTGGGAGTGTTTGATGAGACAGTGTAGAGGGAGCTTTACTCTGTATCTAACCCATGCTGTACCTGCCCTGGGAGTGTTTGATGGGACAGTGTAGAGGGAGCTTTACTCTGTATCTATCCCGTGCTGTACCTGCCCTGGGAGTGTTTGATGGGACAGTGTAGCGGGAGCTTTACTCTGTATCTAACCCGTGCTGTACCTGCCCTGGGAGTGTTTGATGGGACAGTGTAGAGGGAGCTTTACTCTGTATCTATCCCGTGCTGTACCTGCCCTGGGAGTGTTTGATGAGACAGTGTAGAGGGAGCTTTACTCCGTATCTAACCCATGCTGTACCTGCCCTGGGAGTGTTTGATGGGACAGTGTAGAGGGAGCTTTACTCTGTATCTATCCCGTGCTGTACCTGCCCTGGGAGTGTTTGATGGGACAGTGTAGAGGGAGCTTTACTCTGTATCTAACCTGTGCTGCACCTGCCCTGGGAGTGTTTGATGGGACAGTGTAGAGGGAGCTTTACTCTGTATCTAACCCATGCTGTACCTGCCCTGGGAGTGTTTGATGGGACAGTGTAGAGGGAGCTTTACTCTGTATCTAACCCATGCAGTACCTGCCCTGGGAGTGTTTGATGGGACAGTGTAGAGGGAGCTTTACTCTGTATCTAACCCGTGCTGTACCTGCCCTGGGAGTGTTTGATGGGACAGTGTAGAGGGAGCTTTACTCTGTATCTAACCTGTGCTGCACCTGCCCTGGGAGTGTTTGATGGGACAGTGGAGAGGGAGCTTTACTCTGTATCTATCCCGTGCTGTACCTGCCCTGGGAGTGTTTGGTGGGACAGTGTAGAGGGAGCTTTACTCTGTATCTAACCGTTGCTGTACCTGCCCTGGGAGTGTTTGATGGGACAGTGTAGAGGGAGCTTTACTCTGAATCTAACCCGTACTGTACCTGCCCTGGGAGTGTTTGATGGGATAGTGTAGAGAGAGCTTTACTCTGTATCTAACCCGTGCTGTACCTGCCCCGGGAGTGTTTGATGAGACAGTGTAGAGGGAGCTTTACTCTGTATCTAACCCGTGCTGTACCTACCCTGGGAGTGTTTGATGGAACAGTGTAGAGGGAGCTATACTCTGTATCTAACCCGTGCTGTACCTGCCCTGGGAGTGTTTGATGGGACAGTGTAGAGGGAGCTTTACTCTGTATCTAACCTGTGCTGCACCTGCCCTGGGAGTGTTTGATGGGACAGTGGAGAGGGAGCTTTACTCTGTATCTATCCCGTGCTGTACCTGCCCTGGGAGTGTTTGGTGGGACAGTGTAGAGGGAGCTTTACTCTGTATCTAACCGTTGCTGTACCTGCCCTGGGAGTGTTTGATGGGACAGTGTAGAGGGAGCTTTACTCTGAATCTAACCCGTACTGTACCTGCCCTGGGAGTGTTTGATGGGATAGTGTAGAGAGAGCTTTACTCTGTATCTAACCCGTGCTGTACCTGCCCCGGGAGTGTTTGATGAGACAGTGTAGAGGGAGCTTTACTCTGTATCTAACCCGTGCTGTACCTACCCTGGGAGTGTTTGATGGAACAGTGTAGAGGGAGCTTTACTCTGTATCTAACCTGTGCTGTACCTGCCCTGGGAGTGTTTGATGGGACAGTGTAGAGAAACATAGAAACATAGAAGATAGGAGCAGGAGTCGGCCATTCGGCCCTTCGAGCCTGCTCCGCCATTCAATGAGATCATGGCTGATCACCCAAATTCAGTACCCTGTCCCTGCCTTCTCCCCATATCCCTTGATCCCTTTAGCCTCAAGAAATATATCCAACTCTTTCTTGAATATATTTAATGAACTGGCCTCCACCGCCCTCTGTGGCAGAGAATTCCACAGGTTCACCACTCTCTGGGTGAAGAAATTCCTCCTCATTTCAGTCCTAATTGGCTTACCCCTTATCCTTAGACTATGACCCCTGGTTCTGGACTCCCCGGCCATCAGAAACATCCTTCCTGCATCTAGTCTGTCCAGACAGAATTTTATAGGTTTCGATGAGATCCCCTCTCAATCTTCTAAACTCCAGTGAGTATAAGCCCAATCGACACAATCTCTCCTCATACGTCATTCCTGCCATCCCAGATATCAGCCTGGTGAATCTTCGCTGCACTCCCTCCACGGCAAGAACGTCCTTCCTCAGGTAAGGTGACCAAATCTGTACACAATACTCAAGGTGTGGTCTCACCAAGGCCCTGTACAACTGTAGCAAGACATCCTTGTTCCTGTATTCGAACCCTCTTGCTACGAAGGCGACATACCATTTCCCTTCTTAACCGCCTGCTGCACCTGCATGCTTACCTTCAGCGACTGGTGCACAATAACACCCAGGTCTCTTTGCACTACCCCTTCTCCCAATCTATTGCCATTCAAATAATAATCTTTGCTTTACTCTGTGTCTAACCCATGCTGTACCTGCCCTGGGAGTGTTTGATGGGACAGTGTAGAGGGAGCTTTACTCCGTGTCTAACGTGTGCTGTACCTGCCCTGGGAGTGTTTGATGGGACAGTGTAGAGGGAGCTTTACTCCGTGTCTAACGTGTGCTGTACCTGCCCTGGGAGTGATTGATGGGACAGTGTAGAGGTAGCTTTAGTCTTTAGCTAACCCGTGCTGTACCTGCCCTAGGAGTGTTTGATGGGACAGTGTAGGGGGAGCTTTACTCTGTATCTAACCCGTGCTGTACCTGCCCTGGGAATGTTTGATGGGACAGTGTAGAGTGAGCTTTACTCTGTATCTAACCCGTGCTGTACCTGCCCTGGGAGTGTTTGATGGGACAGTGTTGAGGGAGCTTTACTCTGTATCTAACCCGTGCTGTACCTGCCGTGGGGGTGTTTGATGGGACAGTGTAGATGGGAGCTTTACTCTGTATCTAACCCGTGCTGTACCTGCCCTCACGAGCAAATTTGGCTAGGGTAAATAAAATCAGAGAGTAAAATGCGTGGCTCAAAGACTGGTGTGGGAGAAATGGGTTTTGCTTCTTGGGACACTGGCACCAGTACTGGGACAGGAGAGAGCTGTTCCGTTGGGACGGACTTCACTTGGCCAGTGCTGGGACTAGAATCCTGCCGAATCGAATAACTAGGGCTGTAGAGAGGGCTTTAAACTAATTAGTGGGGGGGAGGTTTCAAGAGAGCGAAAAATAAAAATGTCAGCGGAGAAGGCAACAGAGCAAGGTAGCAGTGGGGGAATTAAAAACCAGAGCGTGTCAGGAAGGGACAGAATATATAAAGATAAAGGTAAAGTAGTAAAGGGGGTAAAAGCAGGAATGAACTGTCACAAAACATATTTAAAAGTTCTTTATCTGAATGCACGCAGCATTCGTAACAAAATAGACGAGTTGACGGTACAAATAACTACACATGGGTATGATCTGGTGGCCATTACGGAGACATGGCTGCAGGGTGACCATGACTGGGAACTAAACATCCAGGGGTATTTGACTATTAGGAAGGACAGACAGGAAGGAAAAGGAGGTGGGGTCGCTGTGTTAATAAAGGATGGAATCACTGCAATCGTGAGAGGCAGCATGGTGGCATAGTGGTTAGCACTGTTGCCTCACAGCGCCAGGGACCCGGGTTCAAATTCGGCCTCGGGTGACTGTCTGTGTGGAGTTTGCACATTCTCCCCGTGTTTGCGTGAGTTTCCTCCGGGTGCTCCGGTTTCCTCCCACAGTCCAAAGATGTGCGGGTTAGGTTGATTGGCCATGATATAAAAAAAAATTTTTTAATTGGCCCTTAGTGTTAGGGGGGGATTAAATACGTGGGGTTACGGGGATAGGGCTTGGGTGGGATGGCTGTCGGTGTAGGGACCGGGTGCTAGGGTTTGGATGATCAGCCATGATCTTGTTGAATGGCAGAGCAGGCTCGAAGGGCCGAATGGCCTACTCCTGCTCCTAGTTTCTATGTTTCTATGTTTCTAAATGATATTTGGTCAAAGGATCAGGATAGTGAAATGGTTTGGGTGGAAATAAGGAATAATAAGGGGAAAAAGTCACTCGTGGGCGTAGTCTATAGGACTCTTAACAGTTGCAACTCTATTGGTCAGAGTATAAATCAGGAAATAGTTGGGGCTTGTAATAAGGGAACAGCTGTAATCATGGGAGATTTTAACTTTCATATTGACTAGACAAATCAAATTGGGCAGGGCAGCCTTGAGGAAGAGTTCATAGAGTGCATTAGGGACGGGTTACTTGAGCAGTATGTTACTGAACCAACCAGGGGGCAGGCAATCTTAGATCTGGTCCTGTGTAATGAGACACGATTAATAAAAAATGTCCTAGTAAAGGATCCCCTTGGAATCAGTGACCATAACATGGTTGAATTCCAAATTCAGTTGGAGGGTGAGAGAGTTGGATCTCAAACCAGCGTACTCAGCTTAAATAAAGGAGACTATGAAGGTATGAGGGCAGAGTTGACTAAAGTGGACTGGGAAAATAGATTAAGGTGTAAGACGGTACATGAGCAGTGGTGTACATTCAAGGAGATATTTCACAACTTTCAAGAAAAATATATTCCACTGAGGAAAAAGAGGATTAAAAGAAGACAGCCATCCGTGGCTAAGTAAAGTAATAAAGGATAGTATCCGACTGAAAACAAGGGCATATAAAGTAGCCAAATCTAGTGGGAGGATAGAAGATTGGGAAGCATTTAAAAGCCAGCAAGGAATAACTAAAAGATTAATTAAGAAAGGGAAGATAGATTATGAAAGTAAACCAGCAAAAAATATAAAACAGATAGCAAGAGTTTCTACAGTTATATAAAAAGAAAAAGGGTGGCTAAAGTGAATGTTGGTCCCTTAGAGGACGAGGCCGGGAAATTAGTAGTGGGGAACATGGAGATGGCAAAAACGCTGAACAAATATTTTATATCAGTCTTTACAGTAGAAGACACTAAAAATATCCCAACACTGGACAAACAGGGGGCTATGGGGGGGGGAGGAGCTAAACACGATTAAAATCACTAAGGAGATGGTACTCGGTAAGATAATGGGACTTAAGGCGGATAAATCCCCTGGACCTGATGGCTTACATCCTAGGATCTTGAGAGAGGTAGCGGTGGGGATTGCGCTCAGCCAGTGTTCGAAGTCGAGGGCTGAGTTTGCTGCCTGTGGGTTTAGATCCAGGTACGGTGGTCGGAGGGCTCGCAGCCAGGCCGGCTGCTGTGGCTGTTGTAGCTGGGCGTCTGACTGGTCGTTTGGCTGCTCCGTTGACTGGTCGTTTGGCTGCTCAAGTAACGACATTTTAAAATCTAGCCAATAAAATTGATATACCTATCAATTCATCCAATGAAAAGCGACGAGTTAAGAATGTAACTATAGGTTTTTATTGGCTAAATAACACAGCCCACCCTCGTGGGTGATCGGATCCAACAAGGAGGAATACCAGCCAGTCGACCACCTTTATACCTGGGCAGGTAGGTGGAGCCATGGGCGGAGTCAGCAGTGGTCAGCCCAGGTATAACAGCGTGACAAGAGGCGACCTCATGTAGTGATACAACAGTGTAACAGTGATAACCATAGTGTAACGATATAACAGTGGAAAACATAGTGTAACGATAGTGAACGATAAAAGTGGTTTACCACAGCATGCATTGGTGGTAATTTTCCAAAACTCCCTGGATTCAGGCAAGGTCCCAGCAGATTGGAAAACTGCTAATGTAACGCCCTTATTTAAAAAGGGAGGTAGACAAAAGGCTGAAAACTATTGACCAGTTAGCCTAACATCTGTGGTTGGTAAAATGTTGGAGTCCATTATTAAGGAAGTAGTAACAGGACATTTGGATAAGCATAATTTAATCGGACAGAGTCAGCATGGTTTTATGAAGGGGAAGTCATGTTTGACAAATTTGCTCGAATTCTTTGAGGATGTAACAAACAGGGTAGATAAAGGGGAACCAGTGGATGTGGTGTATTTGGACTTCCATAAGGCATTTGACAAGGTGCCACACAAAAGATTACTGCACAAGATAAAAAATCACGGGATGGGGGTAATATACTGGCATGGGTGGAAGATTGGCTATCTAACAGAAAACAGAGAGTTGGGATAAATGGTTCATTCTCGGGTTGGCAATCAGTAACTAGTGGTGTTCTGCAGGGGTCAATGCTGGTACCCCAACTCTTCACAATCTATATTAACGATTTGGAGGAGGGGACTGAGTGCAACATATCCAAGTTTGCCGACGATACAAAGATGGGAGGGAAAGCAGTGAGTGGAGGAGGACATAAAAAATCTGCAAAAGGACATAGACAGGCTAAGTGAGTGGGCAGAAATTTGGCAGATGGAATATAATGTTGGAAAGTGTGAGGTTATGCACTTTGGCAGAAAAAAATCAAAGAGCAAGTTATTATCTAAATGGAGAGAAACTGCAAAGTGCTACAGTACAAAGGGATCTGGGGGTCCTGGTGCATGAAACACAGAAGGTTAGTATGCAGGTACAGCAGGTGATCAGGAAGGCCAATGGAATCTTGGCTTTTATTGCAAGGGGGATGGAGTATAAAAGCAGGGAAGTCTTGCTTCAGTTATACAGGGTACTGGTGAGGCCACACCTGGAATATTGCGTACAGTTTTGGTTTCCATATTTAAGAAAAGATATACTTGCTCTCGAGGCAGTTCAGAGAAGGTTCACTCGGTTGATTCCGGAGATGAGGGGGTTGACTTATGAGGAAAGGTTGAGTAGGTTGGGCCTCTACTCATTGGAATTCAGAAGAATAAGAGGCGATCTTATCGAAACACATAAGATTGTGAGGGGGCTTGATCGGGTGGATACGGGGAGGATGTTTCCACTGATGGGTGAGACTAGAACTAGGGGGCATAATCTTAGAATAAGGGGCTGCCGTTTCAAAACTGAGATGAGGAGAAACTTCTTCACTCAGAGGGTAGTAAATCTATGGAATTTGCTACCTCAGATAGCTGTGGAAGCTGCGACATTAAATACATTTAAAACAGAGATGGACAGTTTCCTAACTGATAAGGGAATTAGGGGTTACGGGGAGCGGGCAGGGAAGTGGACGTGAGTCTAGGTTCGGATCAGCTATGATCCTATTGAATGGCAGAGCAGGCCCGAGGGGCCGTATGGCCTACTCCTGCTCCTACTTCTTATGTTCTTATGTTCTTTTTCTCTTCACTTATCTATAAAAGCTTTTACAGTCAGTTTTTATGTTCCCTGCTAGCTTATTCTATTCTATTTTCCCCTTCTTAATTAATCTCTTTGTCCTCCTTTGTTGAATCCTAAACTGCTCCCAATTCTCAGGTTTACTGCTTTTCTGGCCAATTTACATGTCCTCTCCTTGGATCTTATGCTATCCCTAATTTCCCTTGTTAGCCACGGTTGAGTCACCTTTTTTGTTTTATTTTTATGCCAAACTGGGATGAACAAATTCTGCAGTTCATCCATGCGGTCTTTGAATGTTTGCCATTACCTATCCACCGTCAACCCTTTGAGTGACATTCCCCAATCAATCCTACCCAACTCGCTCCTCAGACCATCGTAGTTTCCTTTATTTAAATTTAGGACCCTAGTCTCTGAGTCAACAACTTCATTCTCCATCTTAATGAAGAATTCGATCATATTATGATCAGTACGACCCAAGGGGCCTCGTACAACAAGATTGCTAATTAATCCTTTCTCGTTACATAATACCCAGTCTAAGATGGCCTGATCTCTGGTTGGCTCCTCAACATATTGGTCCAGGAAACCATCCCGTAAACAATCCAGGAATTCCTCCTCCACAGTAGAGGACATGAGAGGGGGGGTGGGTGTCCCTTTAAATGCGGAGGGGGGTGGGTGTCCCTTTAAATGTGCAAGGGGTGGGTGTCCCTTTAAATGTGCAGGGGGTGGGTGTCCCTTTAAATGTGCAAGGGGGTAGGTGTCCCTTTAAATGGGGAGAGACGGGGCCGCGCATGCTTATTCGGCCCCACCACCAAACCAGGCTGGCAGTGCGCTTGCGCGGGGCTTCCGGGTAGACGACGGAAGGCCGGGCCCGGAGAAGAGGCGGAATCAGCGGCCGGATAAAGTAACGTGTTAGCGAATCGATTTAAATCGAGGTGAGGGGGGGGATTATAAAGTAAAATACGAGAAAAACCAAACCTGAGAGTCGGGCGGGCGGGACCTCCGCGGACGCCGAACGGAGCGGATTGCGTGGCGCGGGGTGGCGGAGTGAGCCGGAACAATGTGATTCTGACTGACGGGAGCGCTGACCAATAGGAAAAGGGCTGAGCTGGGAGGATTGAACTGGGCGGCCTGGTCCTCCAAGCAATGGCGGCGTGGCTAGGGGGCGGGACTTTCTTCCCCGGGCGCTGGAGGGCTGGGGCCCGTTTGTGACGTCATCAGAGGAAGAGGCCATTCAGGTGGATGGAGGCCGGCCCGGCCTGTGACTGACGGGAGCTCTGACCAATAGGAAGAGGGCTGAGGTGGGAGGACTGAACTGGGCGGTCTGGTCCTCCAACCAATGGCGGCGCGGCAAGGGGGCGGGGCCTCCTCTCCAGCTCAGGTGCGCTGGGGCCGATTGTGACGCGCTGTCCCCAGGTGAGAGCAGCTCAGTCAGCACAGAGCTGGGGCTGGAATCTGGGAGAGGGGCCGCAGGCAGCGGGCCTGGCAAAGGGGCACAAGCTTCACAATACAAGCTTCTTTCAAATGCACAATTGTTTCCTACAGACAGCCTTGGTCACACTGCAAAAAAAACTTTACCAATTCATCATAACTCCCCTGCTTTAGGAGAGGCGTAGAGTGCAAAAGCAAGGAAGTTATGATGAAACTGTGTAAAAGACTGGAGTCAGCTGTGGCTCAGTGGATAGCAGAGTCAGAAGGTTGTGGGTTCAAATCCCGCTCCAGGGACTTGAGCACATAAAGCGAGGCTGACACTCCAGTGCGGTGCTGAGGGAGCGCCGCACTGTCGGAGGGGGAATACTGAGGGAGCGCCGCACTGTCAGAGGGTCAGTACTGGGGGAGCGCCGCACTGTCGGAGGGGCAGTACTGAGGGAGCGCCGCACTGTCGGAGGGGCAGTACTGAGGGAGTGCTGCACTGTCAGAGGGGCGGTACTGAGGGAGCATTAAGTCCAGCATTCTGCCTTTCTAGATCTTTAATCTGTTGTTGGTTCCTTACAACTTTATTTAGTGCTTGTACCTCCTGATTTAGTCGCACTAAGTATCGCCCTTAATAATGGACTCCAACATTTTACCAACCACAGATGTTAGGCTAACTGGTCTATAGTTTCCAGCCTTTTGTCTACCTCCCTTTTTAAATAAGGGCGTTACATTAGCAGTTTTCCAATCTGCTGGGACCTTGCCTGAATCCAGGGAGTTTTGGAAAATTACCACCAATGCCTCCACAATCCCTAACGCTATTTCTCTCAAGACCCTAGGATGTAAGCCATCAGGTCCAGGGGATTTATCCGCCTTTAGTCCCATTATCTTACCGAGTACCATCTCCTTAGTGATTTTAATCGTGTTTAGCTCCTCCCCCCCTATAGCCCCCTGTTTGTCCAGTGTTGGGATATTTTTAGTGTCCTCTACGGTAAAGACTGATACAAAATATTTGTTCAGCGTTTTTGCCATCTCCATGTTCCCCACCACTAATTTCCTGGTCTCGTCCTCTAAGGGACCAACATTCACTTTAGCCACCTTTTTCTTTTTATATAACTGTAGAAACTCTTGCTATCTGTTTTTATATTTTTTGCTAGTTTACTTTCATAATCTATCTTCCCTTTCTTAATTAATCTTTTAGTTATTCTTTGCTGGCTTTTAAATGCTTCCCAATCTTCTATCCTCCCACTAGATTTGGCTAATTTATATGCCCTTGTTTTCAGTCGGATACCATCCGTTATTACTTTACTTAGCCACGGGCGGCTGTCTTTTCCTTCACAGCAACAATTCACAAAACGTTGGCAATATAACTTGGAGCAGAGATGGTTAAGTGGAGCTGTGATCGAGGTGCTCCAAATTATGAGGGGTTTTGATAGAGCAAACAGGGAGAAGCTGTTGTCACTGGCAGGAGGGTCGGTAACGAGAGGACACAGATTTCAGATCATTGGCAAAAGAATCGAGAGAGGAAATGAGGAGACTTTTTTTACACAGCGAATTGTGATGATCTTGAATGCACTGCCTGAATGGGAGGTGGAAGCAGATTCAATAGTAACTTTCAAAAGGGAATTGGATATATACTAAAAGCAGAAATTTGCAGGGCTGTGGGGAAAGAGCAGGTCAGTGGGACTAATTGCATCGCTCTTTCAGAGAGCCGGCACCAGCACGATGGGCCGAAAGGCATCCTACTGTGCTCTATGATTCTATAACATCAGCTTCTCTCTGCTCACTAGTACTGAGAGAACAGGGAATAATCTTTAAATCCAGCCCAGTTATTGAGAGTTCTTAACATTAACAAGCCCCAGTTGCCTGAATTAACATGGTTCAGTCCTGGATGTGATTAAAGGCATCGGAAACAGTGGAATCGACCCACCGCAGTCACACTGTGGACACTCTGGTGTGTCAGCGGGTGGGATACACCAGGGAATCCCTTTCCACACACTGAGGTTGACTCCAATGATCAGGAGTCCCAGGGTTTCAGATACCAGATAATCAAGCTCACAAAAACACAAATTGTCTCTCCAGACTTTATTAAGAGCGCTGCATAACACAGATCGGGTGATAATTCCCTCAATCTGGAGAATAGAAGTACAGTGGATTCGCGCGCGATCTTCTCGAGTCTGTTCCAACTGACAACGGCTTAAGTGGCCTGTTCTTATACACAAGCTTGGTTACCGCTCAGGAAATGGGATTGTTTGGACCCGTCTGTTGACCGCCTCCTGAACTCCTGCTAATTCAGGGAATTTAGTCCATCTGTGACCAGACTATAACCACAAGCACGTCTGGTTATCACACCGAAACGGTCCGTGAGGTTATCAGATTCACACCCAGACGTTGTGCCTTCACTTGTCTGGCACTTCATCCCATAACACGGGTACAGGGGCTCAGTAATGTTTCATTCATCAGAAAAAGACAAAGTACAACAACATACTGGTCAGTTTGACAAAATCTCAATATATTTATGTGGCTATAAATATAAAAGTCACTAATAAATCCAGGAGGGAATTCAGCAGAAATGTCTTTACCCAGAGAATGGTGAGAATGGGGAACTCGCTACCACAGGGAGTGGTTGAGGTGAACAGCACAGATGGATTTATGGGGAAGCTACACAAGGGAGAATGGAATGGGAGGAGATGTTGATCGGGTTAATTGAAGTAGGGTGGGTGTGGGGCATAAACACCGGCATGGACCAGTTGGGCTGAATGGCCTGTTTCTGTGCTGTACATTCTATGTAACACCATCTAAGGATAAGGGGTAAGCCGTTTAGGACTGAAATGAGGAGGAATTTCTTCACCCAGAGAGTGGTGAACCTGTGGAATTCTCTACCACAGAAGGCAGTTGAGGCCAATTCATTAAATATATTCGAGAAAGAGTTGGATATATTTCTTAAGGCTAAAGGGATCAAGGGATTTGGGGAGAAAGCAGGGACAGGGTACTGAATTTGGATGATCAGCCATGATCTCATTGAATGGCGGAGCAGTCTCAAGGGGCCGAATGGCCTACTCCTGCTCCTATCTTCTATGTTTCTGTGAACAGTGAAACAAAGCGAATCATCAGCACAACAATCTTAAAGATTAAACAGCAGTACAAGAATTTATAAAACATTCATCCATTCCATGTTCATGTCACCCCAGCTGTCTCTACAGAGCCCTGCGCTACAGAACAGTGTGAACTCGCTGGTGTTTCAGCAGATTCGAGGACCGAGTGAATCCCTTCCCACACACAGAGCAGGTGAACGGTCTCTCCCCAGTGTGAACTCGCTGGTGGCCATTCAGATTCCTGGAGCTTTTAAAGCTCATCCCACAGACAGAACATGTAAATGGTCTCTGATCAGAATGAACGCGCTGGTGTTGCTTCAGATCTTCAGAGGTTTTAAAGCTCATCCCACAGACAGAACATTTAAATAGTCTCTCATCAGTGTGATATCGCTGGTGTGTCAGTAGGTGGGATGACCGAGTGAATCCCTTCCCACACACGGAGCAGGTGAATGGCCTCTCCTCAGTGTGAACTTGCTGGTGTCTCAGTAGGTGGGATGACCGAGTGAATCCCTTCCCACACACGGAGCAGGTGAATGGCCTCTTTCCTGCTCTCTCCAGCTGGTGTCCCTTCAGCTCCTGGGACATTTGAAAGCTTTTCCCACAGTCGGAATATTTCACCGGCCTCTCCCCTGTGTGAACTCGCTCGTGTCTCACCAGGTTGGATGACCGAGTGAATCTCTTCCCACACACGGAGCAGGTGAACGGCCTCTCCCCAGTGTGAACTCGCTGGTGTCCGCTCAGATTCCTGGAGCTTTTAAAGCTCATGCCACAGACAGAACATGTAAATGGTCTCTGATCGGAGTGAACTCGCTGGTGTCCACTCATATCCCAGGAGCTTTTAAAGCTCTTCCCACAGGCAGAACAGTTAGATGGTCTCTCATCAGTGTGAACTCGCTGGTGTGTCAGTAGGTGGGGTGACCAAGTGAATCCCTTCCCCCCACACGGAGCAGGTGAATGGCCTCTTTCCTGCTCTCTCCAGCTGGTGTCCCTTCAGCTCCTGGGACATTTGAAAGCTTTTCCCACAGTCAGAATGTTGCACCGGCCTCTCCCCAGTGTGAACTCGCTGGTGTGCCAGCAGATTCGAGGACCGAGTGAATCTCTTCCCACACACAGAGCAGGTGAACGGTCTCTCCCCAGTGTGAACTCGCTGGTGTTTCAGCAGTTTCGAGGACCAAGTGAATCTCTTCCCACACACAGAGCAGGTGAACGGTCTCTCCCCAGTGTGAACTCGCTGGTGTCCGTTCAGATTCCTGGAGCTTTTAAAGCTCATCCCACAGACAGAACATTTAAATGGTCTCTGATCGGAGTGAACTCGCTGGTGTTGCTTAAGATCTTCAGAGGTTTTAAAGCTCATCCCACAGACAGAACATTTAAATGGTCTCGCATCAGTGTGATATTGCTGGTGTGTCAGTAGGTGGGATGACCGAGTGAATCTCTTCCCACACACGGAGCAGGTGAATGGCCTCTCCCCAGTGTGAACTCGCTGGTGTCTCAGTAGGTGGGATGGCCGAGTGAATCCCTTCCCACACACGGAGCAGGTGAATGGCCTCTTTCCTGCTCTCTCCAGCTGGTGTTCCTTCAGCTCCTGGGACATTTGAAAGCTTTTCCCACAGTCGGAGTGTTTCACCGGCCTCTCCCCAGTGTGAACTCGCTGGTGTGCCAGCAGATTCGAGGACTGACTGAATCTCTTCCCACACACTGAGCAGGTCAATAGAATCCCTCCTGCTCACTCCAGCTGGTGTCTCTTCAGATCCTGGGACCTTTTAAATCTCTTTCCACAGTCAGAACATTTAATCGGTCTCTCATCACTGTGAACAAGCTGGTGTCTCAGGAGGGTGGCAGAATGAGAGAATCGCTTCAAAAACACGGAGCAGGTCAACGGTCTCTCATCGGTGTGGACAAGCTGGTGTCTCAGCAGCATGGATGGTGCAATTAATCCCTTCCCACACACGGAGTGGGTTAAAGGTCTCTCCCTAGTGTGAACTTGCTGGTGTATCATCGGAGCGGATGACTGAGTGAATCCCTTCCACACACGGGGCCGGTGAACGGCCTCTCCCCAGTGTGTAGCCACTGGTGTCTCTTTGGGTACTTGTAGATTTTGAAGCTCTTACCACACTCAGAACATTTAAAAGGTCTCTCATCAGTGTGAACTATCTGGGGTGCCAGCAGATTGGAGGAACGATTGAATCAGGTCCTGATGAATCGAGCGACTCTGCCTGTTCTTGACGTGATGTTTGGTCTGAGCTTCCTGCCTGTAAATGCTCCACTTCTAAAACCCTGTAAAAGGAGTGTAGATAAAATTCAACACAGAAAAGTGTGAGCTGATACATTTTGCTCGGATGAGGAGAGAAAATACCTGCTAAATGGTACAATTTTAAAGGGGGTGCTACAAGGGAGCTTGTGCTCAATTCTTTAAAGGTGGCAGGACAGGTTAACAAAGCAGTTAATAAAGCTCATGGGGTCCTGGGCTTTATAAATAGAGGCAGAGAGTACAAAAGCCAGGAAGTTATGCTAAACCGTTATAAAACACGAGTTCAGCCCCAGGGCAATATTGTGTCCAATTCTGGGCAGCACACTTTAGGAAGGATGTGAAGGCTTTGGAGAGGGTGCAGAGATATTTACTAGAATGGTTCCAGGGATGAGGGATGACAGTTCCGTGGATAGACTGGAGAAGTTGGGGTTGTTCTCCTGAGAGCAGAGAAGGCCAAGATGAGATTTGATAGGCATTAAAAATCATGAAGGGTTTAAATCTATATATATAAAACAGTATGTCTGTCTGTCTCTCTGTCTGTCCGGCTTTACAATCAGAAGTTATATAGCTTACCTACACATATTTTATATCAAAAGAAAGCTCATCATTAGGGGACTCTTGTAGGCGTATTTACTTTTTGGTCGGACAAAAATTGTGCCGACGGTATCCAAAAAACATTCAAAATTCCGCTCATTATCCGCTCATTAGCATCGAGTGGGGGCGGGTTCATTGTGTGTGCGGGCGGGCCATCCTAGAGTTGAGTGACATGATGATTGACCAATCCTACAGGTCAGTGACCTGATGGTTGACCAATCGGTGCGTGTGTGGGTGGGCCTTATCATTCTGAACTGAGGTGTCAGCCATCTTGATTCGTAAGTTTATTTTTTTTCCCACTTTCTGCGTGTTTCTTTTCAAATCTAGATTTCCAGCAAAAAAAAGTTGCTTTTGAAACACAAATTGTTTTTTAAAAAAAGTTAATTAATTTGTCAATCTTTTCTCTAACCTCTATAATTTTCCTACCTTTCACCGTTTTTGCAGGCCTGGAAGCCTGGGCCTCTGTTGCCCAGCCACGCCTGAACTAGGCACCGCCCCTCCCGCTGGGCCCGCCCCGCGATCGCCGCCATCTTGGTAAAGGCTGGCTGCGCGGGACTGGGCCGAGCGTAGCCATCGCCGCCAGTTTGGTAAAGGCTGGCGGGCGGGAGGTGAGTTGCGGTCACCACGGGGCTCGGGCTCAGCTGATTGGGCGCTCATCAGGGGTCGGCCCGCAACACATCGACCGGAGGAATGGCGGCTCTCTCCTTCCCCCCCCCCCCCGCGGCTCGGGCGGGGGGCCGGTGCTCGTGAGGGCGGGGCTCGGGAGGCCGGTGCTCGGGAGAGCAGGAAGGGGGGGGGAAGGGTAACCCCGGCAATGAGGCTCGGGAGGGCGTGGGGCGGGGCTCAGGAGGCGGGTCTCGGGCTGACCGGGGCGCTGCGCTCAGCTGGGCCATGTCAGTGCATGGGGCGGCACGGAGCTCCACGGAGCCATCGCTGGCAGAGGGGAGAGGGTCTGCTGGCTCCCCCCCTCCCTTTCTCCCTCACCCCTTTCTCCCCTCCTTCCCCCACCCTTCTCCCATTTCCCACCCCCTCCACCCCCCTTCCTCTCCCCCTCCCTCCACCTCCTCCCCTCCCTTCCCCCTCCTCCCCCTTCCCCCTCCTCCCCCTTCCCCCCAGTCGCGCTCTCTCTCTTCCCCCCAGTCTCTCTCTTCCCCCCAGTCGCTCTCTCTCTTCCCGCCAGTGGCTCTCTCTCTTCCCACCAGTCGCTCTCTCTCTTCCCGCCAGTCGCTCTCTCTCTTCCCGCCAGTCACTCTCTCTCTTCCCGCCAGTCGCTCTCTCTCTTCCCGCCAGTCGCTCTCTCTCTTCCCGCCAGTCGCGTGCTCTCTTCCCCCCAGTCGCGCGCTCTCTTCCCCCCAGTCGCGCTCTCTCTTCCCCCCAGTCGCGCGCTCTCTTCCCCCCAGTCGCGCGCTCTCTTCCCCCCAGTCGCGCGCTCTCATCCCCCCAGTCGCGCGCTCTCTTCCCCCCAGTCGCGCGCTCTCTTCCCCCCGGTCGCGCGCTCTCTTCCCCCCCGGTCGCGCGCTCTCTTCCCCCCCGGTCGCGCGCTCTCTTCCCCCCCGGTCACGCGCTCTCTTCCCCCCCGGTCACGCTCTCTCTTCCACCCCGGTCGTGCTCTCTCGTCCCCCCCTGGTCGCGCGCTCTCGTCCCCCCCGGTCGCGCTCTCTCTTCCCCCCCGGTCGCGCTCTCTCTTCCCCCCCGGTCGCGCTCTCTCTTCCCCCCCGGTCGCGCTCTCTCTTCCCCCCCGGTCGCGCTCTCTCTTCCCCCCCGGTCGCGCTCTCTCTTCCCCCCCGGTCGCGCTCTCTCTTCCCCCCCGGTCGCGCTCTCTCTTCCCCCCCGGTCGCGCTCTCTCTTCCCCCCCGGTCGCGCGCTCTCTTCCCCCCCGGTCGCGCTCCCTCTTCCCCCCCGTTCGCGCTCCCTCTTCCCCCCCGTTCGCGCTCCCTCTTCCCCCCCGGTCGCGCTCCCTCTTCCCCCCCGGTCGCGCTCCCTCTTCCCCCCCGGTCGCGCTCCCTCTTCCCCCCCGGTCGCGCTCCCTCTTCCCCCCCGGTCGCGCGCCCTCTTCCCCCCCGGTCGCGCGCCCTCTTCCCCCCCGGTCGCGCGCCCTCTTCCCCCCCGGTCGCGCGCCCTCTTCACCCCCGGTCGCGCGCCCGCTTCCCCCCCGGTCGCGCGCCCTCTCGTGCTGGAGGCTGATGGCTGATGGACTACATCCCGTGTCCGTGTCCGTCTGTTGAGAACATTACATGGTGTCAGAAGTGGGATGTACCCATCTTAAAGACTGTCCGCATCAATGGAACTAACTTTCCCAGTGAAACTAGTCAGCTCCCGGTGAGTGAAAGTTTACGATACGGGTGTAGCATAGTAGCTAGTTCAGCCAGGTCGGAGACAAACAAAAGAGACTGAAAAAAAAAGTGTACTGACCCCACGTTGCTTACTATCATGGCCACTCAAAGTCCTGCATTCTTTCAGATTTCTCCCCCCTGCGAATTTGATTTTACACGGCCGGAAGAGTGGTCGTTGTGGCTCAGCAGATTGAACGCTTCAGACAGGCTTCAGGCCTTGATAAACAGTCTCAGGAAAAACAGGTCAACACGCTATTATATTCCATGGGAGCAGAGGCTGAAGCGATCATCCGGTGCAGGAACGATACAAAGATGGGAGGGAAAGCAGTGAGTGAGGAGGACATAAACAACCTGCAAAAGGACATAGACAGGCTAAGTGAGTGGGCAGAGATTTGGCAGATGCAATATAATGTTGGAAAGTGTGAGGTTATGCACTTTGGCAGAAAAAATCAAAGAGCAAGTTATTATCTAAATGGAGAGAAACTGCAAAGTGCTGCAGTACAAAGGGATCTGGGGGTCCTGGTGCATGAAACACAGAAGGTTAGTATGCAGGTGTAGCAGGTGATCAGGAAGGCCAATGGAATCTTGGCTTTTATTGCGGGGGGGATGGAGTATAAAAGCAGGGAAGTCTTGCTGCAGTTATACAGGGTATTGGTGAGGCCACACCTGGAATACTGCGTGCAGTTTTGGTTTCCATATTTAAGAAAAGATATACTTGCTCTCGAGGCGGTTCAGAGAAGGTTCACTCAGTTGATTCCGGAGATGAGGGGGTTGACGTATGAGGAAAGGTTGAGTAGGTTGGGACTCTACTCATTGGAGTTCAGAAGAATGAGAGGCGATCTTATCGAAACATATAAGATTGTGAGGGGGCTTGATCGGGTGGATGTGGTGAGGACGTTTCCACTGATGGGTGAAACTAGAACTAAGGGGCATAATCTTAGAATAAGGGGCTGCCCTTTCAAAACTGAGATGAGGAGAAACTTCTTCACTCAGAGGGTAGTAAATCTATGGAATTTGCTACCTCAGAGAGCTGTGGAAGCTGCAACATTAAATAAATTTTAAATGGAGATAGACAGTTTCCAAGCAGATAAGGGAATTAGGGGTTATGGGGAGCGGGCAGGGAAGTGGACGTGAGTCTAGATTCGGATCAGCCATGATCCTATTGAATGGTGGAGCAGGCCCGAGGGGCCGTATGGCCTACTCCTGCTCCTTATGTTCTTATGAATATTACGGCTGATCAACTGAACAGCTATGATACAGTTAAAACGGAATTGTCTAATCATTTCATCCCATGGCGGAATTTGACATTCGAACGCGCAAGATTCCATAGGCGCATGCAGAAGAGAGGGGAATCAGGTGATAGCTTCATCAAAGCGCTATATGAGCTCATAGAACACTGTGAATATGGAGCTTTGCGGGACGAACTAATTCGTGACAGGTTGGTTGTTGGACTAAGGGATCTTAAGCTCTCTGAAAAATTACAGATGGATCCAGACCTCACAGTTGACAAAGCAAAAACATAGGTTTTCCAAAGTGAAGCAATATAGAAACAGCAATCAATGCTTCAGAAAAATGGTAATGCCATTGAAACCATAAGTGCCCCCCGACAATCAGCCCCCCAAAAACATTTTTCTACCAAATCAAGACAAACTGACTTACATGAATATGTACAGAAGCCTCGCACTAGAACTCAAACTGGAACACATTTCCAACCACGAAAGCGGAGTTGCAGATGGTGTGGCCGGAGTACACACAATAGACAAATCTGTCCAGCCAAAGATGTTAGCTGCAGGAATTGCCAGAAAAAGGGACATTTTGCTGCAGTTTGCCGATCCACACCTGCGGTTGCTGAAATATCAGAGGACGACGACAATGAGATAGCGTTCATGGGGTCAATTGGAGATGGGCAGGACCAGCCGTGGACTATCACCCTAAGCCTGTGTGGTCACATGACTGAATTCAAAATCGATACAGGGGCTGATGGCACTGTCATCCCGGAGTGCCTCTACAACGACCTAGGTCAAGAGGCTCTTCAGAGCACCACTAAGATTCTTCAGGGGCCTGGTCAAGTCCCGTTGAATGACAGAGGAAAATTTTCAGCTACCCTGACCCGTGGTCCACGGTCTACAAAACGGGACGTGTATGTGGTACGTGGTCTACGAACAGCGCTCCTCGGTCGCCCCGCCATCATTTCCCTGCATCTGGTGTCCAGGTTGGACCCACAAGTAGCAGAGACAGTATCTATGGATCTCGAACGGGAGGTCAGACAGCGGTTCCCCAGACAGTTTCAAGGCATTGGGCGACTGCAAGAGGAGTATCACATTTGCCTCAAGCCGGATGCTAAACCTTTTGCTCTCTCTACACCCCGACATGTCTCGCTCCCCCTTATGTCCAAAGTTAAGGAGGAGCTCACCCACATGGAGCAACTGGGGATAATTGCAAGAGTTGAGGAACCCACAGCCTGGTGCTCCAGAATGGTTGTAGTCCCAAAACCCAACGGGAAAATCAGAATCTGCGTAGACCTAACAAAACTCAATGAAAGTGTCTGTAGAGAGCTGCATCTCTTACCCTGCGTAGAGCACACTCTGGGGCAGCTGAAAGATGCAAAGGTTTTTACAAAGCTTGACGCTCAATCTGGTTTCTGGCAAATACCCTTGTCAGAGGAGTCAAAACGTCTCACCACGTTCATCACGCCATTCAGACATTACTGTTTCCACAGACTGCCCTTTGGAATATCCTCCACCCCTCAGCATTTCCAGCGCCGCATGTCACGCCTCCTTGAGGGACTTGATGGTGTCTTATGCCAAATGGATGATGTGTTGGTGTTTGGCGCAACCCAAGAACAGCACGATCAGCGACTTTTTGCAATTCTCACTATACTACAGCAAGCTGGACTTACTCTTAACTCCAAATGTGAATTTGCCAAGACGCAGGTGAAATTTCTCGGCCAGGTCATCGATGGGAACGGTGTCAGAGCAGATCCTGACAAAGTCAAGGCCCTCGCACACATGGCCGTGCCAAGGAATGTATCTGAAATACGCCGCTTCATGGGCCTGGTCAATCACTTGGGCAAATACATACCCCATCTAGCCGATAAAACCAAGCCACTCCGGGATCTCAACAGGCAGACATCATGGTATTGGGGACCCCAGCAGTCCCAAGCTTTCACTGAGATAAAGACGGAGCTAACCACCCTGCCAGGCCTTGCACTGTATGACCCCAATACACTCACTAAAGTGTCAGCTGATGCCTCATTGTTTGGCTTGGGTGCAGTCCTTTTACAAAACAGACCTGACACTGACTGGCGCCCTGTAGCCTATGCTTCACGAGCCCTTTCAAAAACAGAGCAGCACTATGCGCAGATTGAAAAAGAGGCCCTGGCCATTACATGGGTGTGTGAGCACTATAGAGACTTCCTAATAGGCATGACATTCCAGGTCGAAACAGATCACAAGCCACTCCTTACACTATTGGGATCTAAAAACCTGGACGAGTTGTCCCCCCGCATTCAGCGCTTTCGGATGCGACTCATGCACTTTCACCTTACTATATCACATGTGCCAGGGAAGAGCCTAGCAACTGCTGATGTCCTCTCCAGGGCTTCCTACCAGCCACCGGTGGATGATTCCCCTGAGGTGCAGTGCATAGAGAATTATGTACACTCAATACTCACTGCACTGCCCATTACCGAGAAACGCCTGGCTGCACTTCGCCAAGAACAGGAAACGGATGAGCTACTTCGTCAGGTCATCACATACTGCCGTGAGGGCTGGCCAGATCATGCGAAACTTGACAACGCTCTTAGACCTTACGCGGCCGTTTCAGGTGACCTCACTATTGCACAAGGATTGCTGCTACAAGGGTGCCGGTTGGTCAGTCCAGCATCAATGCAGAAAGACATTCTGGACAAGCTGCAAGATGGCCATCAAGGGATCACAAAATGCAGAGCACGAGCCAGGTGTTCTGTCTGGTGGCCTGGATTAAGCGGTCAACTACAACGTAAAGTACAACAATGCCCAAGCTGCGCCCAAATGAGACAACAACCACCAGAGCCATTGATTCCAGATGACACCCCTGAGGGCCCATGACAGAAGGTTGGGGCTGATCTATTTCATTTGGATAACTCAACTTACCTGGTAATGTTTGACTACTTCTCTAAGTTCATTGAAGTTATCAAGCTCCTCTCCAGCACCTCTCATGCAGTCGTTGAATGTATGAAATCCTGCTTTGCCCACCGAGGGGTCCCCCTGCTGGTCCGAACAGATAATGGCCCCCAATTTGCCTCGGACACCTTTCGCTCATTTGCCGACAGCTGGGACTTCACCCATGTCACATCCAGTCCTCTGTATCCTCAAAGCAATGGGGCTGCCGAGCGCGCTGTCCAGACAGCCAAACAGCTTTTTAAAAAGTCACCTGACCCATACTGGGCACTCCTTGCATACCGCTCCACACCTCTTTCTAGCGGATTCAGCCCTGCTGAGTTGCTACAAGGCAGAAAACTTTGTACAACCGTGCCAACTATGCCATCACTCCTGACCCCAGGCTGGCCCGACCTCCAGAATTTTACAGACAAGGACAAACAATCTAAACTAAGACAACAGGCCAACTTTAACAGTTGCCACAGAGCTAAGCCCTTGTGTCCACTCCTTCCAGGTGACTATGTGTGGATACGTGACTCCCGCAAAAGAGGCATTGTGCAAGGACAGGCCAACACCCCAAGATCGTATCTGGTTGATATCCAGAGCCAGATTGTTCACAGGAACCGCAGACACCTCGCACTTACCCAGCAGCCCCCAGACGCTGCTGAAGAGCCTTCCATTCCCGAGGACTACAATGGGGTTGTGGGTCCTGGAACTCCTCCACCCACAGGGGTACCCCACCTCCGTCTCCTCCACCCACAGGGGATACCCCACCTCCGTCTCCTCCACCCACAGGGGATACCACACCTCCGTCTCCTCCACCCACAGGGGATACCTCACCTCCGTCTCCTCCACCCACAGGGGATACACCACCTCCGTCTCCTCCACCCACAGGGGATACCCCACCTCCGTCTCCTCCACCCACAGGAGATACCCCACCTCCGTCTCCTCCACCCACAGGGGATACCCCACCTCCGTCTCCTCCACCCACAGGAGATACCACACCTCCGTCTCCTCCACCCACAGGGGATACCTCACCTCCGTCTCCCCCACCCACAGGGGATACCCCACCTCCGTCTCCTCCACCCACAGGGGATACCCCACCTCCGTCTCCTCCACCCACAGGGGATACCCCACCTCTGTCTCCTCCACCCACAAGAGATACCCCACCTCCGTCTCCTCCACCCACAGGGGATACCCCACCTCCGTCTCCTCCGCCCACAGGGGATACTCCACCTCCGTCTCCTCCGCCCACAGGGGATACCCCACCTCCGTCTCCTCCACCCACAGGGGATACCCCACCTCCGTCTCCTCCTCCCACAGGGGATACCCCACCTCCGTCTCCTCCGCCCACAGGGGATACCCCACCTCCGTCTCCTCCGCCCACAGGGGATACCCCACCTCCGTCTCCTCTGCCCACAGGGGATACCCCACCTCCGTCTCCTCCGCCCACAGGGGATACCCCACCTCCGTCTCCTCCACCCACAGGGGATACCCCACCTCCGTCTCCTCCACCCACAGGAGATACCCCACCTCCGTCTCCTCCACCCACAGGAGATACCCCACCTCCGTCTCCTCCACCCACAGGGGATACCCCACCTCCGTCTCCTCCACCCACAGGAGATACCCCACCTCCATCTCCTCCACCCACAGGGGATACCCCACCTCCATCTCCTCCACCCACAGGGGATACCCCACCTCCATCTCCTCCACCCACAGGGGATACCCCACCTCCGTCTCCTCCACCCACAGGAGATACCCCACCTCCATCTCCTCCACCCACAGGGGATACCCCACCTCCGTCTCCTCCACCCACAGGGGATACCCCACCTCCATCTCCTCCACCCACAGGGGATACCCCACCTCCGTCTCCTCCACCCACAGGGGATACCCCACCTCCGTCTCCTCCACCCACAGGGGATACCCCACCTCCATCTCCTCCACCCACAGGGGATACCCCACCTCCGTCTCCTCCACCCACAGGGGATACCCCACCTCCATCTCCACCCACAGGGGATACCCCACCTCCATCTCCTCCACCCACAGGGGATACCCCACATCCGTCTCCTCCACCCACAGGAGATACCCCACCTCCATCTCCTCCACCCACAGGAGATACCCCACCTCCGTCTCCTCCACCCACAGGGGATACCCCGCCTCCGTCTCCTCCACCCACAGGAGATACCCCGCCTCCGTCTCCTCCACCCACAGGGGATACCCCACCTCCGTCTCCTCCACCCACAGGGGATACCCCACCTCCGTCTCCTCCACCCACAGGGGATACCCCGCCTCCATCGGGTTCCAGACAATACCCTGAAAGGGTGCGCAAACCTCCTTCATACCTCCAGGACTTTGCAACATGAATAGCTTAAGAAGCAAGACGCCTCACCGGGTCAGAATAACACCCGAGGTACTTGGTGGAGGGTTCAGTCACCTTGTACCTCCAAGCTCACTCTGCTTGCATTATTCGTGTTTCTCAGAAAAAAGAAGAGATACGTTGTGCATTAGAGATGTTATGTTTGTTAGAGTTTGTTATTTCTTTGAAAGAACGTCATTTGAAATGTTAATAGTAAAGGAATAGTATTCAAAGTCTGATTAGAAAGGGAGATGTGGTGATAGTTACCCTCCGCCCCAGTAGGGGGCGACAGAGAGTAAACAGAAGGGAATTGAATAAAGGAAGCCTCGTGCTGGAGGCTGATGGAATACATCCCGTGTCCGTGTCCGTCTGTTGAGAACATTACACCAAGGACCCTGGGAAAACTTACAAATTGACTTTACCGGCCCCTTAGCGCAGGACCAGGGGAAGAAATATTGCCTGGTAATAATTGACCAATTTACCAGGTGGGTGGAAGCCTTTGCCACCCGAGATTGCTCTGCAAAAACAGTTGCATTAATATTGGCTACCGAGGTTATACCCCGTTGGGGAGTGCCTCTGCAAATTGACTCAGACAACGGCACTCATTTCACCGGCAAAATAATGAAAGAAATCTGTAAGCTGCTACATGTGACACAAAAATATCACATACCATATCACCCCCAGAGCTCGGGGATGGTAGAAAGAATGAATAGGACACTGAAAAACGTGCTGACAAAAGCCATCCAAGAAACAGGGAAGGGATGGTCGGAATTATTACCCAGCATACTAATGAGGCTGCGAGCAACCCGAGGACGAACGACCGGACTGACCCCCTATGAATTAATGACAGGACGAGCTATGAGACTACCAGAGGATTTGGCTGGAGGGGTGGGAGAACCAGGACCAGTACAAGATAGATTAAGGCGATACTTAGTACAACTAAATCAGGAGGTACAAGCACTAAATAAAGAAGTAAGGAACCAACAACAGATTAAAGATCTAGAAAGGCAGAATGCTGGACTTAAACCAGACAAGTTGCCCAGAATAGGTCAACAAGTAATGACGCAAGTTATCGGAAGAAAGGGAATGGGGCCCGTTGGATGGGGCCATGTACTGTATTAATGACAAGTGATACGTGTGTTTGTCTACAAGAACCGATGGGTATGCGATGGAAGCAATGGACCCAGGTGAAACCATTTAACACTAAAGACCCCCATTCTACCCTCTCCTCTAGGGGAAAGAGCTTGGAAGACAACCAGACCTCTGTTTAAATTACAGATAAACATGGACCCAGTCGACCCTTTATATCAGAGGGTCCGTCTTGGGGAGAAGCTCTCCCGGTTTATCCTTACACCTGAGAACTCATTTTTAATGTGGAAGCAAGTCATCCTCGGTCCCAAAGGACTGCCTAAGAAGAAGAAGATATAATTGGAGTAAGACTTCTTTACTCCTGTATTCAAATCCTCTTGTAATGAAGGCCAGCATACCATTTGCCTTCTTAACTGCCTTTCACGACCACCGGACGTCCGAAAGCGCTTTACAGCCAATGAAGTACTTTTGAAGTGTAGTCACTATTGTAATGTGGGAAACGCGGCAGCCAATTTGCACACAGCAAGCTCCCACAAACAGCAATGTGATAATGACCAGATAATCTGGTTTTTCGTCATGTTGATTGAGGGATAAATATTGGGCTCAAAACACCGGGGATAACTTCTTCGCAATAGCACCACAGGATCTTATACATCCACCTGAGGTGGCAGACGGGGGCCTCGGTTTAATGTCTCATCCGTAGGACGGCACCTCCGACACTGCAGCGCTCCTTCATTACTGCCCCTCCGACAATGCGGCACTTGCACAGCATTGCTTCCCCCGATAGTGCGGCGCTCCCGCAGTACTGCCCCTCCGATGGAGTAGCGCTCCCTGAGCACTGCCCCTCCGACAGTGCGGAGCTCCTTCAGTACTGCCCCTCCAACAGTGCGGTGCTCCCTTAGTACTGCCCCTCCGACAGTGCGGAGCTCCCTCAGTACTGCCCCTCCGACAATGCGGCGCTCCCTCAGTACTGCCCCTCCGACAATGCAGCGCTCCCTCAGTACTGCCCCTCCGACAGTGCGGCGCTCCCTCAGTACTGCCCCTCCGACAATGCAGCGCTCCCTCAGTACTGCCCCTCCGACAGTGCGGCGCTCCCTCAGTACTGCCCCTCCGACAGTGCGGCGCTCCCTCAGCACCGCACTGGAGTGTCAGCCTCGCTTTATATGCTCAAGTCCCTGGAGCAGGATTTGAACCCACAACCTTCCGACTCTGCTATCCACTGAGCCACAGCTGACTCCAGTCTTTTACACAGTTTCATCATAACTTCCTTGCTGTTGCACTCTACACCTCTCCTAAAGCAGGGGAGTTATGATGAATTGTTAAACAGTTTTTTTAGCAGAGTGACCAAGGCTGACTGTAGGAAACAATTGTGCATTTGAAAGAAGCTTGCATTGTGAAGCTTCTGCCCCTTTGCCAGGCCCGCTGCCTGCAGCCCCTCTCCCAGATTCCAGCCCCAGCTGTGTGCTGACTGAGCTGCTCTCACCTGGGGACAGCGCGTCACAATCTGCCCCAGCGCACCTGAGCTGGAGACCCAGGTCCCGCCCCCTTGCCGCGCCGCCATTGGTTGGAGGACCAGGCTGCTCAGTTCAGTCCTCCCAGCTCAGCCCTCTTCCTATTGGTTAGCGCTCCCGTCAGTCAGAATCACATTGTTCCGGCTCTCTCCGCCACCCCGCGCGACACAATCTGCTCCGTTCGGCGTCCGCGGAGGTCCTGCTAGCCCGACTCTCAGGTTTGGTTTTTCTCGTAATTCACTTTATAATCTCGCTCTCCGCTGCCCCCCTCACCTCGATTTAAATCGATTCCCCAACACTTTACTTTACCCGGCCGCTGATTCCGCCTCTTCCCTGGGCCCGGCCTTTCATCTCCTCCCCGGAGGCCCCACGCAGGCGTACTGGCAGCCTGGTTTTGTGGTGGGGCCGAATGAGCATGCGCGGCCCCGCCGCTCCACATTTAAAGGGACACTCACCTCCTCCACATTTAAAGGGACACCCACCTCCTCCACATTTAAAGGGACTCCCTCCCCCCCTCTCACATCCTCTACTGTGGAGGAAGAATTCCTGGAGTGTTTACGGGATGGTTTCCTGGACCAATATGTCGAGAAACCAACCAGAGATCAGGCCATCTTAGACTGGGTATTATGTAATGAGAAAGGATTAATTAGCAATCTTGTTGTACGAGGCCCCTTGGGTCGGAGTGATCAAAATATGATCGAATTCTTCATTAAGATGGAGAATGAAGTTGTCCATCTTAATGAAGAATTCAATCATATTTTGATCACTCCGACCCAAGAGGCCTCGTACAACAAGATTGCTAATTAATCCTTTCTCATTACATAATACCCAGTCCTAAATTTAAATAAAGGAAACTACGATGGTCTGAGGAGCGAGTTGGGTAGGATTGATTGGGGAATGTCACTCAAAGGGTTGACGGTGGATAGGCAATGGCAAACATTCAAAGACCGCATGGATGAACTGCAGAATTTGTTCATCCCAGTTTGGCATAAAAATAAAACAAAAAAGGTGACTCAACCGTGGCTAACGAGGGAAATTAGGGATAGCATAAGATCCAAGGAGAGGACATGTAAATTGGCCAGAAACAGCAGTAAACCTGAGGATTGGGAGCAGTTTAGGATTCAACAAAGGAGGACAAAGGGATTAATTATGAAGGGGAAAATAGAATATGAGAGTAAGTTTGCAGGGAACATAAAAACTGACTGTAAAAGCTTTTATAGATATGTGAAGAGAAAAAGAACATAACAACATAAGAAGTAGCAGCAGGAGTAGGCCATACGGCCCCTCGGGCCTGCTCCGCCATTCAATAGGATCATGGCTGATCCGACCCTAGACTCACGTCCACTTCCCTGCCCGCTCCCCGTAACCCCTAATTCCTTTATCAGTTAGGAAATTGTCTATCTCCATTTTAAATTTATTTAATGTCGCAGCTGCCACAGCTCTCTGAGGTAGCAAATTCCATAGATTTACCACCCTCTGAGTGAAGAAGTTTCTCCTCATCTCAGTTTTGAAACGGCAGCCCCTTATTCTAAGATTATGCCCCCTAGTTCCAGTCTCACCCATCAATGGAAACATCCTCACCGCATCCACCCGATCAAGCCCCCTCACAATCTTATATGTTTCGATAAGATCGCCTCTCATTCTTCTGAATTCCAATGAGTAGAGGCCCAACCTACTCAACCTTTCCTCATAAGTCAACCCCCTCATCTCCGGAATCAACCGAGTGAACCTTCTCTGAACTGCCTCGAGAGCAAGTATATCTTTTCTTAAATATAGAAACCAAAACTGTACGCAATATTCCAGGTGTGGCCTCACCAGTACCCTGTATAACTGAAGCAAGACTTACCTGCTTTTATACTCCATCCCCCTTGCAATAAAAGCCAAGATTCCATTGGCCTTCCTGATCACCTGCTGTACCTGCATACTAACCTTCTGTGTTTCATGCACCAGGACCCCCAGATCCCTTTGTACTGTAGCACTTTGCAGTTTCTCTCCATTTAGATAATAACTTGCTCTTTGATTTTTCCTGCCAAAGTGCATAACCTCACACTTTCCAACAGTATATTCCATCTGCCAAATTTCTGCCCACTCACTTAGCCTGTCTATGTCCTTTTCCAGGTTTTTTATGTCCTCCTCACTCACTGCTTTCCCTCCCATCTTTGTATCGTCGGCAAACTTGGATATGTTGCACTCGGTCCTCTCCTCCAAATCGTTAATATAGATTGTAAAGAGTTGGGGTCCCAGCACTGACCCCTGCAGAACACCACTAGTTACTGATTGCCAACCCGAGAATGAACCATTTATCCCAACTCTCTGTTTTCTGTTAGAGAGCCAATCTTCCACCCATGCCAGTATATTACCCCCATCCCGTGATTTTTTAATCTTTTGCAGTAATCTTTTGTGTGGCACCTTGTCAAATGCCTTATGGAAGTCCAAATACACCACATCCACTGGTTCCCCTTTATCCACCCTGTTTGTTACATCCTCAAAGAATTCGAGCAAATTTGTCAAACATGACTTCCCCTTTATAAAACCATGCTGACTCTGTCCGATTAAATTATGCTTATCCAAATGTCCTGTTACTGCTTCCTTAATAATGGACTCCAACATTTTACCAACCACAGATGTTAGGCTAACTGGTCTATAGTTTCCAGCCTTTCGTCTACCTCCCTTTTTAAATAAGGGCATTACATTAGCAGTTTTCCAATCTGCTGGGACCTTGCCTGAATCCAGGCAGTTTGGGAAAATTACCACCAATGCATCCGCAATCCCCACCGCTACCTCTCTCAAGACCCTAGGATGTAAGCCATCAGGTCCAGGGGATTTATCCGCCTTAAGTCCCATTATCTTACCGAGTACCATCTCCTTAGTGATTTTAATTGTGTTTAGCTCCCCCCACCCGCTATAGCCCCCTGTTTGTCCAGTGTTGGGATATTTTTAGTGTCCTCTACTGGAAACACTGATACAAAATATTTGTTCAGCGTTTTTGCCATCTCCACGTTCCCCATTACTAATTTCCCGGTCTCATCCTCTAAGGGACCAACATTCACTTTAGCCACCCTTTTTCTTTTTATATAACTGTAGAAACTCTTGCTATCTGTTTTTATATTTTTTGCTAGTTTACTTTCATAATCTATCTTCCCTTTCTTAATTAATCTCTTAGTCATTCTGTGCTGGCTTTTAAATGCTTCCCAATCTTCTATCCTCCCACTAGATTTGGCTACTTTATATGCCCTTGTTTTCTGTCGGATACTGTCCTTTATTACTTTACTTAGCCACGGATGGCTGTCTTTTCTTTTACGCCCCTTTTTCCTCTGTGGAATATATTTTTCTTGAAAGTTGTGAAATATCTCCTTGAATGTACACCACTGCTCATGTACCATCTTACACCTTAATCTATTTTCCCGTCCACTTTAGTCAACTCTGCTCTCATACCTTCATAGTCTCCTTTATTTAAGCTTAGTACGCTGGTTTGAGATCCAACTCTCTCACCCTCCAACTGAATTTGGAATTCAACCATGTTATGGTCACTCATTCGAAGGGGGTCCTTTACTAGGACATTTTTTATTAATCCTGTCTCATTACACAGGACCAGATCTAAGATTGCCTGCCCCCTGGTTGGTTCAGTAACACACTGCTCAAGGAACCCGTCCCTAATGCACTCTATGAACTCTTCCTCAAGGCTGCCCTGCCCAATTTGATTTGCCCAGTCAATATGAAAGTTAAAATCTCCCATGATTATAGCTGTTCCCTTATTACGAGCCCCAACTATTTCCTGATTTATATTCTGACCAATAGAGTTGCAACTGTCAGGAGGCCTATAGACTACGCCCACTCGTGACTTTTTCCCCTTATTATTCCTTATTTCCACCCAAACCGTTTCACTATCCTGATCCTTTGACCCAATATCATTTCTCACTATTGCAGTGATTCCATCCTTTATTAACACAGCCACCCCACCTCCTTTTCCTTCCTGTCTGTCCTTCCTGGATGTTTAGTTCCCAGTCATGGTCACCCTGCAGCCATGCCTCCGTAATGGCCACCAGATCATACCCATGTGTAGTTATTTGTACCGTCAACTCGTCTATTTTGTTACGAATGCTGCGTGCATTCAGATAAAGATTATTTTATAGCCCTCGCTACAGCCCTAGTTATTCGATTCGCCAGGATTTTAGTCCCAGCACTGGCCAAGTGAAGTCCGTCCCAATGGAACAGCTCTCTCCTGTCCCAGTACTGGTGCCACTGTCCCAAGAAGCAAAACCCATTTCTCCCACACCAGTCTTTGAGCCACGCATTTAACTCTCTGATTTTATTTACCCTAGCCAAATTTGCTCGTGAGGGCAGGTACAGCACGGGTTAGATACAGAGTAAAGCTCCCTTTACGCTGTCCCATCAAACACTCCCAGGGCAGGTACAGAACGGGTTAGATACAGAGTAAAGCTCCCTCTACACTGTCCCATCAAACACTCCCAGGGCAGGTACAGCACGGGTTAGATACACAGTGTCAGCCATGGCTCAGGCAGCAGCACTCTCTCCTCGGAGTCAGAAGGTTGTGAGTTGAAGTCCCACTCCAGAGACTCGAGTTTAAAACTCTGTGCTGCCCCTCCAGTGCAGTGCTGAGGGAGTAAAGCCCAGTGCAGAGTAAAGTTCCCTCTGCACTGCTCCACTAACAGGCCTGAGCCCCAAACTCAGAAGAGCGCCCTCTGCTGCATTCTACTTGTCTCAGCAGCGGGAGAAGCAGGCGGCGGAAGTCCCACCCCTCGGGCACCCCGATTGGTTGGAGGACCCGCCGCCACCTCAGTCCTCCAAGCTCCGCCCACTCTCTCCCTATTGGTCGGAGCTCCCATCAGTCACCGCCGTGGAGTTGAAGACGTGGCCCAGTCCGGCTCCCTGCAGAAGACAAGGGGCTGCGGCCGCTCAATCCGCTCCGCTCGGTGCTGTTTGTATTTTTTTTTATTTATCTCCCCAGCCGCGCTTCTCTCCGCAATATAAAAAAACCCTGATAAAACTCACTTTCCGCCGGTGATCCGGACTCTCGTGGTTGCCCGGGCCTTCCCCAGAATGCGAGGCTCTGCACAGGCGCAGTAGCGGCTCAACTTTGGGCGCGGGGCCCAGTGGCGCATGCGGAGTAGGGGGAGGGGGCGGGGCCTGTTCAGAGGGGGAGGATGATTGACAGGGGCCCAGGGTGTGTGCTGAGCATGCGCTGTGCGGGCCGGACGCCTGTGGAGCAGGAGAGGGCGGGGCCATGGGGCGCATGCGCGGAGTCAGCTGCAGCTTTAGAGTCACAAAGGGACCGAGTGTCTTCAAATCTCTCCCTTCCTCTTCTAATTTCCTGTAAAACCAGTTTATAAAAGTCATCACTGAAAGTAACTAGAAGATAGGACCCGGGCCCAGGGCCTGATTGACGGGAGCTTCCGACCAATAGGGAGCGAGCAGGGTGGGGCTGGAGGAACGAGCCGGCGGTGGATCCTCCAACCAATCGGGGAGCCTGAGGGGCGGGACTTGCGGCGGCTGAGTGGGACAGAGGAGGCTGACGGGAGATTTAATTTAAATGAATTTAATTTCCCGCCTGCTCCAACCGCCCACCCTGCAACGTCACGACGTCGCCGGCGTGCACTGACTGACACTGAGCCCTCCACCAATGAGCGAGGGGAGGCGGAGCCTGGAGGACCGACCGAGGGGCTTTGGTCCTCCAACCAATCGCGGCGAAGGAGGAGGCGGGACCTGGGATTGGCCAGCCGCCATTTTGTAAAGCGGCCTGGTCAGAATCTGTGATCCTGGGAAAGTTTATTTTTAATGTTCCTTTCACATTTTACAGCTCAAACTAATTTTATTTTACAGAAAATACTTTTTATTAAAGAAAAGAAGTTCGCTTTAAATTGAGAAAATAACAAACCCTGTGGAACAAATACTTGTGAGTAAAAATATTTCTTCTCCCTGAATTCATTTTCTTAATATTAATTTTCAGCGTTTTTAATTATTAATTTCAAGCATTTAAGACAAATATGGGAGTGGTGGGGGTTCTCTTAAAGGGACAGGTGCTCTCTTTTTCTATATGATTTTCATTAAAGGGACCGTGTCACATGGATGACTGATTTTAAAGGGACAGTGTCTCCCTTTTTATTATAATGTACATGTAAGAGACTGACATTTAAAGTAGGGCTAAGCCCCTGCTCCCGTGAGTGCTTGGCGAGAAATCAGGTGCTGTTTGCTCTCGCCCCCTCCCAGTTTTCTGCCAAGGGACAGAAAGCAGAGAGTAGTGGTGAACGGTTGCTTTTCAGACTGGAGGGAGGTATCCAGTGATGTTCCCCAGGGAGCGGTATTAGGACCAGTGTTCCCTTTAATTTTTTGAGGTTCAGCATAACTTCTCTACTTTTTTACTCTATTTATGAAGCCCAAGATCCCATATGCTTTGTTAACCATTCTCTCAGTATGTCCCGCCACCTTCAGGGACCTACGCACATTAACTCCCAGGAACTCTTACCAGGGCTGGAGCGCTTCAGCTATGAAGAAAGACTGGACAGGCTGGGGTTGTTTTCCTTGGAGCAGAGAAGGCTGAGGGGGGACCTGATTGAGGTATACAAAATTATGAGGGGCATAGATAGGGTGGATAGAAAGGAGCTTTTCCCCTTAGTAGAGGGGTCAACAACCAGGGGGCATAGATTCAAGGTAAGGGGCAGGAGGTTTAGAGGGGATTTGAGGAAAACCTTTTTCACCCAGAGGGTGGTTGGAATCTGGAACTCAATGCCTGAAAAGGTGGTAGAGGCAGGAACCCTCACAACATTCAAGAAGCATTTGGATGAGCACTTGAAATGCCATAGCATACAAGGCTACAGACCCAGTGCTGGAAAATGGGATTAGATTAGATAGGGCTTGATGGCTGGCGCGGACGCGATGGGCCGAAGGGCCTCTTTCTGTGCTGTATAATTCTATGACTCTATAACTCCCTAGAACACTGTGTACAATTCTGGGCACCGCACCTCAGAAAAGATATACTGGCCTTGGAAGGAGTGCAGCACAGATTCACCAGAATGTTACCCGGGCTCCAAGGGTTAGATTATGAGGTGAGATTACATAAACTAGGCTTGTGTTCCCTGGAATCTAGAAGGTTAAAGAGTGATTGAGGATTTTAGGATTTTGAAAGGAATTGGTAGAGTAGATAGAGAGAAACTTTTTCCGCCAGTGGGGGAGTCGAGGACAAGGGGACATCACCTTAAAATCAGAGCCAGGCCATTCAGGAGAGAAGTTGGGAAACACTTCTTCACACAAAGGGTGGTAGAAGTGTGGAACCCTCTCCCACAGAAAGCAGTCGATGCCAGCTCAATTAATCATTTTAAATCCCAGAGTGATAGATTTTTGCTAGACAAGGGAGCAAAGGGATATGGAGCCAAGGCATGTGGGTGGAGTTAAGACACAGATCGGCCATGATCTCATTGAATGGTGGAACAGGCTGGAGGGGCTGAATGACCTCCTGTTCCCATGCTCCTATTTACTCTATCAAAACCCTCCATGTTTTGAACACCTCTATTAAATCTCCGCTGCACCTTCTCTGCTCCAAGGAGAACAATCCCAGCTTCTCCAGTCTCTCCACGTAACTGAAATCCTCTGTGTATTTGTCATGGCGCAGCAGGCTATAGCAAACAGCTTTCTTAAGAACATAAGAAATAGGAGCAGGAGCAGGCCATTCAGCCCTTCGAGCCTGCTCCGCCATTCAATAAGATCATGGCTGATCTTCTACCTCATCTCCACCTTCCCGCCCGATCCCCATGAGTCCAAAAATCTATCGATCTCAGCCTTGATTATACTCAATGACTGAGCCTCCACAGCCCTCTGGGGCAGAGAATTCCAAAGATTCACCACCCTCTGAGTGAAGAAATGTCTCCTCATCTCAGTCCTAAATGGCCGACCCCTTATTCTGAGACTGTGACCCCTGGTTCTAGACCCCCCAGCCAGGGGAAACAGTCTCCCAGCATCTACCCTGTCGAGCCCTGTAAGAATTGTAGATGTTTCAATGACATCACCTCTCATTCTTCAAAATTGTAGGGAATATAGGCCCAGTCTCCTCAATTGCTCCTCACAGGACAATCCCCCCATCCCAGGAATCAGTCTGGTGAACCTTTGTTGCACTCCCTCTAAGACAAGTATATCCTTCCTTAGGTAAGGAGACCAAAACTGTACACAATACTCCAGGTGTGGTCTCACCAAGGCCCTATATAATTGCAGTAAGACTTTACTCTTATACTCCAATCCTTTTGTAATAAAGACTAACGTTCCACTTGCTTTCCTAATAGCTTGCTGCACCTGCGTGTTAACTTTCAGTGCCTCGTGTACAAGGACACCCAGGTCCCTCTGAACACCAACATTTCCCAATCTCTCACCATTTAAAAAATACTCTGCTTTTCTATTTTTCCTAGCAAAGAGGGTTGGAGTATAAAAGTAGGGAAGTCCTGCTACAACTGTACAGGGTATTGGTGAGGCCACACCTGGAGTACTGCGTACAGTTTTGGTCTCCGTATTTAAGGAAGGATATACTTGCATTGGAGGCAGTTCAGAGACGATTCACGAGGTTAATTCCAGAGATGAGGGGGTTGACTTATGAGGAAAGATTGCGCAGGCTGGGCCGATACTCATTGGAATTTAGAAGAATAAGAGGTGATCTTATTGAAACATATAAGATACTGAGGGGGCTCGACAAGGTAGATGCAGAGAGGATGTTTCCCCTCGTGGGGAAATCTAGAACTCGGGGGCATAGTTTCAGAATAATGGGTCACCCTTTTAGAACTGAGATGAGGAGGAATTTCTTCTCTCAGAGGGTCGTAAATCTGTGGGATTCTCTGCCCCAGAGAGCTGTGGAGGCTGGGTCAGTAAATACATTTAAGGTGGAGATAGACAGATTTTTGCAAGATAAGGAAGTGAAGGGTGCTGGGGAGCGGGCAGGGAAGTGGCTTTGAGCCCAAGATCAGCCATGATCTTATTGAATGGCGGAGCAGGCTCGAGGGGCCAAGTGGCCTATTCCTGCTCCTATTTCTTATGTTCAAAGCGGATAACTTCACACTTCTCCACATTATATTCCATCTGCCATGTTCTTGCCCATTCACTTAACCTGTCGATATCCCTTTGCAGCCTCTTTGTGTCCTCCTCACAACTTATTTTCCCACCTAGCTTTGTATCGTCAGCAAACTTGGACACATTGCACTCGGTCCCCTCATCTAAGTCATTGATGGAGATTGTGAATAGCTGAGGCCCCAGCACTGATCCTTGCGGGACCCCACTAGTTACAGCCTGCCAGCCCGAAAATGAGCCGTTTATTCCTACTCTCTGTTTTCTGACCGTTAACCAATCCTCAATCCATGCTAATATTACCCCCAATCCCATGAGCCCTAATTTAGTGTGACAGCACCCTGGGAGGAAAGGGCACCTGCTCCTGATCGCCACCCACTTAACTTGACAAGGTCGGACTGTCTACACCACAACTCCAGATATCCACAGCCATGCCTCAGCTGTCCAGAGCCTTGCTCAGGCCCCATCCGGAGGACTGCCTTCAGTTTCAGGCACCGCACCTCAGAAAGGGACACACTGGCCTCGGAGGGGGTGCCGGGCCGATTCAGCAGGAGGACACCGGGGCTGAGAAGGTCTCATTATGGGGACGGAACCATCGAATGAAACAGCACAGAAGGAGGCCATTCGGCCCACCGGGCCTGTGCCGGCTCTTTGGTCGAGCTCTCCGATTAGTCCCACTCCTCCCTGCTCTTTCCCCTCGCCCTGTAAATGTCTCCCCTTCAAGTATTTACCCAATTCTTTTTTGAAAGTTACTATTGAATCTGCTTCCACTGCCCTTCCAGGCAGCGCGTTCCAGATCATAACTGGCTGTGTTTAAAATCTGTTTCCTCATGTCGCCTCTGGATCTTTTGCCTGAAATCTGTGTCCTCTGGTTACCGACCCTCCAGCCACTGGAAACAGTTTCTCCTTATTTACTCGATCCAAACCCTTCATGGTTTTGACCCCCTCTATCAGATCTCCCCTTAACCTTAGCTGGGCAGGTGAAAGGGGTATCAGTGGGAGAGCATTGTGGGGGTAGTGATCATAAAAACATAGAAACATAGAAGATAGGAACAGGAGTAGGCCATTCAGCCCTTTAATGAGATCATGGCTGATCATCCAAATTCAGTACCCTGTTCCTGCCTGCTCCCCATATCCCTTGATCCCTTTAGCCTTAAGAAATATATCCAACTCCTTCTTGAATATATTTAATGAATTGGCCTCAACTGCCTTCTGTGGTAGAGAATTCCACAGGTTCACCACTCTCTGGGTGAAGAAATTCCTCCTCATCCCTGTCCTAAATGGCTTACCCCTTATCCTTAGACTGTGACCCCTGGTTCTGGACTCCCCGGCCATCGGGAACATCCTTCCTGCATCTAGTCTGTCCAGTCCTGTTAGAATTTTATAAGTTTCAATGAGATCCCCTCTCATTCTTCTAAACTCTAGCGAATATAAGCCCAATCGACCCAATCTCTCCTCATACGTCATTCCTGCCATCCCAGGTATCAGTCTGGTGAATCTTCGCTGAACTCCTTCCATGGCAAGAACATCCTTCCTCAGATAAGGCGACCAAAACTGCACACAGTACTCAAGGTGTGGTCTCACCAAGGCCCTGTACAACTGCAGCGAGACATCCTTGTTCCTGTACTCGAACCCTCTCGCTACGAAGGCCAACACACACGCCCACCCAGCTTTGTGTTGTCTGCAAACTTGGAAATATTACATCTTGTTCCCTCGTCTAGATCATTAATATAGATACATAGATACATAGAAGATAGGAGCAGGAGTAGGCCATTCGGCCCTTCGTGCCTGCTCCGCCATTTAATGAGATCATGGCTGATCCTTTAATTCAGTATCCCGTCCCCGCCTTCTCTCCGTAACCCTTAACCCCTTTTGCCCGTAGAAATATATCTAATTCCCTCTTAAATATATTTAATGAGTTGGCGTACACTGCCCTCTGTGGCAATGAGTTCCACAGGTTCACCACTCTCTGAGTGAAGAAATTCCCCCTCATCTCTGTCCTAAATGGTTTAGCCCTTATCCTTAAATTATGTCCTCTAGTTCTGTTCTCACCCGCCAAGGGAAACATTCCTTCTGCATCCAGTCTGTCTAGACCTGTCAGAATTTTATACACTTCTATGAGGTCCCCTCTCAATCTTCTAAACTCCAGTGTGTACATCCCTAAACTACATAGTCTCTCCTCATAGGTCATTCCCGCCATTCCTGGTATCAGCCTGGTGAATCGCCGCTGCACCCCCTCCATGGCAAGAACATCCTTCCTCAGATGAGGCGACCAAAACTGTACACAGTACTCGAGGTGTGGTCTCACCAGTGCCCTGTACAGCTGCAGCAAGGTATCCCTGTTCCTGTATTCTAACCCTTTTGCTATGAAGGCCAGCATACCGTTTGCCTTCTTGACCGCCTGTTGCACCTGCATGCTCGCCTTCAGTGACTGGTGTACAAGAACACCCAGGTCTCTCTGTACTTCCCCCTCTCCCAATCTATTGCCATTTAAATAATAATTTGCCCTCCCGTTCCTGCACCCAAGGTGGATAACTTCGCACTTGTCCACATTATAGTGCATCTGCCATTTATCCGCCCAATCGCCCAGTCTGTCCAAATCGCTCTGGAGCTTCCTGGTCTCTTCCTCTGAGCCCACCCCACCTCCTAGTTTAGTGTCGTCTGCAAATTTGGAAATGCTGCATCCGACTCCCTGATCCAGGTCATTAATGTAAATTGTGAACAGCTGGGGGCCCAGGACAGATCCCTGTGGTACCCCACTTGTTACTGCCTGCCATTCAGAAAATGAGCCGTTTATTCCAACTCTCTGTTTTCTATCTGACAGCCAGTTCCCTATCCACGCCAAAACTTTCCCCTTTATCCCATGAGCCTCAATTTTCCATGCTAATCTTTTATGTGGGACCTTATCGAAGGCCTTTTGGAAGTCCAGGTACACCACATCTACTGGCTCTCCCCCATCTATTCTACCAGTTACTCCCTCAAAAAATTCCAATAGATTAGTCAAGCACGATTTACCCTTTGTAAATCCATGTTGACTCTGTCCTATCCTGTCCCCATTTGCTAAGTGCTCCGCTATTTCATCCTTAATGATGGACTCCAGCATTTTGCCCACAACTGATGTAAGGCTTACAGGTCTGTAATTACCTGCTTTTTCCCTACCCCCCTTTTTGAATAGTGGGGTAACGTTAGCTACCCTCCAATCCATCGGCACTGTTCCCGAGTCTAATGAATTCTGAAAAATCATCCTTAGTGCATCCGCTATCTCTAGGGCCACCTCCTTCAGTACCCTAGGATGCATGTTATCAGGCCCTGGGGATTTGTCCACCTTCAATCCCTTTAGCTTCCTTAACACCATATCCTTAGAGATATTGATTTGCGTCAGTTCCTCCTTTGCCAATGTCCCTATTTTTCCCGATATCCCAGGGAGGTTTTTTGTGTCTTCCTTCGTAAAGACTGACCCAAAGTATGCATTTAGTTGATCTGCCATTTCCTTATTTCCCATTATATATTCCCCCGTATCTGACTGCAATGGACCAACTTTGGTTTTCACCAGTCTTTTCCTTTTGATATATTTATAAAAGCTTTTGGAGTTAGTTTTTATATTTTCCGCCAGCTTATTTTCGTAAGCTATTTTGCCCCTCTTGATCATGCCCTTTGCCCTCCTTTGCTCTATCTTAAACTGTTCCCAATCTTCCGCTCTGGCGCTTTTTTTGGCTATTTTATACGCCCTATCTTTGGATTTTATGCTGTCTCTAATTTCCCCTGTTATCCACGGTTGAGTCACCTTTTTAGATTTCCTTTTATGCCAGATTGGTATAAACAATTTTTGCAATTTTGTCATTCTATCTTTAAATGTTTGCCATTGTTTATCTACCTCCAGTCCTCTCAGGAACGTTGTCCAATCAGACCTACTCAGTTCCCGTCTCATGGCATCATAATTCCCCTTGTTTAAATTCAGGACCTTAGTCTCTGAGTCAATTTCTTCGCTCTCCATTTCGAGTGAGAAATCGATCATGTTATGATCGCTCTGACCCAAGGGTCCCCGTACAACAAGATTACTGATTAGTCCCTTCTCATTGCACAGTACCCAGTCCAATATAGCCTGTTCCCGAGTTGGTTCCTCGACATATTGATCCAGATAACCATCCCTTAAACACTCAAGGAATTCCTCCTCCTCATTATTTTTACTGATTAGGCTAGTCCAATCTATATGTAAGTTAAAGTCACCTATGATGACAGCTGTGCTCTTATTGCACGCTTCTCTAATTTCCCTCGTGATGCCCTCCCTAACCTCTATTTTACTATTTGGAGGCCTATATACCACTCCTATTAATGTTTTTCGCCCCTCGCTATTTCTTAGCTCCACCCATATAGATTCTGTATTAACTGAGTTAATATCCTTCCTTTCAATTGCATTTATCCCCTCTTTTACTAGCAATGCTACCCCTCCTCCCTTTCTTTTTTGTCGATCCTTCCTAAATACTGAATACCCCTGTATGTTAAGCTCCCAGCCCTGCTCACCCTGCAACCATGTTTCCGTAATCCCAATTAGATCATAATTATTAACCTCTATTTCCACAGCTAATTCATCTACCTTGTTCCTGATGCTTCTCGCATTAAGGTATAAAACCCTCAGGCTTTTTTTATGCTCACATTTTTTATGAATTAGTTTGGCCCTTTGTTTTTTGTTCCTCACCCTTTTACCATTTATTTCTGTCTGCCTTTCACTTTCCTCTATTTCACTACATAGGTTTCTAGCCCCCTGCCATACTAGTTTAAATGCTCCCGAACTGCTTTATCAAAAATTACCCCGAGAACATCAGTTCCATCTCTGCACAGGTGTAGACCGTCCCTTTTGTATAGGTCACACCTACCACAAAACTGGTTCCAATGCCTCAAAAATTTAAAACCCTCCCTCTTACACCACTGCTCAAGCCACGTATTTAGCCTAACTATCCTGTTCTCTGTACTCTTACTAGCACGTGGCACTGGTAGTAATCCAGAGATTACTATATACTGTGAATAGCTGGGGCCCGAGCACCGATCAGCGATATCGCTCGAGAATTCTTTAAAATAAGCTTTGCTGACTCAGCAAACCTTATTTGCTTTGCTGTTTTTTGGCTGACGAAATAAAAGGCTTTTTTTGGGCTGCAGGTATTTAATTGAGTTAGTTCCTGCTTGCTGTCAGTCCTGGCCCCTGGTCCCGCCCATTCCTGCACCTCATTGGCTGACACGCCGCTGTCAATCGACACCACGAGGGGATCTCGATGGTCGGGGAGTCCAGAACCAGGGCTCACAGTCTAAGGATAAGGGGTAAGCCATTTAGGACAGAGATGAGAAGGAATTTCTTCACCCAGAGAGTGATGTGCTGTGAGAAGGATGCTGAGAAACTCCAGTGTGATTTGGACAGGTTGGGTGATTGGGCAGAAGCATGGCAGATGCAGTATAATGTGGATAAATGCGAGGTTATCCACTTTGGTGGCAAAAACAGGAAGGCAGATTATTATCTGAATGGCAATAGATTGGGAGAAGGGGAAGTGCAACGAGACCTGGGTGCCCTTGTGCACCAGTCATAGAGTCATAGAGTTATACAGCACGGATAGAGGCTCTTCGGCCCATCGTGTCTGCGCCGGCCATCAAGCCCTGTCTAATCTAATCCCATATTCCAGCATTTGGTCCGTAGCCTTGTATGCTGTGACATTTCAAGTGCTCATCCAAATGCTTCTTAAATGTTGTGAGGGTTCCTGCCTCCACAACCCTTTCAGGCAGTGAGTTCCAGACTCCAACCACCCTCTGGGTGAAAAAGTTCTTTCTCAAATCCCCTCTAAACCTCCCGCCCTTTACCTTGAATCTATGCCCCCTAGTTATTGACCCTTCTACTAAAGGAAAAAGCTCCTCAGCATCCATCCTATCTATGCCCCTCATAATTTTGTACACCTCAATCATGTCCCACCTCAGCCTCCTCTGCTCCAAGGAAAACAAACCCAATCTGCCCAGCCTCTCTTCATAGCTGAAGCGCTCCAGCCCTGGTAACATCCTGGTGAACCTCCTCTGCACCCTCTCTAACGTGATCACATCCTTCCTGTAGTGTGGCGACCAGAACTGCACACAGTATTCCAGCTGTGGACTAACCAGTGTTTAATACAGCTCCATCATAACCTCCTTGCTCTTATATTCTATGCCTCGGCTAATGAAGGCAAGTATCCCATATGCCTTTTTTACCACCTTATCCACCTGTTCCGCCGCCTTCAGGGATCTGTGTACTTGCACACCCAGATCCCTCTGACCCTCCGTCTTGCCTAGGGTCTTACTATTCATTGTGTATTTCCTTGCCTTGTTAGTCCCCCCAAAGTGCATCACCTCGCACTTTTCCGGGTTAAATTCCATTTGCCACTGTTCCGCCCATCTGACTAACCCATCTATATCGTCCTGCAGACTGAGGCTACCCTCCTCGCTATTTACCACCCTACCAATTTTTGTATCATCCGCGAACTTACTGATCATACCTTTTACATTCATATCCAAGTCATTAATGTAGACCACAAACAGCAAGGGACCCAGCACCGATCCCTGTGGTACCCCACTGGCCACAGGCTTCCAGTCACAAAAACAACCTTCGACCATCACCCTCTGCCTTCTGTCACTAAGCCAGTTTTGTATCCAATGTGCCAAGGCACCCTGGATTCCATGGGCTCTTACCTTCTTGACCAGTCTCCTGTGCGGGACTTTATCGAAGGCCTTACTGAAATCCATGTATACCACATCCACTGCGTTACCCTCATCCACACACCTAGTCACCCCCTCAAAAAATTCAATCAAATTAGTCAGACATGATCTTCCCTTGACAAAGCCATGTTGACTATCCCTGATTAATCCTTGCCTCTCCAAGTGGAGACAAATTTTGTCCCTCAGAATTTTTTCCAATAATTTTCCTACCACTGATGTTAGGCTCACTGGCCTGTAGTTCCCTGGTTTTTCCCTACTTCCCTTCTTGAATAATGGTACTACATTAGCGGTTCTCCAGTCCTCTGGCACATCCCCTGTGGCCAGAGAGGTCCTGAATATATGTGTTAGAGCCCCCGCAATCTCTTCCTTTGCCTCACACAGCAGCCTGGGATACATTTCATCCGGGCCTGGGGATTTATCCATTTTTAGGCCAGCTAAAACCGCCAATACCTCCTCCCTCTCGATGTTAATATGTTCGAGCATATCACAGTCCCCCCGCCCTATTTCTATGTCTACATCGTCCTTCTCCATAGTGAAAACAGATGCAAAAATTTCATTTAGAACCCCTCCTACATCTTCTGGCTCCACACACAGATTGCCACTTTTGTCCCTAATGGGCCCTATTTTTTCCCTAGTTATCCTCTTACCCTTAATATACTTATAAAACATCTTAGGATTTTCCTTTATTTTGCTCACCAGTGTTATTTCATGGCCCCTCCTTGATCTCCTAATTTCTTTTTTAAGTATCCCCCTGCACTTTTTGTACTCCTCTAGGGCTTCCTCCGTCTTTAGCCTTTTGTATCTGCCAAAAGCCCTCCTTTTTTTCCTAATCCATTCTCGTATATCCCCTGACATCCAAGGTTCCCTGTGGTTTTTGGAACCACCCTTGACCTTTACGGGAACATGTTGCCATTGTATGATCTCAATCTCCCTTCTGAAAGCCTCCCATTGCTCCGATGCGGATTTTCCTACAAGTAGCTGAAGGTAAGCATGCAGGTGCAGCAGGCGGTTAAGAAGGCAAATGGTATTTTGGCCTTCGTAGCGAGAGGGTTTGAATACAGGAACAAGGATGTCTTGCTCCAGCTGTACAGGGCCTTGGTGAGACCACACCTTGAGTATTGTGTGCAGTTTTGGTCGCCTTATCTGAGGAAGGATGTTCTTGCCATGGAGGGAGTGCAGCGAAGATTTACCAGGCTGATACCTGGGATGGCAGGAATGACGTATGAGGAGAGATTGGGTTGATTGGGCTTGTACTCGCTGGAGTTTAGAAGAATGAGGGAGGATCTCATTGAAACTTATGAAATTCGAACAGGACTAGACATACTAGATGCAGGAAGGATGTTCCTGATGGCGGGGGAGTCCAGAACTAGGGGTCGCAGTCTAAGGATAAGGGGTAAGCCATTTAGGACAGAGATGAGGAGGAATTTCTTCACCCAGAGAGTGGTGAACCTGTGGAATTCACTACATGGAAACATAAAAGATAGGAGCAGGAGTCGGCCATTCGGCCCCTCGAGCCTGCTCTGCCATTCAATGCGATCATGGCTGATCATCCAAATTCAGTACCATGTCCCTGCCTTCTCCCCATACCCCTTGATCCCTTTAGCCTTAAGAAATATATCCAACTCCTTCTTGAATATATTTAATGAATTGGCCTCCACTGCCTTCTGTGGTAGAGATTTCCACAGGTTCACCACTCTCTGGGTGAAGAAATTCCTCCTCATCTCTGTCCTAAATGGCCTACCCTTTATCCTTAGACTGTGTCCCCTGGTTCTGCACTCCCCGACCATCGGGAACATCCTTCCTGCATCTAGTCTGTCCAGTCCTGTCAGAATTTTATAAGTTTCAATGAGATCACCTCTCATTCTTCTAAACTCCAGCGAGCACAAGTCCAATCGACCCAATCTTTTTTTTTTATTCATTGATGGGATGTGGGCATCGCTGGCTAGGCCTGCATTTAGTGCCCATCCCTAATTGCCCTTGAGAAGATGGTGGTGAGCCGCCTTCTTGAACCGCTGCAGTCCATATGGTGTAGGTACTCCCACAATGCTGTTAGGAAGGGAGTTCCAGGATTTTGGCCCAGCGACAGTGAAGGAACGGCGATACAGGTCCAAGTCAGGATGGTGTGTGGCTTGGAGGGGAACTTGTAGGTGGTGATTTTCCCATGCATCTGCTGCCCTTGTCCTTCTAAGTGGTAGAGGTCACGGATTTGGAAGGTGCTGTTGAAGGAGCTTTGGCGAGTTGCTGCAGTGCATCTTGTAGATGGTACACACTGCAGCCACAGTGCGCCGGTGGTGGAGGGTGTGAATGTTGCAGGTGGTGGATGGAGTGCCTATCAAGCGGGCTGCTTTATCCTGAATGGTATCGAGCTTCTTGAGTGTTGTTGGAGCTGCACTCATCCAGGCAAGTGGAGAGTATTCCATCACACTCCTGACTTGTGCCTTGTAGATGGTGGAAAGGCTTTGGGGAGTCAGGAGGTGAGACACTCACCGCAGAATTCCCAGCCTCTGGCCTGCTCTTGTAGCCACAGTATTTATATGGCTGGTCCAGTTCAGTTTCTGATCAATGGTAACCCCCAGGATGTTGATAGTGGGGGATTCAGCGATGGTAATGCCATTGAATGTCAAGGGGAGATGGTTAGAGTCTCGCTTGTTGGAGATGGTCATTGCCTGGCACTTGTGTGGTGCGAATGTTACTTGCCACTTGTCAGCCCAAGTCTGAATGTTGTCCAGGTCTTGCCGCATATGGACACGGACTGCGTCAGTATCTGACGAGTCTCGAATGGTGCTGAACAGTGTGCAATCATCAGTGAGCATCCCCACTTCTGGCCTTATGATGGAGGGAAGGTCATTGATGAAACAGCTGAAGATGGTTGGGCCTAGGACACTGCCCTGAGGAACTCCTGCAGTGATGTCGTGTGATTGAGATGAATGACCTCCAACAACCACAGCCAACTTCCTTTGTGCTAGGTATGATTCCAACCAATGGAGAGTTTTCCCATTGACTTCAGTTTTGCTAGGGCTCCTTGATGCCACACTCGATCAAATGCTGCCTTGATGTCAAGGGCAGTCACCCTCACCTCACCTCTTGAGTTCAGCTCTTTTGTCCATGTTTGGACCAGGGCTGTAATGAGGTCAGGAGCTGAGTGGCCCTGGCGGAACCCAAACTGGGCGTCAGTTAGCAGGTTATTGCTGAGTAAGTGCCGTTTGATAGCAATGTCGACGACACCTTCCATCACTTTGCTGATGATTGAGAGTAGACTGATGGGACGGTAATTGGCCGGGTCGGATTTGTCCTGCTTCTGGTAGACAGGACATATTGGGGAATTTTCCACATTGCCGGATAGATGCCAGTGTTGTAGCTGTACTGGAGCAGCTTGGCTAGCCGCGCAGCTAGTTCTGGAGCACAAGTCTTCAGTACTATTGCTGGAATGTTGTCAGGGCCCATAGCCTTTGCAGTATCCAGTGTCTTCAGCCGTTTCTTGACATCACGTGGAGTGAATTGAATGGGCTGAAGACTGGCATCTGTGATGCTGGGGACCTCAGGAGGAGGCCGAGATGGATCATCCACTCGGCACTTCTGGCTGAAGATAGTTGCAAATGCTTCAGCCTTGTCTTTTGCACTCACGTGCTGGGCTCCACCATCATTGAGGATGGGGATATTTTTGGAGCCTCCTCCTGTTTAATTGTCCACCACCACTCACGACTGGATGTGGCAGGACTGCAGAGCTTTGATTTGATCCGATGGTTGTGAGATCGCTTAGCTCTGTCTATCGCATGTTGCTTCTGTTGCTTGGCATGCAAGTAGTCCTGTGTTGTAGCCTCACCAGGTTGACGCCTCATTTTTCTGTATGCCTGGTGCTGTTCCCGGCATGCTCTCCTGCACTCTTCGTTAAACCAGGGTTGATCTCCTGGCTTGATGGTAATGGTAGAGTGAGGGATATGCCGGGCCATGAGGTTACAGATTGTGGTTGAATACAATTCTGCTGCTGCTGATGGCCCACAGCGCCTCATGGATGCCCAGTTTTGAGTTGCCAGATCTGTTCAAAATCTGTCCCATTTAGCACGGTGGTAGTGCCACACAACACGGTGGAGGGTATCCTCAACATGAAGACGGGACTTCGTCTCCACAAGGACTGTGCGCTGGTCACTTCCACCAATGCTGTCATGGACAGATGCATCTGCAACAGGTAGATTGGTGAGGACGAGGTCAAGGATGTCACTGAACGGCTGCAGGGCATTCTGAAGGGGGAGGGTGAACAGTCAGAGATCGTGGTTCACATTGGGACCAATGACATGGGTAGGAAGAGGGATGAGGTCCTGCAGCAAGAATTTAGGGAGCTAGGTAGCAGATTAAAGAGCAGGACCTCAAGGGTTGTAATCTCTGGATTACTCCCGGTGCCACATGCTAGTGAATATAGGAATAGGAGGATAGAGCAGATGAATGTGTGGCTAAAGAGTTGGTGCAGGAGGGAGGGCTTTAGTTTCCTGGATCACTGGGCCTGCTTCTGGGGAAGGTGGGACTTGTACAAGTCGGACGGGTTGCACCTGAACCAGAGCGGGACAAATATCCTTGCGGGGAGGTTTGCTAGCACTGTTCGGGGGGGTTTAAACTAAAATGGAAGGGGGTTGGGAACATGAGCAGGGAGACAGAGGAAAGGGAAACCGGGATAAAAGCAAAAGATAGGAAGGAGAAAAACAAAATTGGCAGTCAGAGAAATCAACAGTTTAAATCAAACGTGGCCACAGTAAATAATAATTCTAATAGGTCTAAGAGCGTTAAAAAAACAAGCCTGAAGGCTTTGTGTCTTAATGCGAGGAGCATTTGTAATAAAGTGGACGAATTGGCTGCACAAATAGAGGTAAACGAATATGATTTGGTTGGGATTACGGAAACGTGGCTCAAGGATGGCCAAGACTGGGAACTCAACATCCAGGGGTATTCGATATTCAGGAAAGATAGGCAAAAAGGAAAGGGAGGTGGGGTAGCAGTACTGGTTAAAGAAGGGATTAATACAATTGTAATGAAGGATATTCGCTCTGATGATGTGGAATCTGTATGGGTAGAATTGAGAAATACTAAGGGGAAAAAAACATTAGTGGCAGTGGTATATAGACCTCCCAACAGTAAGGCGGAGGTTGGGGATGGCATGAAAAGGGAAATTAAAGAAGCGTGCAATAAGGGCACAGCAGTCATCATGGGTGACTTTAATCTACATATAGATTGGGCCAACCAAATTAGTAACAATACTGTGGAGGAGGAATTCCTGGAGTGTTTACAGGATGGTTTCCTGGACCAGTATGTCGAGGAACCAACCAGAGATCAGGCCACCTTAGACTGGGTATTATGTAACGAGAAAGGATTAATTAGCAATCTTGTTGTACGAGGCCCCTTGGGTCTGAGCGATCATAATATGATCGAATTCTTCATTAAGATGGAGAATGAAGTGGTTGACTCAGAGACTAGGGTCCTCAATTTAAATAAAGGAAACTACAATGGTCTGAGGAGCGAGTTGGGTAGGATTGATTGGGGAATGGCACTCAAAGGGTTGACGGTGGATAGGTAATGGCAAACATTCAAAGACCGAATGGATGAGCTACAGAGTTTGTTCGTCCCAGTTTGGCATAAAAATAAAACAAAAAAGGTGACTCAACCGTGGCTAACAAGGGAAATTAGGGATAGCATAAGATCCAAGGAGACGACATATAAATTGGCCAGAAAAAGCAATAATCCTGAGGATTGGGAGCAGTTTAGGATTCAACAAAGGAGGACAAAGGGATTAATTAAGAAAGGGAAAATAGAATATGAGAGTAAGCTAGCAGGGAACATAAAAACTGACTGTAAAAGCTTTTATAGATATGTGAAGAGAAAAAGATTGGTGAAGTCAAGCGTAGGTCCCTTGCAGTCAGAATCAGGGGAATTTATAATGGGAAACAAAGAAATGGCAGACCAACTAAATTCATACTGATGTGCCTTCAATAACCACAAAACTAGAAGTTATAGACTTTAACAAGTTGGCTTTTAATCACTAAGATCAGAGCTAACATCTCAACACACCGACTGGCTCACAGGAATGAGTCATACAGATCCTGAGATCTTTAAGTAAGAGAAGTCAGGGGCGGAGCAAAGAGCCAAGACCTGGAACCTTCCAGGTTAGTCAGGAAAGAGGAAGTGAAACTATACAGCGTGTGGGGGAGGGTAATATACATGAGTGCAAAACAAATACAGGCAAGACAAACAGATTTCATTACATTCACCCCTTCTTTAGATTTAGTCCATCGGGGTGATGTTTCTTAAAAGTTGGTATAAGTGAGTCTGTCAGGAGGTTTTGCGGTTCTCAGTGATCGGCGCAAAGCCAGTTGGGGTGCCTCTAGGGGAATGGATTCTGGTTCCTCCGCTGTCCGGGCCTCCGCAGTGTCTTCCAGGTTATCTGCTGTGTCCTCCAGGTTAAAGTTGGGTATTGATACCTCTGGGCGTCCTGTCTCTTTTTGGTGTCGGTCTTCCTTGGGTAGTCTCTCATCGTTCTCTCCGCTCCCCGAGGGAGCGAGGTCTTTTATGGAAACAGTGTCCTCCGCCCGTCAGAGTATTCGATATAGGCGTACTGAGGGTTTGCATGGAGGAGCTGTACCTTTTCCACAAGGGGGTCCGTTTTATGGCCGCTCACGTGCTTCCGCAATAGTACTGTCCCCGGAGACGTCAGCTACGCGGGTAGAGATATGCCCAAGGTGGATTTCCGGGGGAAAACGAACATCTTTTCGTGAGGGGTAGCGTTAGTGGCTGTACATAACAGAGACCTTATGGAGTGGAGCACGTCTGGGAGGACTTCCTGCCAGCGGGAGGTCGGAAGGCCTTTTGAATTTAAGGCTAACCTGACAGCCTTCCAAACAGTAGCATTCTCCCTTTCCACTTGCCCATTACCCCGGGGGTTGTAGCTAGTGGTTCTGCTAGTGGCTATCCCCTTTGAGAGCAAGAACTGGCGCAGTTCGTCACTCATAAATGACGTCCCCCTATCGCTGTGTATGTAGTTCGGCATGCCAAACATGCAGAATAGATTACAGAGACACTTGATGACCGTGGCACTGGTCATGTCTGGGCAGGGAATGGCGAAAGGGCAGCGGGAATATTCATCAATGATATTGAGGAAGTATACGTTACGGTCGGCAGAGGGAAGGGGTCCCTTGAAGTCCAGACTTAGGCGCTCGAATGGCCGTGTGGCTTTGATAAGGTGTGCACGGTCAGGCCTGTAGAAACGAGGCTTGCATTCCGCACAGATGCGGCAGGCTCTGGTCATTGCCCTGACCTCCTCGATGGAGTGGGGCAGATTGCGGGACTTTATAAAATGGTATAGTCGGGTGACCCCTGGGTGACAGAGGTCATTGTGGAGACCCTGTAATTTGTCCGTATGAATGCTGGCACACATTCCCCGCGATAGGGAGTCTGGGGGTTCATTAAGGGCTCCCGGCCTGTACATAATATCATAGTCGAACGTGGATAGTTCGATCCTCCACCTGAGTATTTTGTCATTCTTGATTTTCCCCCTTTGTTTGTTATTAAACATGAAAGCCACCGACCGCTGGTCGGTGAGCAGGGTGAAATGTTTGCCAGCTAGGTAGTGTCTCCAGTGCCACACTGCCTCCACTATAACCTGTGCCTCCTTCTCGACAGAAGAGTGCCTGATTTCAGGTCCCTGAAGGGTTCGGGAGAAGAAGGCCACAGGTCTTCCAGCCTGATTGAGGGTCGCAGCTAAAGCAAAGTCTGACGCATCGCTTTCGACTTGAAAGGGAATGCTTTCGTCCACTGCACACAGTGCAGCCCTTTCAATGTCCTGTTTGATACTGGTGAAAGCCTCCCGAGCTTCAGCTGATAGTGGGAAGGATGTTGATTTAATGAGGGGTCGGGCCTTATCAGAGTAATTGGGCACCCATTGGGCATAATACGAAAAAAATCCCAGGCACCTTTTTAAAGCTTTGGGATTGTGTGGCAGGGGCAGTTCCTTTAGGGGGCGTAATCGGTCAGGGTCCGGTCCAATTACCCCATCTTCCACCACACAGCCGAGGATACAGAGACGGGTTGTGTTGAAGACACATTTGTCTTCGTTGTAGGTTAGATTCAGCTTTAGGGCAGTTTTTAAAAATCTCGCAAGATTTAGATCGTGGTCTTGCTGGTTGTGCCCACAGATAGTGACATTGTCCAGATAGGGGTAGGTAGCTTGTAGTTTATTCTCGTCAACCATGCGGTCCATCTCACGTTGGAAGACCGAGACCCCATTTGTTACCCCGAAGGGCACTCTGAGAAAATGGTAGAGGCGTCCGTTCGCCTCAAAGGCGGTGTATGGGCGGTCCTCCGTTCTAATGGGGAGCTGGTGATACGCAGATTTGAGGTCGATAGTCGAGAAGACTCGGTATTGCGCAATCTGGTTGACCATTTCTGATATGCGGGGTAAAGGGTAGGCGTCCAGCTGGGTATAAATATTAACAGTCTGGCTGTAGTCAATTACCATCCGTTTCTTTTCGCTATTTTTAACTATGACTACTTGGGCACGCCACGGACTGGTACTGCATTCAATAATGCCTTCCCGCAGGAGTCTGTCCACTTCCGCCTTGATAAAGTGTCTGTCTTCCAGACTGTACCGTCTACTTTTGGTCGCTATGGGCCTACAGTTCGGAGCGAGATTAGTGAATAAAGAGGGCGGGCTGATTTTTAAGGTTGATAGGCCACAGACTGTGAGTGGCGGCTGGGACCCACCATATGCTAGCGTGACACTTTCGTGGTGGCACTGGAAGTCCAGGCCCAAGATTACATTAACACAGAGTTCTGGCATCACGAGGAGTTTAAAATCCTTGTAGTCCGTGCCTTTTACAGTCAGTGTTACCACACAGTAGCCCAAAATGTCCGAAGTGTGGGGCTTAGCAGCCATAGCAATTCTGCTCTGTGTAGGGGTTACCGTTAATGAGTGCCGCCGTACCAGGCTAGGGTGGATAAAACTCTCGGTACTCCCACAGTCAATTAAACATTTAGTTAAATTCCCGTTTACCTGTATGTCCATCATAGATTTTGTCAACGGGTGTGGCCTGGATTGATCCACCGTGATCGAAGCCACTGTTGGGCCCTGGGCGGCCGTTGAGTCGGGAAAAGATGGCAGATCCCAAGATGGCGGTCCGCACGGCACGCATGAGGCGGTGACGGAGTTGGAAATCGAATTCCCCCTGCAGACTTTGCTAAAATGCCCCTTTTTCTTACTTTTGAAGCATGTAGCGTCCTTCGCTGGGCATCGTTGTCTGGGGTGCTTGGCCTGGCTGCAGAAGTAGCATTTCGAGCCTCGAGACATTGCCGCTGTAGTAGGACTCCTGGGTGAACTTCTGTGTGGGGACTCCGGCGGTGTAGAGCTGGTCTGAGACCTGGATGGGGAAGATGGCTGATTCCAAGATGGCGGCCCCCTCGGCGCGCACGAGGCGGTGAGGGCCGCATGGCCGGAAGAATAAGAGTCAGAGTTTTTCTGGGCCACGTCCAGCGATCGCGCAGTGGCCACTGCCTTTTTTAAGTCCAGGACCTCCTTCTCCAGCAGTCTCTGCCGGATATAATTCAATTTGAGGCCCGTGATGAAGGAATCGCGGACCAATTCGTCAGAGTACACATTGGCCGTCACGGCCTTGCAGTTACAGTCCCGGACCAAGTCCTTTAGGCCCTGTAAGAAATCGTCCATTGATTCCTCAGGTCGCTGCCTGCGTGTAGCCAGCAGATGTCTGGCGTACACTTCGTTTACTGGCCTCTGGTATTGGGCCTTCAGGATAGTGATGGCCTCCGTGTAAGAGGTGGCGTCCCGGATGAACGAATAAATCCGATGACTAACGCGAGTAGTCAGCAGACTCAGTTTATCTACCTTGCTAGCGGATGAGGCCCTCGTGAAGAGTTCGAAGCATTTGAGCCAGTGTCCAAATTGATTTGATGCTTCAGCAGAATGTGGATCCAAGTCCAGACGCTCTGGTTTTAGGAGTCGATCCATCCTAGTATTCTTTAGTGATTAAAATTGATGTGCCTTCAATAACCACAAAACTAGAAGTTACTGGCCTAGAAATTGGGTTTTGGCGCAGCGACGGCTTTAGCGCCGGAAGTTAGTGCCGGAGCTAAGTCGCGCTGGGCGGGCCAAAAATTCACTACTTCTGCGCCCAAACGGCTGCCGGCGCTGCTGAAAGCTGTTAGCGCCTGAAAACTGGCGCTATGTGCTGAATTTTGGCGCTATTCCGGCGCTGCGGCGCCCGCTGCGGTGCGGCAGGTTCGGGAAGTGCAGGCCTCCTCCTTCCCTTAAGGAGGAGCTGCCTGCACCCGGCCGCGGCCCGCGATAATCTTTTTAAAAATGAGCCCGGCACCTCGGACAAGTGCCGGGCTTGCTTCTGTTCCGGGGGGGGGGGGGAAGTCCGGGGAGGGAGCTGCGGCCAGGCGGGCGGCGGGAAAGCGGCCGGCCGCCGCGGGGCCTTTAATGCGCCGGCGCAACGTTCTGTAAGGCACCTCTGCCAGAACGTTGCTTGCGGCTGCCACGGGCGAGGCGGCCGCAACTCAATTTCCGAGTTCGGGCGGGTTACCATGGCAACCGGGACGCTGCGCACACCGATGACGTCATCGGTGCCGGCGCAGCGCTACCGGCCTAACGCCGATTTAGGGCCCCTGTCAATTTCAAAACTGGCCATAACTTCGCCGCTAGGCCCTCTAGCGCCTCAAAAGCGGCGCTAAGGCCAGTGAATTTCTAGGCCATAGACTTTAACAAGTTGGCTTTTAATCACTAAGATCACAGCTAACATCTCAACACACCGACTGGCTCACAGGAATGAGTCATACAGATCCTGGGATCTTTAAGTAAGAGAAGTCAGGGGCAGAGCCAAGAGCCAAGACCTGGAACCTTCCAGGTTAGTCAGGGAAGAGGAAGTGAAACTATACACCGTGTGGGGGAGGGTAATATACATGAGTGCAAAACGAATACAGGCAAGACAAACCGATTTCATTCATTACACAAAGGAGGACACAAATAACCTCCCAGAGATGCCGGGGAACATAGGGTCTGATGAAAGGGTGGAACTGAAAGAAATCAGTATTTGTAGGGAAATGGTGTTAGGAAAATTGATGGGACTGAAGGCCGATAAATCCCCAGGGCCTGATAATCTACATCCCAGGGTACTTAAGGAAGTGGCCCTAGAAATAGTAGATGCATTGCTGATCATCTTCCAGAACTCGATAGATTCTGGAACAGTACCCATGGATTGGAGGGTAGCTAATGTTACCCCACGATTCAAAAAAGGTGGTAGAGAAAAAGCAGGGAATTATAGACCGGTAAGCCTGACATTGGTAGTGGGGAAAATGCTAGAATCTATTATAAAAGATGTAATAGCAGAGCACTTGGTAAGCAGTGACAGGATCGGACAAAGTCAACATGGATTTACAAAAGGTAAATCATGCTTGACTAATCTACTGGAATTTTTTGAGGATGTTACTGGTAAAATAGATAAGGGAGAACCAGTGGATGTGGTGTATTTGGACTTTCAGAAGGCTTTCGATAAGGTCCCACATAAGAGATTAGCGTGCAAAATTAAGGCACATGGGATTGGGGGCAAGGTATTGACTTGGATAGAGAACTGGTTGGCGGACAGAAGGCAGAGAGTTGGAATAAACGGGTCGTTTTCCGAGTGGCAGGCAGTGACTAGTGGGGTACCGCAAGGATCGGTCCTAGGACCCCAGCTGTTCACAATATATATTAATGATCTGGACGAGGGAATTGGATGTAATATATCCAAATTTGCACGACACAAAGCTGAGTGGGAGGGTAAGCTGTGAGGAGGATGTCGAGAAACTCCAGTACGATTTGGACAGATTGGGTGATTGGGCAGAAACATGGCAAATGCACTATAATGTGGATAAATGTGAGGTTATCCACTTTGGTGGCAAAAACAGGAAGGCAGATTATTATTTGAATGGCAATAGATTGGGAGAAGGGGAAGTGCAAAGAGACCTGGGTGTTCTTGTGCACCAGTCGCTGAAGGTAAGCATGCAGGTGCAGCAGGCGGTTAAGAAGGCAAATGGTATGTTGGCCTTCGTAGCAAGAGGGTTCGAGTACAGGAACAAGGATGTCTTGCTACAGTTGTACAGGGCCTTGGTGAGACCGCACCTTGAGGATTGTGTGCAGTTTTGGTCGCCTTACCTGAGGAAGGACGTTCTTGCCATGGAAGGAGTACAGCGAAGATTCACCAGGCTGATACCTGGGATGGCAGGAATGACGTATGAGGAGAGATTGTGTCGATTGGGCTTATACTCACTGGAGTTTAGAAGATTGAGAGGGGATCTCATCGAACCCTATAAAATTCTGTCAGGCCTGGACAGACTAGATGCAGGAAGGATGTTTCTGATGGCCGGGGAGTCCAGCACCAGGGGTCATAGTCTAAGGATAAGGGGTAAGTCATTTAGGACTGAAATGAGGAATTTCTTCACCCAAAGAGTGGTGAACCTGTGGAATTCTCTGCCACAGAGGGCGGTGGAGGCCAGTTCATTAAATATATTCAAAAAGGAGTTGGATATATTTCTTAAGGCTAAAGGGATCAAGGGATATGGGGAGAAGGCAGGGACAGGGTACTGAATTTGGATGATCAGCCATGATCTTACTGAATGGTGGAGCAGGCTCGAGGGGCCGAATGGCCGACTCCTGCTGCTAATTCGTATGTGACCTATGCCCATTAACTCCCAGATCCCTCTGTCCCTGCACACTGTTTAAAACTGTGCTTAGTGGCAGAAGGCAGAGGGTGATGGTCGAAGGTTGTTTTTGTGACTGGAAACCTGTGGCCAGTGGGGTACCACAGGGATCGGTGCTGGGTCCCTTGCTGTTTGTGGTCTACATTAATGACTTGGATATGAATGTAAAGGGTATGATCAGTAAATTCGCGGATGATACTAAAATTGGTAGGGTGGTAAATAGCGAGGAGGGTAGCCTCAGTCTGCAGAACGATATAGATGGGTTGGTCAGATGGGCGGAACAGTGGCAAATGGAATTTAACCCGGAAAAGTGCGAGGTGATGCACTTTGGGGGGTCTAACAAGGCAAGGGAATACACAATGAAGGGAAAGACCCTAGGCAAGACGGAGGGTCAGAGGGATCTGGGTGTGCAGGTACACAGATCCCTGAAGGCGGCGGAACAGGTGGATAAGGTGGTAAAAAAGGCATATGGGATACTTGCCTTCATTAGCCGAGGCATAGAATATAAGAGCAAGGAGGTTATGATGGAGCTGTATAAAACACTGGTTAGGCCACAGCTGGAATACTGTGTGCAGTTCTGGTCGCCACACTACAGGAAAGATGTGATCGCGTTAGAGAGGGTGCAGAGGAGGTTCACCAGGATGTTACCAGGGCTGGAGCGCTTCAGCTATGAAGAGAGACTGGGCAGATTGGGTTTGTTTTCCTTGGAGCAGAGGAGGCTGAGGGGGGACATGATTGAGGTGTACAAAATTGTGAGGGGCATAGATAGGATGGATGCTGAAGAGCTTTTCCCCTTAGTAGAGGGGTCAATAACTAGGGGGCATAGATTCAAGGTAAAGGGCGGGAGGTTTAGAGGGGATTTGAGAAAGAACTTTTTCACCCAGAGGGTGGTTGGAGTCTGGAACTCACTGCCTGAAAGGGTTGTGGAGGCAGAAACCCTCACAACATTTAAGAAGCATTTGGATGAGCATTTGAAATGCCATAGCATACAAGGCTACGGGCCAAATGCTGGAATATGGGATTAGATTAGACAGGGCTTGATGGCCGGCATGGACACGATGGGCCGAAGGGCCTCTATCCGTGCTGTATTACTCTATGACTCTATGACTCTATGACTATATTGCCTCTCCCTGTTCCTTCTGCCAAAATGCATCACCACACACTTCGATTGGGTCGATTGGGCTGATACTCGCTGGAGTTTAGAAGAATGAGAGGGGATCTCATTGAAACTTATAAAATTCTAACAGGACTAGAGAGATTAGATGCAGGAAGGATGTTCCCGATGGTCGGGGAGTCCAGAACCAGGGGTCACAGTCTAAGGATAAGGGATAAGCCATTTAGGACTGAGATGAGGAGGAATTTCTTCACCCAGAGAGTGGTGAACCTGTGGAATTCTCCACCACACTGGACAGTTGAGGCCAATTCATTAAATATATTCAGGAAAGAGTTGGATATATTTCTTCAGGCTAAAGGGATCAAGGGATATGGAGAGAAAGTAGGGACAGGGTACTGAATTTGGATGATCAGCCATGATCTCATTGAATGGTGGAGCAGGCTCGAGGGGCCGAATGGCCTACTCCTGCTCCTATCTTCTATGTTTCTCCGTATTAAATTCCATCTGCCACCTGTCTGCCCATTCTGCTAGCCTTTCCATGTCCTGTTGCAGCCGATTGGTATCACCCTCACTGTTTGCCACACTCCCAAGTTTGGTGTCATCGGCAAATTTAGAAATTCTACACTGCACTGCAATATCCAGGTCACTTATATGTATGTATGGAGATGAGATGAGCAGGCTCGAAGGGCCGAATGGCCAACTCCTGCTCCTATTTCTTATGTTCTTATAAATGCAAGTCTATCTTGAACCCACAACCTTCTGACTCTGCTATCCACTGAGCCACAGCTGACTCCAGTCTTTTACACAGTTTCATCATAACTTCCTTGCTTTTGCACTCTACGCCTCTCCTAAAGCAGGGGAGTTATGATGAATTGTTAAACAGTTTTTTTTGCAGAGTGACCAAGGCTGTGTGTAGGAAACAATTGTGCATTTGAAAGCAGCTTGTATTGTGAAGCTTGTGCCCCTTTGCCAGGCCCGCTGCCTGCAGCCCCTCTCCCAGATTCCAGCCCCAGCTCTGTGCTGACTGAGCTGCTCTCACCTGGGGATAGCGCGTCACAATCGGCCCCAGCGCACCTGAGCTGGAGAGGAGGCCCCGCCCCCTTGCCGCGCCGCCATTGGTTGGAGGACCAGGCCGCCCACTTCAGTCCTCCCACCTCAGCTCTCTTCCCATTGGTCAGCGCTCCCGTCAGTCAGAATCACATTGCTGCGGCTCACTCCGCCCCCCCCCGCGTGGCTCAATCTGCTCCGTTCGGCGTCCGCGGAGGTCCCGCCCATCCGACTCTCAGGTTTGGTTTTTCTCGTATTTTACTTTATAATCTCGCTCTCCGCTCACCCCTCACCTCGATTTAAAACATCAACTCAAATTTCTCTCCACGGATGTTGCCTGACCTACTGAGTTTTTCCAGCATTTTCTGTTGTTATTTCGGATTTCCAACATCTGCAGTATTTTGCTATCGTTTCTTGACTTTACCCCGGCCGCTGATTCCGCCTCTTCCCCGGGCCCAGCCTTTCGTCTGTTCCCCGGAGGCCCCGCGCAGGTGCACTGGCAGTCTGGTTTTGTGGTGGGCCCGAATGAGCATGCGCGGCCCCGCCTCTCCACATTTAAAGGGACACCCACCCCCTCCACATTCAAAGGGACACCCACCCTCTCCACATTCAAAGGGACTCCCTCCCCCCTCCACATTTAAAGGGACACCCACCCCCTCCATATTTAAAGGGACTCCCTCCCCCCTCTCGTGTTCTTCTGATTAAAGGGTTGTGACAATTCCCCCGGCCACCGCACTTTAGCAAGGATGTGAAAGACCTTGAGAGCCAGCCAGTGGTTCAGTTGAGAGCACCCTCGTCTCTCAGTCAGAAAGTTGTGGGTTGAAGGTCCCCACTCCACGGACTCGAGCACATAAACCTAGGCTGATGCTCTGGGGCAGTGCCGAAGGAGCGCCGCCCTGTCGGAGGGTCAGTACTGAGGGAGCGCCGCACTGTGGGAGGGTCAGTACTGAGGGAGCGCCGCACTGTCGGTGGGGCAGTACTGAGGGTCACCGCACTGTCGGAGGGGCAGTATTGAGGGAGCGCTGCACTGTCAGAGGGAAAGTACTGAGGGAGCGCCACACTGTCGGAGGGGCAGTACTGAGGGAGCGCCACCCTGTCGGAGGGGCAGTACTGAGGGAGCGCCACCCTGTCGGAGGGCTGTCTTTCAGATGAGACGTTCAGGTGGACATAAAACATCCCATTATTTCGAAGAAGGGCAGGAGAGTTATCCCCGGTGTCCTGGCCATTATTTATCATGCAAATTGGCTGCAGTGTTTCCCACATTACAACAGTGACTACACTTCAAAAAGTACTTCTTTGGCTGTAAAACCGTTGGTCGTGAAAGGTGCTGTATAAAGGCCAGTCTTTCTTTATTTTCTCTCCTGTATTTACATTAATTACTTATATAAATCTCTTTTACCGTCTCTTGCAAGGGGAGGAATTGCAGACGGGCAGCTTAATGCAAACTTCACATGAAGATCTGACAGAGTCATTCGATTCATCAGGACCTGAATATCATCGACATATGGAAGCGGAAAGCAGCAATCAGAGTGCGGACAAACTGCACACGTGTCTTGTGTGTGGACGTGGATTCAACCAAAGGTGCAGCCTGGGGAGGCACGAGTGTAACCAAAGCAAGGAGAATCCGTGCAAATGTCGGGAATGCGGGAACGGATTCAGTTGCCTCTCCGAGCTGGAGACTCATCAATGCAGTCACTCTGTGAAATGGCCGCTCACCTGCTCCGTGTGTGGGAAGGGATTCACTCAACAACCCGCCCTGCTGAGACACCGGCGAGTTCACACCAGGGAGAAGCCATTCGCCTGCTCTCACTGTGAAAAGAGGTTTAACCAGTCTTGCCACCTGTTGATAAACGAGCATGTTCACACCAATGAGAGACCTTTTCAGTGCTCCGACTGCGAGAAGGGCTTCAGAAGATCCAGCGAAGTGATACAGCACCAGCGAGTTCACACCGGGGAGAGGCCGTTCACCTGCTCCGTGTGTGGGAAGGGATTCACTCTCTCCTCCACCCTGCTGAGACACCAGCTGGTTCACACTGACGAGAGGCCGTTTACCTGCTCAGAGTGCGGGAAAGGATTCACTTGTCCCTCCTCTCTGCGGGAACACCAGCGAGTTCACACTGACGAGTGGCCGTTCACCTGCTCCGAGTGCGGGAAAGGTTTTACTCGTCCCTCCACTGTGCTGATACACCAGCTGGTTCACACTGACGAGAGGCCGTTCTCCTGCTCCGAGTGCGGGAAAGGATTCACTCATCCCTCCAGTCTGCGGGAACACCAGCTGGTTCACACTGACGAGAGGCCGTTTAAATGTTCCGAATGCGACAAGAGTTTCAAATGCTCCAACGGCCTGGAGAACCATCGACACATCCACACCGGGGAGAGGCCGGTCAGCTGCTCTCACTGCGGGAAGAGGTTTACGCACTCATCCAATCTTCGGAAACACCAGTTCACCCACACCGGGAAGAGGCCGTTCCCCTGCTCAGTGTGTGAAAAGGGATTCACTAGTCCATCTCACCTGCTGAGACACCAGCGCACTCACACTGGGGAGAGGCCGTTCCCCTGCTCAGTGTGTGAAAAGGGATTCACCAGTCCATCTCACCTGCTGAGTCACCAGCGCACTCACACTGGGGAGAGGCCGTTCCCCTGCTCAGTGTGTTAAAAGGGATTCACCAGTCCATCCGATCTTCTGAAACACCAGTTCACCCACACCGGGGAGAGGCCGTTCAGCTGCTCTCACTGCGGGAAGAGGTTTATGCACTCATCCACTCTTCGGATACACCAGCGCTCACACTGGGAAGATGCCGTTCCCCTGCTCAGTGTGTGAAAAGGGATTCACCACTTCAACTCACCTGTTGAGACACCAGCGAGTTCACACCTGAGCGCACTGGTCCCATTCTGCTGTCAATCACATGAAGGACTGTTCTGTGTTAATAATGGCAATTACGGGGTTGTCGGGGGGGGCGCGGTTTGAAGACGCTGATAATAACCCCAGTCACTAGGCTGGAGTTTAAGAGGGGTCAACCTCGGCTCAGTGGGCGACACTCTCACCTCTAGAGTCAGAAGGTCGTGGGTTTGAGTCCCACTCTGGAGACTTGAGCACGTAATCTACGCTGACACTCCAGGGCAGTACTGAGGGAGAGCTGCTCTGTCAGAGGTGCCATCTTTCGGATGTGACGTTAAACCGCTGCCCCGTCTGGGTGTAAAAGATCCCGTGGCCGCTATTTTGAAAAACGGAAGGGAGAAAGGATCTCGACTTGGAAGATCAGGAAGTAGATGTGAAACTGTAATGTCGCTTGAAATGATTGTAAGACTGAATTTAACTGTGATTGTAATAATTGTGTTTTGTAGGTAACAGAGCGTGGGAAAAACCAGTACGAATCCAGTATAAGGTGATTTTGGTGGTGCCTCCTGTGTCACGACCACCACAACTACCATGCTTTACGGGTCTAACAGGACCTGTCCCATCAACCAACACGTTTTTAAGTACGAGCTGCACAGTTATGTGGCACAATTCAGACCCGACATTCCCCTATTGTTTGAGGGTTTCAGTGAGCTCATAATACGACTGAACTCCTCCCTAAAGCATTTTTTATGTTTTGGAGCAAGACAACTGGAGAATAGATATTGAAATTGAAAGCATAAGGGACAACACACACTGGTGGGATATTGGGCTTAATACATCAGCATGCCCTTAGGCTCATATTATTTCACACGCTCTGGTTGTTCTCCAACTTGTAATGATTTTGTATTTGAGATATGTAACCCATGTAGTAAAACTTTGAACTATGTAAGATCAGAAGTTTGTTTAAGATCTACCCAGTTAAACACAAATGTCACAAGGTAGGGAGTCAAAAATTGTTAGGACTAATAAGACAACATAGGAACAAACATGGAAATTCCTCATTGGATTAGGATAATTTCCCATGTACTGGTCATATCCCAACTTGTAGTAATGATGTGCTTACTATTCTACACCTGCTACCTGAAACACCTAAAGTCCAATGCCCAATCACATTTAAATATGATCACAGCCCAGAACATGTTAGAGTTACATAAACGGAAGAAAAATAATCCATATGTAAGATTTCAGTTTTGAGGGGTCGGCAAATGCCTCGCCCTCAAGGTAGGGATATGTAGGATAGGGTGTACCTGTAGGATTTAGGAAACATTATTAAGATTCGATAACCATTCTAATATAACTATAATATGTGAAATTGTATGTTAAGATCCTAAAAGCCTGTATAAAATGGAGAATGGCTGAGAGCAAAGCAGGATGGGATTATGCCAACCTGACTAAAAACCTCTGTTTAAAATTACTGAAGTAATGGAATGTTGTGCTAAGTTTATGGAGACGAGGAATTCAGCAATATTATGTTTAAAGAGATAAAAACTAGAGAGATAGATAAGAGTTGGAGACGTCCTTCATTGGTCCAGCTATAGGATGGACAGACTGTTTTGTCAACATTCTAGGAAGTGTTTTGTGAAAAGTGAACATCTGAGATAAGGGTAAGTCAGAAGGATCAAAGAAGGTCATAAGATGGGTAACGAGGGAAGCAAGACTTTTTACCAGGTGTGAGAGGGTTAATTACTGCCACGTCGGCAAAACGAGAGGGAAAAGGGTATAAAGATACAGGTTTTGAACATCGAAAGCGTGCACCGTGTAACCAGAGATTGATAGGAGCTTCGGTCAACAGAAAACAGCAAGCTCCCAAGGAAGCGCGCATGGGTCAACAGAACACAGCAAGATACATCGGGAGACTTGCGCTGCACTCACTTGGAAGGAACGCCGTGGTTTGAACAACAGACTGTGACTATCTTCTTGTTAAGTACTACTTCTTTGTACCGGATGTTTAATGCTTAATAAACCTGTTTTACTGATACACAATATACCTGTACCCAGAGTGGTTTGTGTAGTCATGGGCACATTATTGTAAGAGGTTTTGAAAGCTACATCAGTCATCGGGAAAATGCTGGAATCCATTGTTGAGGAATTGGTATCAAGTCACTTTACATGCTAATCTCTTATGCGGGACCTTATCGAAGGCCTTCTGAAATTCCAGATACACCACATCCACTTGTTCTCCCTTACCTATTTTACCAGTTACATCCTCAAAAAATTCCAGTAGATTAGTCGAGCTGATTTACCTTTTGTGAATCCATGTTGACTTTGCCCGATCCTGTCACTGTTTTCCAAGTGCTCTGCTATTACATCTTTTATAATGGACTCTAGCATTTTCCCCACTACCGATGTCAGGCTTACCGGTCTGTAATTCTCTGTTTTCTCCCTATCACCTTTTTTGATTAGTGGGGTAACATCAGCTACCCTCCAATCCATGGGTACTGTTCCAGATTCCATCGAATGTTGGAAGATGATCAGCAATGCATCTGCTATTTCAAGGGCCACTTCCTTTAGTACCCTAGGATGTAGATTATCAGGCCCTGGTGATTTTTCGGCCTTCAATCCCATCAATTTCCCTAACACCATTTCCCTACAAATACTGATTTCTTTCAGTTCCTCCCTTTCATCAGACCCTGTGTTCCCCGGCATCTCTGGGAGGTTATTTCTGTCCTCATTTGTGAAGACAGAACCAAAATATGTATTTAATTGGTCTGCCATTTCTTTGTTCCCCATTATAAATGCCCCTGATTCTGACTGCAAGGGACCTCCGCTTGGCTTCACCAATCTTTTTCTCTTCACATATCTATAAAAGCTTTTACAGTCAGTTTTTATGTTCCCTGCAAGCTTACTCTCGTATTCTATTTTCCCTTTCTTAATTAATCACTTTGTCCTCCTTTGTTGAATCCTAAACTGCTCCTAATCCTCTGGATTACTGCTTTTTCTGGCCAATTTATATGTCCTCTCCTTGGATCTTATGCTATCCCTAATTTCCCTCGTTAGCCATGGTTGAGTCACCTTTTTTGTTTTATTTTTATGCCAAACTGGGATGAACAAATTCTGTAGTTCATCCATGTGGTCTTTGAATGTTTGCCATTGCCTATCCACCGTCAACCCTTTGAGTGACATTCCCCAATCAATCCTACCCAACTCGCGCCTCAGACTATCGTAGTTTCCTTTATTTAAATTCAGGACCCTAGTCTCTGATTCAACAACTTCATTCTCCATCTTAATGAAGAATTCTATCATATTATGATCGCTCCGACCCAAGGGGCCTCGTAGAACAAGATTGTTAATTAATCCTTTCTTGTTACATAATACCCAGTCTAAGATGGCCTGATCTCTAGTTGGTTCCTCAACATATTGGTCCAGCAAACCATCCCATAAACACTCCAGGAATTCCTCCTCCACAATATTGTTACTAATTTGGTTAGCCCAAATTAATGTATAATTTTGTATGCTTCAATGAGATCCCCTCTCATTCTTCTGAATTCAAGAGAATACAGGTCTAGTTTACTCAATCTCTTCTAATACGACAGTCCCGCCATCCCAGGAATCAATGTCGTGAACCTTTGTTGCACTCACTCTATGGCAAGTATATCCTTCCTTAGGTAAGGAGACCAAAATTGTACACAGTACTCCAGGTGTGGTCTCACCAAGGCCCAAAATAATTGGAGGCAGCGTTGGTGCTACCTCTCCAGTGCTTTGAGGTGCACTGGAGAGGTACCACCAACGCTGCCTCCGCAAGATCCTGCAAATTCATTGGCAGGATAGACGCACCAACGTCAGTGTTCTCGCTCAGGCCAACATCCCCAGCATCGAAGCTTTGACTAAGCTCGATCAGCTCCGATGGACGGGTCACATTGTCTGCATGCCCGATACAAGACTCCCAAAACAAGCGCTCTACTCGGAGCTCCAGCAAGGCAACAGAGCCCCAGGTGGACAGAGGAAATGCTTCAATGTCACCCTCAAAGCCTCCTTGAAAAGGTGCAATATCCCTGGCCCAAGACCGCACAAAGTGGAGAAGAAGCATCCGAGAAGGCGCCGAACGCCTCGAGTCTCTTCACCGGGAGCAAGCGGAAGCCAAGCACAGGCAGCGCAAGGAGCGCACGTCAACCCAAGCACCCCACCCACCCGCCCCTTCAACTACCGTCTGCCCCACCTGTGTGAACTCATCAGTCACCTGACAACTCATTTTTAATGTGTAAGCAAGTTATCCTCAGTTCTGAGGGACTGCCTAAGAAGAAGATATAATTGGAGTAAGACTTCTTTACTCCTGTATTCAAATCCTCTTGTAATGAAGACCAGCATACCATTTGCCTTCTTAACCGCCTTTCATGGCCACCGGATGTCCCAAAGTGCTTTACAGCCAATGAAGTACTTTTGAAGTGTAGTCACTGTTGTAATGTGGGAAACGCGGCAGCCAATTTGCGCACAGCAAGCTCCCACAAACAGCAATGTGAAAATGGCCAGATAATCTGTTTTTTCATCATTTTGATTGAGGGATAAATATTGGGATCAAAACACCGGGGATAACATCTTCGAAATAGCACCACGGGATCTTTTACATCCACCTGAGGGAGCAGACGGGGGCCTCAGTTTAACGTCTCATCCGTAAGACCACACCTCCGACACTGCAGCGCTCCTTCATTACTGCCCCTCCGACAATGCGGCTCTCCCACAGCATTGCTTCCCCCGACAGTGCGGTGCTCCCGCAGTACTGCCCCTCCCCTGGACCTGATGGCTTACACCCTAGGGTCTTGAGGGAAGTGGCGGTAGGGATTGTGGATGCATTGGTAATAATTTTCCAAAACTCCCTGGACTCAGCAAAGGTCCCGGCAGATTGGAAAACTGCTAATGTAAAACCCTTATTTAAAAAGGGTAGTAGGCAGGAGGCTGGAAACTATAGACCAGTTAGCCTAACATTTGTGGTTGGTAAAATGTTGGAGTCCATTATTAAGGAGACAGTAACGGGACAGTTGGATAAACATAATTTAATAGGACAAAGTCAGCATGGTTTTATGAAGGGGAAGTCATGTTTGACAAATTTGCTTGAGTTCTTTGAGGAAGTAACATACAGGGTGGATATATGGGAACCAGTGGATGTAGTGTATTTAGACTTCCAAAAGGCATTTGACAAGGTGCCACACAAAAGATTATTGCTCAAGATAAAAAATCATGGGATTGGGGGTAATATTCTGGCATGGGTGGAGGATTGGCTATCTAACAGAAAGCAGAGAATTGGGATAAATGGTTCATTCTCAGACTGGCAATCAGTAACTAGTGGTGTTCCGCAGGGGTCAGTGCTGGGACCCCAACTCTTTACAATCTATATTAACGATTTGGAGGAGGGGACCGAGTGTAACATATCCAAGTTTGCTGATGATACAAAGATGGGAGGGAAAGCAGTGAGTGAGGAGGACATAAACCTGCAAAGGGACATAGACAGGCTAAGTAAGTGGGCAGAGATTTGGCAGATGGAATATAATACTGGAAAGTGTGAGGTTATGCACTTTGGCAAGAAAAATCATAGAGCAAGTTATTATTTTAATGGCAAGAAACTGGAAAGTACTGCAGTACAAAGGGATCTGGGGGTCCTGGTGCACGAAACACAAAAAGTTAGTATGCAGGCGCAGCAAGTGATCAAGAAGGCCAATGGAATGTTGGCTTTTATTGCTAGGGGGATGGAATATAAAAATAGGGAGGTATTGCTGCAGTTGTACAAGGTATTGGTGAGACCACACCTGGAATACTGCATGCAGTTTTGGTATCCATACTTAAGAAAAGACATACTTGCTCTCGAGGCAGTACAAAGAAGGTTCACTCGGTTAATCCCGGGGATGAGGGGGTTGACATATGAGGAGAGGTTGAGTAGATTGGGACTCTACTCATTGGAGTTCAGAAGAATGAGAGGCGATCTTATCGAAACATATAAGATTGTGAAGGGTTGGATCGGGTGGATGCGGTGAGGATGTTCCCAATGATGGGTGAAACTGGAACTAGGGGGCATAGTCTTAGAATAAGGGGCTGCTCTTTCAAAACTGAGATGAGGAGAAACTTCTTCACTCAGAGGGTGGTAGGTCTGTGGAATTTGTTGCCCCAGAGATCTGTGGAAGCTACATCATTAAATAAATTTAAAACAGAAATGGACAGTTTCCTAGAAGTAAAGCTAATTAGGGGTTACGGGGAGCGGGCAGGATATCAGACATGAGTCTAGGTTCGGATCGGTCATGGCCCTGTGGGTGGCGGAGCGGGCCCAGTGGCCGTGTAGCCTGGTCCTGCTCCTACTTGTGTTCTAATTCTGTGTTAGATTTCAGGAGATGGTTCTATTCACAGGGATTAGTGGAGACCTCGGGAACAGGCTGCCAACTAGGAGTCCTTCAAGAGTAAATTGGGCCTGTTCCTGGCTGGGGTGGAGATCACCTTTTACAGAAGGTAAGTACTGCATGAAATATAGGGACAGAGTGATCTCCTGGACGAGTTTCGATCGCCTAGATGGGTCGGAGAGGAATTTCCCAGATTTTTTCTCCCAAATTGGCCATTGGGTTTTTTATCTGGTTTTTCGCCTCTCCCGGGAGATCACATGGGTTTGGGTGGGATGGAGAGTGGAAGTAGATTTGAGGTTAGGATCAGATCAGCCATGATCTTATTGAATGGCGGAGCAGGCTCGAGGGGCAGATTGGCCTACTCCTGCTCCTATTTCTTATGTTTGACTCCGATACAGACTGGTCCTGGAGATGGACTGGGGAGAAAGGTCAAAGAGTCCCATTGACTCAGATACACACTGGTCCTGGAGATGGACTGGGGAGAAAGGTCAGAGAGTCCCATTGACTCAGATACACACTGGTCCTGGAGATGGACTGGGGAGAAAGGTCAGAGAGAGTCCCATTGACTCAGATACAGACTGGTCCTGGAGATGGACTGGGGAGAATGGTCAGAGAGAGTCCCATTGACTCAGATACACACTGGTCCTGGAGATGGACTGGGGAGAAAGGTCAGAGAGAGTCCCATTGACTCAGATACAGACTGGTCCTGGAGATGGACTGGGGAGAAAGGTGAGAGAGAGTCCCATTGACTCAGATACGCACTGGTCCTGGAGGTGGACCAGGGAGAAAGGTCAGAGAGAGTCCCATTGACTCAGATACACACTGGTCCTGGAGATGGACTGGGGAGAAAGGTCAGAGAGAGTCCCATTGACTCAGATACAGACTGGTCCTGGAGATGGACTGGGGAGAAAGGTGAGAGAGAGTCCCATTGACTCAGATACGCACTGGTCCTGGAGGTGGACCAGGGAGAAAGGTCAGAGAGAGTCCCATTGACTCAGATACACACTGGTCCTGGAGATGGACTGGGGAGAAAGGTCAGAGAGAGTCCCAGTGACTCAGATACACACTGGTCCTGGAGACAGACTGGGGTGAAAGGTCAGAGAGAGTCCCATTGACTCAGATACACACTGGTCCTGGAGATTGACTGGGGAGAAATGTCAGAGAGAGTCCCATTGACTCAGGTACGCACTGGTCCTGGAGATGGACTGGGGAGAAAGGTCAGAGAGTCCCATTGACTCAGAAAGGCACTGGTCCTGGAGATGGACCAGGGAGAAAAGTCAGAGAGAGTCCCATTGACTCAGATACACACTGGTCCTGGAGACAGACTGGGGTGAAAGGTCAGAGAGAGTCCCATTGACTCAGATACACACTGGTCCTGGAGATGGACTGGGGAGAAAGGTCAGAGAGAGTCCCATTGACTCAGTTACACACTGGTCCTGGAGATGGACTGGGGAGAAACGTCAGAGAGAGTCCCATTGACTCAGATACACACTGGTCCTGGAGATGGACTGGGGTGAAAGGTCAGAGAGAGTCCCATTGACTCAGATACACACTGGTCCTGGAGATGGACTGGGGAGAAAGGTCAGAGAGAGTCCCATTGACTCAGTTACACACTGGTCCTGGAGATGGACTGGGGAGAATGGTCAGAGAAAGTCCCATTGACTCAGATACACACTGGTCCTGGGGATGGACTGGGGAGAAAGGTCAGAGAGAGTCCCCTTGACTCAGATACACACTGATCCTGGAGATGGACGCTCCCGCACTCACCCTGACCCTCCCGCACTCGCCCCCTGGCCCTCCCGCGCTCGCCCCCTGACCCTCCCGCGCTCGCCCCCTGACCCTCCCGCGCTCGCCCCCTGACCCTCCCGCGCTCGCCCGCTGACCCTCCCGCGCTCGCCCCCTGACCCTCCCGCGCTCACCCCCTGACCCTCCCGCGCTCGCCCCCTCCCTCCCACGCTCGCCCCCTGGCCCTCCCGTGCTCGCCCCCTGGCCCTCCCGCGCTCACACCCTGGCCCTCCCGCGCTCGCCCCCGGCCCTCCCGCGCTCGCCCCCCGACCCTCCCGTGCTCGCCCCCCGACCCGCCCGTGCTCGCCCCCCTCCCCTCCCGCGCTGGCCCCCCGAACCTCCCGCGCTGGCGCCGCGACCCTCCCGCGCTGGCCCCCCGACCCTCCCACGCGGGCCCCCCGCGCTCTCCCCCCGACCCTCCCGTGCTCACCCCCGACCCTCCCGCGCTCACCCCCCGACCCTCCCGCGCTGGCCCGCCGAACCTCCCGCGCTGGCCCCCCGACCCTCCCGCGCTGGCCCCCCGACCCTCCCGCGCTGGCCCCCCGACCCTCCCGCGCTGGCCCACCGACCCTCCCACGCTGGCACCCCGATCCTCCCGCGCTGGCCCCCCGACCCTCCCGCGCTGGCCCCCCGACCCTCCCGCGCTGACCCCCCGACCCCCGCGCGCTGGCCCCCCGAACCCCCCGCGCTGGCCCCCCGACCCCCCCACGCTGGCCCCCTGAAACCCCCGCGCTGGCCCCCCACCCCCCCCGCACTGGCCCCCCGACCCCCCCCCGCGCTGGCCCACCGACCCCCCCCCGCGCTGGCCCCCCAACCCTCCCGCGCTCGCCCCCTGACCCTCCCGCGCTCGCCCCCTGACCCTCCCGCGCTCGCCCCCTGACCCTCCCGCGCTCGCCCCCTGACCCTCCCGTGCTCGCCCTGATGGGGCTCTTCTCAAGTAAACCAAGCAGTGCAATAATACACCCCCAGAATCAAGGCCCTGCTCCTGGGGAAGGTGATCAGGCCCCAGGAACCCGTACAAATGAATAAAGTCAGGGTCAAGGCCCTCCTCCTGGGGAAGGTGATCAGGCCCCAGGAACTCTGAGATGAGGAGAAACTTCTTCACTCAGAGCGTGGTAGGTCTGTGGAATTTGCTGCCCCAGAGAGCTGTGGAAGCTACATCATTAAATAAATTTAAAAAAGAAATAGACAGTTTCCTAGAAGTAAAGGGAATTAGGGGTTACGGGGAGCAGGCAGGAAATTGGACATGAGTCTAGGTTCGGATTGGTCATGGCCCTGTGGGTGGTGGAGTGGGCCCAGGGGCCGTGTAGCCTGGTTCTGCTCCTACTTCTTGTGTTCTACTTCTGTGTCAGATTTCAGGAGATGGTTCTATTCACAGGGATTAGTGGAGACCTCGGGAACAGGCTGCCAGCTAGGAGTCCTTCAAGAGTAAATTGGGCCTGTTCCTGGCTGGGGTGGAGATCACCTCTTACAGAAGGTAAGTACTGCAGGAAATACAGGGACAGAGTGATCTCCTGGACGAGTTTCGATCGCCTAGTTGGGTTGGAGAGGAATTTCTCAGATTTTTTCTCTCAAATTGGTCATTGGGTTTTTTATCTGGCTTTTCGCCTCTCCCGGGAGATCACATGGGTTCAGGTGGGATGGAGAGTGAAAGTAGATTTGAGGTTAGGATCAGATCAGCCATGATCTTATTGAATGGCGGAGCAGGCTCGAGGGGCCGATTGGCCTACTCCTGCTCCTATTTCATATGTTCTTATGTAACCAGTACAAGTGAAGCGACTCCTTCTCCCGGAGATTTATTAAGCGTGAATACTCCAAGAGTTGACCAAAAATCAGGTTAGTAATATTAATCAAGGAGTCAATTTCTGCTGTAAGGAGGGATGATACCTTCGCAGGTTCCTCTAATGAGGCCATATGGGTAGAACTTAAAAACAAAAAGGGGGCAAGCACTTTGCTGGGAGTGTACTATAGGCCCCCAAACAGTAAGGGGGAGATAGAGGAACAGATATGTAGGCTAATCTCAGAGAAGTGTAGAAATAATAGGGTAATAATTGTTGGGGATTTCAACTTCCCCAATATTAACTGGGATAGTCAGAGTGTGAAAGGCTTAGAGGGTGTGGAATTCTTAAAGTGCATCCAGGAGAGCTTTTTCAGCCAACATGTAGAAAGTCCTACAAGAGAGGGGGCGGTACTGGACCTAATTTGAGGGAATATAGCAGGGCAAGTGGTAGAAAGGTTAGTAGGAGAGCATTTTGGTGACAGTGACCATAATTCGGAGACAGTGACCATAATTCGGTGAGATTTAAAGTAGTTATGGAAAAGGACAAAGATGGACCAGAAATAAAGGTTCTAAATTGGGGGAAGGCCGATTTTAATATGATAAGGCAGGATCTGGCCAAAGTGGACTGGGATCAGCTACTTGTAGGAAAATCCACATCAGAGCAGTGGGAGTCTTTCAGAAAGGAAATAGAGAGAGTACAACACCAGCATGTTCCCGTAAAGGTCAAGGGTGGGACCAACAAGCCCAGGGAACCCTGGATGTCAAGGGACATACAAGAATGGTTTAGGAAAAAAAGGGAGGCTTTTGGCAGATACAAAGGACTAAAAACAGTGGAAGCCCTAGAGGAGTATAGAAAGTGCAGGGGGGTACTTAAAAAAGAAATTAGGAGAACGAAGAGGGGTCGTGAAAAAACACTGGCAGGCAAAATAAAGGAAAATCCCAAGGTGTGTTATTAGTATATTAAGAGCAAGAGGAAAACCAGGGAAAGAATAGAGCCCATTAGGGACCAAAGTGGCAATCTGTGTGTAGAGCCAGAAGATGTAGGTGAGGTTTTTAATTAATATTTTGCATCTGTGTTCACTTTGGAGAAGGACGATGCAGGCATAGAAATCAGGCAGGGGGATTGTGATATACTTGAACGAATTAGTATTGAGAGGGAGGAGGTACTAATGGTTTTAGCGTGCTTAAAAGTCGATAAACCCCCAGGCCCAGACGAGATGTATCCCAGCCTGCTGTGTGAGGCAAGGGAGGAGATTGCAGGGGCTCTGACACAAATTTTCAGAACCTCTCTGGCCACAGGGGAGGTGCCAGAGGACTGGAGAACAGCTAACGTAGTACCATTATTCAAGAAGGGTAGTAGGGATAAACCAGGGAATTACTGGCCAGTGAGCCTAACATCAGTGGTAGGGAAATTATTGGAAAAAATTCTGAGGGACAGAATTAGTCTCCACTTGGAGAGGCAAGGATTAATCAAGGATAGTCAGCATGGCTTTGTCAGGGGGAGATCATGTCCAACCAATTTGATTGAATTTTTCGATGGGGGTGACTAGGTGTGTGGATGAGGGTAGTCCAGTTGATGTAGTCTACATGGACTTCAGTAAGGCTTTTGACAAAGTCCCACATGGGAGACTGGTCAAGAAGGTAAGAGCCCATGGGATCCAGGGCAATTTGGCACATTGGATCCAAAATTGGCTTAGTGGCAGGAGGCAGAGGGTGATGGTCGAAGGTTGTTTTTGTGACTGGAAGCCTGTGTCCAGTGGTGTACCGCAGGGATCGGTGCTGGGTCCATTGCTGTTTGTGGTGTACATTAATGATTTAGATATGAATGTAGGAGGTCTGATCAGTAAGTTCGCTGATGACACGAAAATTGGTGGAGTGGTAAATAGCAAGGAGGGAAGCCTCAGGCTACAGGAGAATATAGATGGGTTGGTTAGATGGGCAGCACAGTGGCAAATGGAATTTAACCCTGAAAAGTGTGAGGTGATGCATTTTGGGAGGACTAACAAGGCAAGGGAATACACAATGAATGGTAGAACCCTAGGAAGGACAGAGGATCAGAGGGACCTTGGTGTGCATGTACACAGATCCCTGAGGGCAGCAGGATAGCTAGATAGGGTGGTTAAGAAGGCATATAGGATACTTATATTCTATGCCTCGGCTAATGAAGGAAAGAGCAGGGAGGTTATGATGGAGCTGTACAAAATGCTAGTTAGGCCACAGCTGGAATACTGTGTGCAGTTCTGGTCGCCACACTATAGGAAGGATGTGATTGCATTGGCAAGAGTGCAGAGGAGATTCACCAGGATGTTACCTGGGCTGGAGCGCTTCAGCTATGAAGAGAGACTGGACAGGCTGGGGTTGTTTTCCTTGGAGCAGAGAAGGCTGAAGGGGGACCTGATTGAGGTGTACAAAATTATGAGGGGCATAGAAATGGTAGATGGAAAGGAACTTTTCCCCTTAGTAGAGGGGTCAATAACCAGGGGGCATAGTTTCAAGGTAGGGGCAGGAGGTTTAGAGGGGATTTGAGGAAAAGCTTTTTCACCCAGAGGGTGGTTGGAATCTGGAACTCACTGCCTGAAAGGATGGTAGAGGCAGGAACCCTCACAACATTCAAGAAGCATTTAGATGAGCACTTGAAACGCCATAGCATACAAGGCTACGGACCAAGTGCTGGAAAATGGGATTAGAATAGACAGGGCTTGATGGCCGGCGCGGACACGATGGGCCGAAGGGCCCCTTTCTGTGCTGTATAAATCTATGACTCTATGGTAGCACTCTTGCCTCTGAGGCATAAGGTTGTGGGTTCAAGTCCCGCTCCAGAGACTTGAGCACAAAAATTCAGGCTGACACTCCAGTGCAGTACTGAGGCACTGTCAGAGGTGGCGTCTTTCGGATGAGACATTAAACTGAGGCCCTGTCTGCTCTCTCAGGTGGATGTAAAAGATCCCATGACACTATTTTGAGAAAGAAAGACTTGCATTTATATAGTGCTTTCATGACCAGCAGCCATCTTGAAGTGCTTTACAGCCAATGAAGCACTTTTGAGGTGTAGTCACTGTTGTAATGTGGGAAAGAGCTGGGGAAATATCCCCAGTGTCCTAGCCAATGTTTATCCCTCAATCAATGTAACAAAAGGATAATAGCAAAATACTGCGGCTGCTGGAAATCTGAAATAACAACAGGAAATGCTGGAACCATTCAACAGGCCAGGCAACATCCGTAGAGAGAGAAACAGAGTTAACAAAAAGATAGATTATCTGGTCAATATCACATTGCAGTTTGTGGGAGCTTGCTGTGCGCTAATTGACTTCTGTGTTTCCTACATTACAACAGTGACTACACTTCAAACAGTACTTCATTGGCTGTAAAGTGCTTTGGGACGTCCAGTGGTGGTGAAGGCGCTATAGAAATGCAAGTGTTTCTTTCTTCATTGGTCTCACCAGTGACCTCTTCTGGCTGATGGTTGATTGACAGACGATAGTCCACGCATGCGCACAGGGAGCGGTGGTTTGGACCGAGTCCGGCGCAGCGACCCCTCCCGGTCACCAAGGGCAACAACTGCTCATGCCCAGAGGAGACCAACCCCCCTCCCCCACTCGGAGCTGTGCCTGCGCGGTCGGATCCTGCCAGACGGAGTCGGCGCGGGCCATTCCGGGGAAAGGCCTTGGTGTCGGTTCCAGAGTCGCGATCGGTGATGCAAAGTGAGTTTTCTCCACTCCGATTGGGTGGAGAATCGCGTGTGGTGGGGGGGCGGAGGGGTGGATCGGGAGAGAACAAAGAGAAATAGAAAAACCTGAGAGTCCGCGAAGCCCTGGACCGAGCGGCGTCAGTTGGACAGAGCACGTGATCTCCTCGGGGACACGTGACCCAGCCCAGGGCCTGATTGACGGGAGCTTCGGACCAACAGGGAGCGAGCGGGCGGGGCTGGAGCAGCTAGCCGGCGGCGGGTCCTCCAACCAATTGGGGAGCCCAAGGGGTGGGACTAGCGCCGGCTGATTGTCTGATCCGCAGTGCAGCAAGTTTCTCCAGTCCCTTGTGTGATGAAATATATGTCTTCATCAGCCCCTGTGTTTTACCTGCATTGTATTGTGTGTACCGCCCCCTTTTCCCCTATTGTGTGTATTGGCTCCGCCCCTGTCTTTTGTCATATAAAGGTCTCAAGAGCTGTATGAGTCATTCTGCCAGACGAATCCGATGTGGAATGACGTGCAATGTTCTTAGCGATTAAAAGCCTTCAGTTGAATCCTTTAACTTCTTGTCTTTGAGTTACTGATGGCACATCACCTTGTTCAGGGCCCGGGGCCAGGGGAGGCTGTGGGCCTTTATTCCCCTCATTGGATACAAGGCTCTTTGGCTCACAACACACTGGCTCAGGTTTTAATAGAGACTTTTTAAATTCATCAATAAAAGCAGATAAACCCCGTGCTTCTGTGGATCAAACTTTCTAATATTTTATAGAATCATAGAATGGTTACAACACAGAAGGAGGCCATTCAGCCCGTCGAGCCCATGCCGGCTCTCTGCAAGATCACTTCAGCGAGTCCCACTCCCCGCCCTTTCCCCGTAACCCTGCACATTTCTTTACTTCAGGCATTTATCCAATTCCCTTTTGAAAGCCATGATTGAATCTGCCTCCACCACCCTTTCAGGCAGTGCATTCCAGATCCTAACCACTCACTGAGTAAAAAGGTTTTCCCTCATGTCGCCTTTGGTTCTTCTGCCAATCACCTTAAATCTGTGTCCTCTGGTTCTCGACCCTTCCGCCAATGGGAACAGTTTCTCTCTATCTACTCTGTCCAGAATCCTCATGATTTTGAATACCTCTTTCAAATCTCATCTCAACCTTCTCTGCTCTATGGAGAACCACCCCAGCTTCTCCAGTCTATCCACATAACTGAAGTCCCTCATCCCTGGAACCATTCTTGGCAATCGTTTCTGCACCATCTCTAAGGCCTTCACATCCTTCATAAAGTGCGGTGCCCAGAATTGGACACAATACTCCAGATGAGACCGAACAGTGTTTTATAAAGGTTCATCATAACTTCCTTGCTTTTGGACTCTATGCCTCTATTGATGAAGCCCAGGTTCCCGTAAGCTTTTTTAACCACTTTCTCAACCTGTCCTGCCACCTTCAATTATTTGTGCACACATAACCCCAGGTCTCTCTGTTCATGCATACATTTTAGACTTCTACCCTTTAGTTTATATTGCCTCTCCTCATTCTTCCTATCAAAATATATCAGTTCGCACTTTTCTGTGTTAAATTTCATCTCCCATGTGTCCGCCCATTCCACCAGCCTGTCTATGTCCTCTTGAAGTCTATCACTATCCTCCTCACTGTTCACTATACTTCCAAGTTTTGTGTCATCTGCATATTTTGAAACTGTGCCCTGTGCACCCAAGTCAAAGTCATTAATATATATCAAGAAAAGCAGTGATCCTAGTACCGACCCCTGGGGAACACCACTGTGTACCTTCCTCCAGTCTGAAAAACAACCGTTCACCACTACTCTCTGTTTCCTGTCACTTTGCCAATTTTGTATCCATGCTGCCACTGTCCCTATTATTCCATGGGCTTCAACTTTGCTGGTAAGCCTAGGATGTGGCTCTTTGTCGAACGCCTTTTGGAAATCCATGTACACCACGTTAACCACATTGCCCTCATCAACCCTCTCTGTTACCTCATCAAAAAGCTCAATCAGAATCAGAGCGGCCGGGCCCGGTGGATGTGCGGCCAGGGCCCCAGCACCAGGAAACCCAGGGTGCAGCGCCTCCCCCATCCAAGCTGCCGCTTCCCGGTTTCTTCAACTGGTTCCACCAAGTCCGGCTCGGGAGAAAGGACAGGAGCCAGGCTCCCAGAATGGCCCGCGACCCCGAGGAGCATGCGCACTCTCAGCGGGGACATCATCGCGTTGGATAGAGCGGTTTCTGGGGCGCGGGGAATTGTGGGTGCTGCGGCCACCATTAGTCAGCGGCTGTGGGGAAGAGTTTGATTGCAGGCTGACGGAAGGTAGGTCCCTGGCCGCCTGTGTAGGTCTTTTTGTTGCTTCAGTTTGAGCTGGAGTGGAGATGGAGGAGAAGCTGCTGGGTTTAACCCCCAGTACTTCTGAGCCCAGGAGGACCCAACAATTTCCAATGTGTGACAGTCAAGGGAGGTGGATTCTGGGGGAGATTAAGTTGTTACACAGACACTGTCCCTACAATGTAAAAGAGTATTGTTTTAGGAACAAGTATTTCTGTAGAAGCTTTTAATCCAGTTTACATATACAGATTTGTTTTAATTCATTCTTGGGATGTGGGCGTCGCTCGCAAGACCAGAATATGTTGCCAATTCCCATCTTCCCGTTGAGAAGGTGATGGTGGGCCACCTGTTTTTTTATTCATTGATGGGATGTGGGCGTCGCTGGCTAGGCCTGCATTTAGTGCCCGTCCCTAATTGCCCTTGAGGAGATGGTGGTGAGCCGCCTTCTTGAACCGCTGCAGTCCGTGTGGTGAAGGTACTCCCACAATGCTGTTGTGTAAGGAGTTCCAGGATTTTCACCCAGTGATGATGTAGCAGCGGCGATATATGTCCAAGTCAGGATGGTGTGTGGCTTGGAGGAGAACTTGTAGGTGGTGATGTTCCCATGCGTCTGCTGCCTTTGTCCTTCTAGGTGCTGGAGGTTGCGGGTTTTGGAGGTTCTGTCAAAGTTCTGGTCGAGTTGCAGATGTATAAAGTCCATCTCCTTCACCCCCTCCCACTTCCACCTCTCTCTCTCTCTCTCTCTCTCTCTCTCATAGAGGCCAGAGGCCCAGACCAGGTGGCAGATTCCCTTCACCGAGGGACATTAGTGAACCAGTGGGATTTTATGACAATCCGGCAGATTTCATGGTCACTTTTTTTCTAGTTCCGGCCCCACAAATAACCAGATTCATTGAGCTCAATTTCACAACCTGCCTCTTTAGTGGTTTCTCTCTCACGCTCCCTGTTTTAAATTCATTTTACAGGGTATTAGAAGGGGAGGATTTACAGATGGGAAACTCAAACCACACATCACGTCAAGATCTGACAGTCACTCGATTCATCAGGAACTGAATATCATCGGCCTTTGAATATGGAAGCAAAAAGCACCGTTCACACCGGGGAGAGGCCGTTCACCTGCTCCGAGTGTGGGAAGGGATTCACTAATTCATCCCGCCTGCTGAGACACCAGCGAGTTCACACTGATGAGAGACCTTTTAATTGCTCGGACTGTGGGAAGTGCTTTAAAAGTTCCGGGGCACTGATACACCATCAACGTGTTCACACTGGGGAGAGACCGTTCAGGTGCTCGCACTGCGGGACTGGGTTTAGGCAGTCATCTGACCTCACTGTACACCTGCGCACTCACACTGGGGAGAGGCCGTTCACCTGTTCCGTGTGTGGGAAGGGATTCACTCGCTCATCCCACCTGCTGACACACCAGCGAGTTCACACTGGGGAGAGGCCGTTCACCTGCTCTGTGTGTGGGAAGGGATTCACTCGCTCATCCCACCTGCTGACACACCAGCGAGTTCACACTGGGGAGAGGCCGTTCACCTGCTCTGTGTGTGGGAAGGGATTCACTCGCTCATCCCACCTGCTGACACACCAGCGAGTTCACACTGGGGAGAGGCCGTTCACCTGCTCCGTGTGTGGGAAGGGATTCGCTCGCTCATCCACCCTGCTGATACACCAGCGAGTTCACACTGATGAGAGACCTTTTAAATGCTCGGACTGTGGGAAGTGCTATAAAGTGTCCGGGGAACTGATACGCCATCAACGTGTTCACACTGATGAGAGACCGTTCAGGTGCTCTCACTGCGGGACTGGGTTCAGGCGATCATCTGACCTCACTGTACACCTGTGCACTCACACTGGGGAGAGGCCGTTCACCTGCTCTCACTGCGGGACTGGGTTTAGGCAGTCATCTGAGCTCACTATACACCAGCGCACTCACACTGGGGAGCAGCCGTTCACCTGCTCTGTGTGTGGGAAGGGAGTCACTCGCTCATCCCACCTGCTGACACACCATAGCACTCACACTGTGGGGAGGCCGTTCACCTGCTCTGAGTGTGGGCAGGGATTCACTGAGTCATCCCACCTGCTGACACACCAGCGAGTTCACACTGGGGAGAGGCCGTTCACCTGCTCTGAGTGTGGGAAGGGATTCACTCAGTCATCCACCCTGCTGACACACCAGCAAGTTCACACTGGGGAGAGGCCGTTCACCTGCCCTGAGTGTGGGAAGGGATTCACTCAGTCATCCCACCTGCTGAGACACCAGCGAGTTCACACTGGGGAGAGGCCATTCACCTGCCCTGAGTATGGGAAGGGATTCACTCAGTCATCCAACCTACTGACACACCAGCGAGTTCACAAGTGACTGCAGGGGTTGGGTTCTGTTGTTGTTGCTGCTGTTAATCACATCCAGGACTGAACCATGTTCATTCTGACAGGTGGGGATTGTTTCTGCTGATGTTAATAAGTCCGGGAACTGGGCTGGAGTTTAATATTCTGGATAGATGTCAAATAAATCAGCTTTGTGTTAAACACATTGTTGCAGATTTTCTTCTTTCCCACCTGAGTGTTTAGCATCACCTGGCTGGAGCTCAGAAAGGACAATCTGGGGGAGGATCGTACGGTGGGAACAGAACTCCAGCCTGGACACAGTCCTTCAGGGCCACACTGAGAGGGGCAAACGGCACTTTGGTCTTTCTCGTCTCTCTTCACTGACAGCAAAGTTGCCGTGTGGGTTAATCTCGAGGCGTGTGAGAAATGTGTCCCATCCGCTCTCTGCCACGGTTTAGAGCTCCTAGACACGGAACCGGAGGCTCCTTTATGAATGTAGCCCAGTGCTTTTTATTTAATGGCCTTATTAACCTGTGTTGCTACTTTTAGTGATTTGTGCATCTGTATCCCTGGATCCCTCTGCTCCTCCAGCCCATTTAGACTATTAGGGGGAAATTCGGTGGCGCCCCCTTTGGGTCGCTAACGTCACTGGGGCTAATTTTAGTCCCCTGAAAATGTTAGCGCCCCTGTGCATTAAATTCAGTGGTAGCACCCCAGGCAGGAGGCGGGGTGGTACTGGAAGCGCACCCTTCCCTCTTGAGGCGCTACCAGTGAATTTCACGGTGCTTCATGTAACATCGCCATACCCATCGACACATAGCACCGTGTCATAGCAGACCGCCCTCGCTGATTAAAGGGGAGGGGCCTAGCACTGCGCACACCGGGGCCCTGCTGGGCCACTGGGGAACGGGGTGTTGGATCAAGAGGGGCGCCGGGCTGAGAGATCGTGGCCGGCACCCCGAAGAATAAAGGGGAAACATAGAAACATAGAAGATAGGAGCAGGAGTAGGCCATTCGGCCCTTCGAGCCTGCTCCGCCATTCAATGAGATCATGGCTGATTATCCAAATTCAGTACCCTGTTCCTGCCTTCTCCCCATATCCCTTGATCCCTTTAGCCTTAAGAAATATATCCAACTCTTTTTGAATATATTTAATGAAATGGCCTCCACCGCCCTCTGTGGCAGAGAATTCCACAGGTTCACCACTCTCTGGGTGAAGAAATTCCTCCTGATTTCAGTCCTAAATGGCTTACCCCTTATCCTTAGACTATGACCCCTGGTGCTGGACTCCCCGGCCATCAGAAACATCCTTCCTGCATCTAGTCTGTCCAGACCTGACAGAATTTTTTAGTTTTCGATGAGATTCCCTCTCAACCTTCTAAACTCCAGTGAGTATAATTCCAATCGACACAATCTCTCCTCAGACGTCATTCCTGCCATCCCAGGTATCAGCCTGGTGAATCTTCGCTGCACTCCTTCCATGGCAAGAACGTCCTTCCTCAGGTAAGGCGACCAAAACTGCACACAATACTCAAGGTGCAGTCTCACCAAGGCCCTGTACAACTGTAGCAAGACATCCTTATTCCTGTACTCGAACCCTCTTGCTACGAAGGCCAACATACCATTTGCCTTCTTAACTGCCTGCTGCACCTGCATGCTTACCTTCAGCGACTGGTGCACAAGAACACCCAGGTCTCTTTGCACTTCCCCTTCTCCCAATCTATTGCCATTCAAATAATAATCTGCCTTCCTGTTTTTGCCACCAAAGTGGATAACCTCACATTTATCCACATTATAGTGCATTTGCCATGTTTCTGCCCAATCACCCAATCTGTCCAAATCGTACTGGAGTTTCATGACATCCTCCTCACAGCTTACCCTCCCACCCAGCTTTGTGTCGTCTGCAAATTTGGAGATATTACATCCAATTCCCCCATCCAGATCATTAATATATATTGTGAACAGCTGGGGTCCTAGGACCGATCCTTGCGGTACCCCACTAGTCACTGCCTGCCACTCGGAAAACGACCCGTTTATTCCAACTCTTTGCTTTCTGTCCGCCAACCAATTCTCTATCCAAGTCAATACCTTGCCCCCAATCCCATGTGCCTCAATTTTGCACGCTAATCTCTTATGTGGGACCTTATCGAAAGCCTTCTGAAAGTCCAAATACACCACATCATCTGGTTCTCCCTTATTTATTTTACCAGTTACATCCTCAAAAAATTCCAGTAGATTAGTCAAGCACGATTTACCTTTTGTAAATCCATGTTGACTTTGTCCGATCCTGTCACTGCTTTCCAAGTGCTCTGCTATTACATCTTTTATAATAGATTCTAGCATTTTCCCCACTACCGATGTCAGGCTTACCAGTCTATAATTCCCCGCTTTTTCTCTACCACCTTTTTTGAATAGTGGGGTAACATTAGCTACCCTCCAATCCATGGGTACTGTTCCAGAGTCTATCGAGTTCTGGAAGATGACCAGCAATGCATCTACTATTTCTAGGTCCACTTCCTTAAGTACCCTGGGATGTAGATTATCAGGCCCTGGGGATTTATCGGCTTTCAGTCCCATCAATTTTCCTAACTCCATTTCCCTACAAATACTGATTTCTTTCAGTTCCACCCTTTCATCAGGCCCTATGTCCCCCGGCATCTCTGGGAGGTTATTTGTGTCATCCTTTGTGAAGACAGAACCAAAGTATGAATTTAGTTGGTCTGCCATTTCTTTGTTTCCCATTATAAATTCCCCTGATTCTGACTGTAAGGGACCTACGCTTGACTTCACCAATCTTTTTCTCTTCACATATCTATAAAAGCTTTTACAGTCAGTTTTTATGTTCCCTGATAGCTTACTCTCATATTCTATTTTCCCTTTCTTAATTAATCCCTTTGTCCTCCTTTGTTGAATCCTAAACTGCTCCCAATCCTCAGGATTATTGCTTTTTCTGGCCAATTTATATGTCGTCTCCTTGGATCTTATGCTATCCCTAATTTCCCTTGTTAGCCACGGTTGAGTCACCTTTTTTGTTTTATTTTTATGCCAAACTGGGATGAACAAATTCTGTAGCTCATCCATTCGGTCTTTGAATGTTTGCCATTGCCTATCCATCGTCAACCCTTTGAGTGCCATTCCCCAATCAATCCTACCCAACTCGCTCCTCAGACCATCGTAGTTTCCTTTATTTAAATTGAGGACCCTAGTCTCTGAGTCAACTACTTCATTCTCTATCTTAATGAAGAACTCGATCATATTATGATCACTCAGACCCAAGGGGCCTCGTACAAAATAAAAAGTTGCCGCCCGACACCTGCCCTTTAAGTGGCATCGCCATGGTTGCAGGAATGACCCCTGACCCTGTCAGACATATCGTCCAGCGATAGGTCAGGGGTCGCAACCCAAGGTTGCAGCCGGGGTGCTGCGCATGGCGATGACGTCATTGCCGGCGGTGCAGTGCCGCGGGGTGCTACCGGCTACCGCCACCGCTAACCTCCCGCTGATTATCACAGGAGGCACAAAGCAACCCAATTTCACCCCCTTGTCCAAGTAGTGAGTGGCCTCCTTATTCTTCCCACCAAAACACACCACTTCACACTGACCTACAGTGAAATTCATTAACACACCACCTCACACTGATCTACAGTGAAATTCATTTGCCAATTACATGCTCATTCTGAAATTTATTAATGTCTTCTTGCATTTTGTCTTCCTCAGTATTAACTCTACCTCCCAATTTGGTGTCATCGACAAATTTTAAATTGTTCTTCTGATTCCCGAGTCCAAATCGGTTATGAACAACAGTGATCCCAGCACCGATCCCTGTGGAACTCCACTTCCCACCTTTTGCCAGTCTGAGTAGCTGCTCCCAACCACATCTCTCTGTTTTCTGTTTTGTGACCAGCTCCAGGGGGAGGGAGCGGGGCCTGTTCAGAGCCCGCGCTCACCTTGGAGCGGAGCATGCGGAGTAGGGGGAGGGGGCGGTGCTTGTTCAGAGCCCGCGCTCACCTTGGAGCGGCGCATGCGGAGTAGGGGGAGGGGGCGGGGCCTGTTCAGAGCCCACGCTCACCTTGGAGCGGTCTAGGGGGAGGGGGCGGGGCCTGTTCAGAGCCCGCGCTCACCTTGGAGCGGTGTAGGGGGAGGGGGCGGGGCCTGTTCAGAGCCCGTGCTCACCTTGGAGCGGCGCATGCGGAGTAGGGGGAGGGGGCGGGGCCTGTTCAGAGCCCGCGCTCACCTTGGAGCGGCGCATGCGGAGTAGGGGGAGGGGGCGGGGCCTGTTCAGTGCCCGTGCTCACCTTGGAGCAGCGTATGCGGAGTAGGGGGAGGGGGCGGTGCTTGTTCAGAGCCCGCGCTCACCTTCGAGCGGCGCATGCGGAGTAGGGGGAGGGGGCGGGGCCTGTTCAGAGCTCACCTCCAACAATGAGAACAACAACAACTTGTATTTCTATAGCGCCTTTAACGTAGGAAAACATCCCAAGGTGCTGCACAGGAGTATTGTAAGACATTGAAAAATGTGACCCCGAGCCACAAGGAGAAATTAGGGCAGATGGCCAAAAGCTTGGTCACAGAGGTGGGTTTTAAGGTGCGTCTTGGCAGGAATGACATATGAGGAGAGATTGGGTCGATTGGGCTTATACTCGCTGGAGTTTAGAAGAATGAGAGGGGATCTCATTGAAACTTATAAAATTCTAACAGGACTAGACTGACCAGATGCAGGAAGGATGTTCCCGATGGCCGGGGAGTCCAGAACCAGGGGTCAGTCTAAGGATAAGGGGTAAGACATTGGTGGAAGTGACCACCGCGCAGTCCTTGTGGAGACGAAGTCCCGTCTTCATGTTGAGGATACCCTCCACCGTGTTGTGTGGCACGACCACCTTGCGAAATGGGACAGTTTTCGAACAGATCTGGCAACTCAAAACTGGGCATCCATGAGGCGCTGTGGGCCATCAGCAGCAGCAGAATTGTATTCAACCACAATCTGTAACCTCATGGCCCAGCATATCCCTCACTCTACCATTACCATCAAGCCGGGAGATCAACCCTGGTTTAACGAAGAGTGCAGGAGAGCATGCCGGTAACAGCACCAGGCATACCGAAAAATGAGGTGTCAACCTGGTGAGGCTACAACACAGGACTACTTGCATGCCAAACAACAGAAGCAACATGTGATAGACGGAGCTAAGCGATCTCACAACCATCGGATCAAATCAAAGCTCTGCAGTCCTGCCACATCCAGTCGTGAGTGGTGGTGGACAATTAAACAGTTAACAGGAGGAGGAGGCTCCAAAAATATCCTCATCCTCAATGATGGTGGAGCCCAGCATGTGAGTGCAAAAGACAAGGCTGAAGCATTTGCAACTATCTTCAGCCAGAAGTGCCAAGTGGACGATCCATCTCGGCCTCCTCCTGAGGTCCCCAGCATCACAGATGCCAGTCTTCAGCCCATTCAATTCACTCCACGTGATGTCAAGAAACGGCTGAAGACACTGGATACTGCAAAGGCTATGGACCCTGACAACATTCCGGCAATAGTACTGAAGACTTGTGCTCCAGAACTAGCTGCGCCCCTAGCCAAGCTGTTCCAGTACAGCTACAACACTGGCATCTACCCGGCAATGTGGAAAATTGCCCAAGTATGTCCTGTCTACAAAAAGCAGGACAAATCCGACCCAGCCAATTACCGTCCCATCAGTCTACTCTCAATCATCAGCAAAGTGATGGAAGGTGTCGTCAACAGTGCTATCAAGCGGCACTTACTCAGCAGTAACCTGCTAACTGACGCCCAGTTTGGGTTCTGCCAGGGCCACTCAGTTCCTGACCTCATTACAGCCTTGGTCCAAACATGGACAAAAGAGCTGAACTCAAGAGGTGAGGTGAGAGTGACTGCCCTTGACATCAAGGCATCATTTGATCGAGTGTGGCATCAAGGAGCCCCAGCAAAACTGAAGTCAATGGGAATCAAGGGGGAAACTCTCCATTGGTTGGAATCATACCTAGCACAAAGGAAGTTGGCTGTGGTTGTTGGAGGTCATTCATCTCAATCACATGGCATCACTGCAGGAGTTCCTCAGGGCAGTGTCCTAGGCCCAACCATCTTCAGCTGTTTCATCAATGACCTTCCCTCCATCATAAGGTCAGAAGTGGGGATGTTCGCTGATGATTGCACACTGTTCAGCACCATTCGAGACTCGTCAGATACTGACACAGTCCGTGTCCATATGCAGCAAGACCTGGACAACATTCAGACTTGGGCTGACAAGTGGCAAGTAACATTCGCACCACACAAGTGCCAGGCAATGACCATCTCCAACAAGCGAGACTCTAACCATCTCCCCTTGACATTCAATGGCATTACCATCGCTGAATCCCCCACTATCAACATCCTCGGGGTGAACTGGACCAGCCATATAAATACTGTGGCTACAAGAGCAGGCCAGAGGCTGGGAATTCTGTGGTGAGTGTTTCACCTCCTGACTCCCCAAAGCCTTTCCACCATCTACAAGGCACGTCAGGAGTGTGATGGAATACTCTCCACTTGCCTGGGTGAGTGCAGCTCCAACAACACGCAAGAAGCTCGACACCATTCAGGATTAAGCAGCCCACTTGATTGGCACTCCATCCACCACCTTCAACATTCACTCCCTCCACCACCAGCGCACTGTGGCTGCAGTGTGTACCATCTGCAAGATGCACTGCAGCAACTTGCCAAAGCTCCTTCAACAGCACCTTCCAAACCCGTGACCTCTACCACTTAGAAGGACAAGTGTAAGAAGTCACACAACACCAGGTTATAGTCCAACAGCTTTATTTGAAATCACAAGCTTTCGGAGCGCTGCTCCTTCTTCAGGTGAAGTGGAGAAATGCATAAAGACACAGCTTATATAGTCAGAGAATCATGTCAGATGTTTACAGGTAACCTTTCCAACTGCCATTTATCGCACCTCGGCAGAGAGATAATCACAGCAGTCAAAGGTGTGAATGGTGTCCAAACAGGTCAGTCAGGGAAACATTACATCAAAGAACAATGAGGTGGGGTCACAAGGGGTCAAATATTGCAGATGCTGGGGTCTGTATGAAAAACAAAAAAACAGACAAAAAACATTTTTTTTTTTGGCTGGAAATCACAGCAGGTCCGGCCGCATCTGTGTAGAGAGAACAAGCCAATGTCGACTCGAGTCTGGATGACCCTGCATCAGGTGGGGTTACATGTAGCGTGACATGAACCCAAGATCTCGGTTGAGGCCGTCCTCATGAGTGCGGAACTTGGCTATCAGTTTCTGCTCGACGATTTTGCGTTGTCGTGTGTCTCGAAGGCCACCTTGGAGAATGCTTACCCGAAGATCGGAGGCTGAATGTCCTTGACTGCTGAAGTGTTCCCCGACTAGGAGGGAACACTCCTGCCTGGTGATTGTTGCGCGGTGTCCGTTCATCCGTTGTCGCAGTGTCTGCATGGTCTCGCCGATGTACCATGCTCCGGGGCATCCTTTCCTGCAACGTATGAGGTAAACAACGTTGGCCGAGTCACATGAGTATGTACCATGTACCTGGTGGGTGGTGTCCTCACGTGTGATGATGGTATCTGTGTTGATGATCTGGCATGTCTTGCAGAGGTTGCTGTGGTAGGGTTGTGTGGTGTCGTGGTCGCTGTTCTCCTGAAAGCTGGGTAATTTGCTGCGAACGATGGTCTGTTTGAGGTTAGGCAGCTGTTTGAAAGCGAGTAGTGGAGGCATGGGGATGGCCTTACCGAGGTGTTCGTCGTCATCGATGACATGTTGAAGGCTGCGAAGAACATGGCGTAGTTTCTCCGCTCCGGGGAAGTACTGGACGATGAAGGGTACTCTGTTGGTTGTGTCCCGTGTTTGTCTTCTGAGGAGGTCTATGCGATTTTTCGCTGTGGCCCGTCGGAACTGTCGATCGACGAGTCGAGCGTCATATCCCATTCTTACAAGGGCGTCTTTCAGTGTTTGTAGGTGTCCATCGCGTTCCTCCTCGTCTGAGCAGATCCTGTGTATTCGCAGGGCTTGTCCATAGGGGATGGCTTCTTTAACGTGGTTAGGGTGGAAGCTGGAGAAGTGAAGCATCGTGAGGTTGTCCGTGGGCTTGCGGTAGAGTGAAGTGCTGAGGTGTCCGTCTTTGATGGAGATTCGTGTGTCCAGGAATGAGACTGATTCTGAGGAGTAGTCCATGGTGAGTTTGATGGTGGGATGGAACTTGTTGATGTTATCGTGTAGTCTTTTCAGTGATTCTTCGCCGTGGGTCCATAGGAAGAAAATGTCGTCGATGTATCTGGTGTATGGCATCTCCACACCATAGAAGGACAAGGGCAGCAGACGCATGGGAACATCACCACCTACAAGTTCCCCTCCAAGCCACACACCATCCTGACTTGGACCTGTATTGCCGTTCCTTCACTGTCACTGGGCCAAAATCCTGGAACTCCCTTCCTAACAGCATTGTGGGTGTACCTACACCATATGGACTGCAGCGGTTCAAGAAGGCGGCTCCCCACCATCTTCTCAAGGGCAATTAGGGATGGGCACTAAATGCAGGCCTAGCCAGCGACGCCCACATCCCATCAATGAATTTTAAAAAAATTAGGACTGAGATGAGGAGGAATTTATTCACCCAGAGAGTGATGAACCTGTGGAATTCTCTACCACACAAGGCAGTTGAGGCCAATTCATTAAATATATTCAAGAAGGAGTTAGATATATTTCTTAAGGCTAAAGGAATCAAGGGATATGGGGAGAAGGCAGGGACCGGGTACTGAATTTGGATGATCAGCCATAATCGCATTGAATGGCGGAGCAGGCTCGAGGGGCCGAATGGCCTACTCCTGCTCCTATCTTCTATGTTTCTAGAACCAGGGGTCACAGTTTTACATCTCCACCTTTCCCAGCCCAGGGGCAGTGAAGCTGATTTTCAGGCCCCAGCTGCTGGCACAGGTTGGTTGAAAGGATCAACAGTAATGGCGGCTGCAATCCCCACAAGCCCCCGTGCTCCAGAAAGCGCTCCGGCCGCTGCGCTGAGTTGTGGCTGACACCGCGCATGCGCCCCATGGCCCCGCCCTCTCCTGCTCCACAGGCGCCTGGCCCGCACCGCGCATGCTCAGCACACACCCTGGGCCCCTGTCAATCATCCTCCCCCGCGCCTGCGCACTGGGCCCCTGAGCTCCAGGCTGCCGCGCGGGGCTTTCTTTGTAAAGTCGGTGTTGGTGAAGAGCCGCAATCAGTGAGGGAAAGTGAGTTTTCCCCCAGATCCAATTGAGATCAGAGGCAGGGAGAGAATAAAGGGGAATCCAAACCTGAGAGTCCGCGGATCCGGGCCCCGAGCGGAGCTTCTTCAGTTTGGCGGAGTGCGCTCCAGGGACACGTGACCCGGGCCCAGGGCCTGATTGACGGGAGCTTCCGACCAATAGGGAGTGAGCGGGGCGGGGCTGGAGGAGCGAGCCGTCGCCCTGCGCACCCACCCGCCTCTTCGCCTAACCAGTCACGTCAAGACGTCGCTATCGTACAATGATAGACGTGAGCTCTCCACCAATGAGCGAGGGGAGGCGGAGCCTGGAGGACTGACCGAGAGGCTTTGGTCCTCCAACCAATCGCGGCGAAGGAGGAGGCGGGACCTGGGATCGGCCCGCCGCCATTTTGTAAAGTGGCCTGGTCAGAATCTGTGATCCTGGGAAAGTTTATTTTTAATGTTCCTTTCACATTTTACAGCTCAAACTAATTTTATTTTACAGACGATACTTGTTTTAAAAAAAGCAGTTTGTTTTTAAATTGATGAAACAGAAACAAGAAACCCTGTGGAGCAAATGTGAGTAAAAATATTTTTCTCCGAGTTAATTTTTAAAATATTAATTTTCTGCATTTTTAATTATTAATTTCACGCACTTTAAGAGAAATATGGGAGTGGTGGGGGTTCTCTTAAAGGGACAGGCGCTCTCTTTTTCTATGAGATTTTCATTAAAGGGACCGCGTCTCCGTGGATGACTGATTTTAAAGGGACAGCGTCTCCCTTTTTATTAATGTATCTGTAAGAGACTGACATTTAAAGTAGGGCAAATCCTCTGCTCCCGTGAGTGCTTGGCGAGAAATCAGGTGCTGTTTGCACTCGCCCCCTCCCAATATTCTGCCAAGGGACAGAAAGCAGAGAGTAGTGGTGAACGGTTGCTTTTCAGACTGGAGGGAGGTAAACAGTGATGTTCCCCAGGGGTCGGTATTAGGATCAATGTTCCCTCTTTTTTTGAGGTGTGTGGCCCCTTTAACGGGCTGCACGGCCCATTCAAATTTCCGCACATGCGCGTTTATTCCAGTTATAGGGCGGTGAGCCGGCTGCGCGGGACCTCCAGACCGCTCCGTGGCTGCGCAACTTAATGTGAACATTGATTCGGACCACTGCTTTTTTTGATATATAGCAAAGACCTGGACTTGGGGATCCGGGGCAAAATTTCAAAATTTACAGATGACACGAAACTCAGAAATGTAGCAAACAATGAGGATAGTAACAGACTTCAGGAGGATGTAGCCAGACTGGTGAAATGGGCAGAAACGTGGCAGATTAAATTTAATGTAGAGAAGTGTGAAGTGAATCATTTTGGTAGGAAGAATGAGGAGAGACAATATAAACTAAATGGTCCAGTTTTAAAGAGGGTGCAGGAACAGAGAGACCTCGGGGTGTATGTACACAAATCTTAGAAGGTGGCAGAACAAGTTGAGAAGGCTGTTAAAAAAGCAAACAGGATCCTTGGCTTTATTAATAGAGGAATAGAGTACAAAAGCAAGCAGGTTATGCTAAGCCTTTATAAAACACTGGCTAGGCTTCTGCTGGGCACCACACTTTAGGAAGGATGTCAAGGCCTAAGAGAGGGTGGAGAAGAAATTTACGAGAATGGGACCAGGGATGAGGGACTTGAGTTACGTGGAGAGATTGGAGAAGCTGGGGTTGTTCTCCTAAAGCAAAGAAGATTAAGAGGAGATTTGATAGAGTTGTTCAAAATCAGGATGGATTTTGAGAGAGTAAATAAGGAGAAACCGTTTCCAATGGCTGAAGGGACAGAAACCAGATTTAAGGCGATTGGCACAAGAACCAGAGGTGAGATGAGGAAACAGATTTTTACACCAAGTTGTTGTGATCTGGAATGCGCTGCCTGAAAGGGCGGTGGAAGCAGATTCGATATTATAATTCAAAAGAGATTGAGGTAAATAGTTGAAGGGAAAACATTTACAGGGCTTTGGGGAAAGAGCAGGGGGAGTGGGATTAATTGGATCGCTCTTTCAAAGAGCCGGCACAGGCACGATGGGCCGAATGGCCTCCTTCTGTGCTGTATCATTCTATGATGCTATTCTACACAGACACACACACATACAGTCAGACAGACACACAGACACAGATACTCACTAAAATACAGTCAGACACGCACTCACATTTTTTCTGCATGAACTTTTATTATTAATTTCAAAGACTTTACGAAAAAGGCGGGAGTGGTGGGCGGAGGGCTCTTAAAGGGACAGGGACTCTCCTTTCCAGTGTGATTTTCATTAAAGGGACCGAGTCCCTCCTTGCCTGTGGAGGACCAATTTTAAAAGGACAGCGTCTCGAAATCAGGTGCTGTCTGCGTGTGAACCACCTCCTCCCAATTTCCTGCCAAGCGATCCCTGCGGGCACCACTCCACTCTAGGAGTGGCTCCTAGAATCATACAGCACAGAAGGAGGCCATTCAGCCCATCGTGCCTGTGCCGGCTCTTTGAAAGAGCTCTCCATTTAGTCCCACTCCCCCTGCTCTTTCCCCATAGCCCTGAAAATTTTTCCCCTTCAAGTATTTATCCAATTCCCCAGTGAACGTTATTATTGACTCTGCTTCCACCGCCCTTTCAGGCAGCGCATTCCAGATCACAACAACTCGTTGCGTCAATAAAATTCTCCTCACCTCACCTCTGGTTCTTTTGTCAATGACCTTATATCTGTGTCCTCTGGTTACCGACCCTCCTGCCACTGGAAACAAGTTTCTCCTTATAAGCTACAGCTATACAAAGCCCTGGTTAGACCCCAGAGAGTCACAGAGTCATAACGGCACAACAGGAGGCCATTCGGCCCATCGAGTCCATGCCGGCTCTCTGTAGAGCAACCCAGTCAGTCCCGCTCCCCCCCTCTATCCCCGTAGCCCTGCAAGTTTATTTCCCTCAAGTGCCTATCCAGTCTCCCCTTGAAAACATTCAGTGTCTCCGCTTCCACCACTTCCGTCGGCAGCGAGTTCCAGGTCATCACCACTCGCTGCGTAAAAAAGTTTTTTCTCACCCCCACCCCCCCAACGCCGTATCTCTTGCCCAAAACCTTAAAACTGTGTCTCCTAGTCCTTGTACCATCAACCAGTGGGAACAGCCTTTCCCCGTCTAGCCTATCCAAACCCGTCATAATCTTGTACACCTCTATCAAATCAGCCCCCAACCTCCTTTGCTCTAATGAAAACAAATCCAGCTTCTCCAACCTGTCCTTGTAGCTAAGATCCCCCATCCCCGGAACCATTCTGGTAAATCTCCTCTGCACCCTCTCAAGGGCCTTCACATCCTTCCTAAAGTGTGGTGACCAGAACTGGATGCAATACTCCAGTTGTGGCCTAACCAGCGCTTTATAAAGGTTCAGCATAACTTCTCTACTTTTGTACTCAATACCTCTATTTATGAAGCCCAAGATCCCATATGCTTTGTTAACCACTCTCTCAATATGTCCCGCCACCTTCAGGGACCTACGCACATTAACTCCCAGGAACTCCCTGGAGCACTGTGTACAGTTCTGGGCACCGCACCTCAGAAAGGATGTATTGGTCTTGGAAGGAGTGCAGCACAGATTGACCAGAATGTTACCCGGGCTCCAAGGGTTAGATTGTGAGGAGAGATTACATAAACTAGGCTTGTGTTCCCTGGAATCCAGAAGGTTAAGGAGTGATTGAGGATTTTAGGATTTTGAAAGGAATTGGTAGAGTAGATAGAGAGAAACTTTTTCCGCCGGTAGGGGAGTCGAGGACAAGGGGACATCACCTTAAAATCAGAGCCAGGCCATTCAGGAGAGAAGTTGGGAAACACTTCTTCACACAAAGGGTGGTAGAAGTGTGGAACCCTCTCCCACAGAAAGCAGTCGATGCCAGCTCAATTAATCATTTTAAATCCCAGAGCCATAGATTTTTGCTAGACAAGGGAGCAAAGGGATATGGAGCCAAGGTAGGTGGGTGGAGTTAAGACACAGATCGGCCATGATCTCATTGAATGGTGGAACAGGCTGGAGGGGCCGAATGGCCTCCTCCTGTTCCCGTGCTCCTATTTACTCTATCAAAACCCTTCATGTTTTGAACACCTCTATTAAATCTCCGCTGCACCTTCTCTGCTCCAAGGAGGACAATCCCAGCTTCTCCAGTCTCTCCACATAACTGAAATCCTCTGTGTATTTGTCGTGGGGCAGCAGGCTATAGCAAACAGCTTTCTTAAGAACATAAGAAATAGGAGCAGCAGCAGGCCATTCGGCCCTTCGAGCCTGCTCCGCCATTCAATAAGGTCATGACTGATCTTCTGCCTCATCTCCACCTTCCTGCCCAATCCCCATATCCCTCGATTCCCCATGAGTCCAAAAATCTATCTGTCTCAGCCTTGATTATACTCAATGACTGAGCCTCCACAGCCCTCTGGGGCAGAGAATTCCAAAGATTCACCACCCTCTGAGTGAAGAAATTTCTCCTCATCTCAGTCCTAAATGGCCGACCCCTTATTCTGAGACTGTGACCCCTGGTTCTAGACTCCCCAGCCAGGGGAAACAGTCTCCCAGCATCTACCCTGTCAAGCCCTGTAAGAATTGTAGATGTTTCAATGACATCACCTCTCATTCTTCAAAATTGTAGGGAATATAGGCCCAGTCTCCTCAATCTCTCCTCATTGGACAATCCCCCCATACCAGGAATCAGTCTGGTGAACCTTCGTTGCACTCCCTCTAAGGCAAGTATATCCTTCCTTAGGTAAGGAGACCAGAACTGTACACAATACTCCAGGTGTGGTCTCACCAAGGCCCTATATAATTGCGGTAAAACTTTACTCTTATACTCCAATCCTTTTGCAATAAAGACTAACATACCATTTGCTTTCCTAATTGCTTGCTGCAGCTGCGTGTTAAGATGAGAAATGATAAAGGCAAGAAGTCACTTGTGGGAGTGGTGTACAGGCCCCCTGACAGTAACCACACGGTAGGATGGAGTATAAAGGAAGAAATAATGGGAGCTTGTCAGAAAGGTATGGCTATAATCATGGGGGATTTTAATCTACATATAGACTGGAAAAATCAGATGGGCAAAGGTAACCTAGATGAGGAGTTCAAAGAATCTTTTTGGGATAGTTCCTTAGAACAGCACGTTCTGGAACCAACCAGAGAGCAGACAATACTAGACCTGGTATTGTGCAATGAGATAGGATTAATTAGTGACCTCATAGTGAAGGCGCCCCTAGGTAGCAGCGATCATAATATGATTGAATTTTACATTCAGTTTGAGGGAGAGACGAGTGGGTCCAAGACTAGTATTTTAAACTTAAATAAGGGCAATTATGAGGGCATGAAAGCAGAGCTAGCTAAAGTGAACAGGCAAATTAGGTTAAGGGATAAGTCAATAGAGTTGCAGTGGCAGACATTTAAGGGGATATTTCAGAATACACAGAATAGATACATTCCAAAGATAAAGAAAAATTCCAAGGGGAGGACCCACCATCCGTGGTTAACTGAAAAAGTTAAAGATAGTATCAGACTTAAAGAAAAAGAATATAACTGTCCAAAGATGGCTGGCAGGTCAGAAGATTGGACAGAATATAAAAAACAGCAAAGAATGACTAAAAGATTAATAAGGAGAGAAAAATTAGAGTACCAGAGAAAGCTAGCTAGAAATATAAACACAGTTAATAAGAGTTTCTATAGATATTTAAAAAAGAAAAGAGTTAACAAAGTGAGCATTGGTCCTATAGAAAGTGAGTCTGGGGAATTAATAATGGAAAATAAGGAGATGGCAGTTGAATTGAACAGGTATTTTGCATCGGTCTTCACTATAGAGGATTCAAGTAACATCCCAGAAATAGCTGTAAATCAGGAAATGGAAGGGAGGGAGGAACTCAAGAAAATTGCAATCACCAGAGAAGTGGTACTGAGCAAATTGTTGGAGCTGTGGGCTGACAAGTCCCCGGGTCCTGGTGGACTTCATCCTAGGGTCTTAAAAGAAGTGGCTAGTGAGATAGTTGATGCGTTGGTTTTAATTTTCCAAAATTCCCTAGATTCGGGGAAGGTTCCATTAGATTGGAAAATAGTGAATGTAACTCCTTTATTCAAAAAGGGAGGGAGAGAGAAAGCAGGAAACTACAGGCCAGTTAGCTTAACATCTGTCATCGGGAAGATGTTAGAAGCTATTATTGAAGACGTTATAGCAGGGCACTTGGAAAAGTTCAAGGTAATCAGGCAGAGTCAACATGGTTTTGTGAAAGGGAAATCATGTTTAACCAATTTATTGGCGTTCTTTGAGGAAGTAACATGTGCTGTGGATAAAGGGGAACCGGTGGATGTACTGTACTTAGATTTCCAGAAGGCATTTGATAAGGTGCCACATCAAAGGTTATTGCGGAAAATAAAAGCTCATGATGTAGGGAGTAACATGTTGGCATGGATAGAAGATTAGCTAGCTAACAGGAAACAGAGAGTAGGCATAAATGGGTCATTTTCTGGTTGGCAAGTTGTAACGAGTGGTGTGCCACAGGGACCAGTGCTGGGGCCTCAACTTTTTACAATTTATGTAAATGACTTGGATGAAGGGACCGAAGGCATGGTTGCTAAATTTGCTGATGACACAAAGATAGGTAGGAAAGTAAATTGTGAAGAGGACATGAGGAGGCTACAAAGGGATATAGATAAGTTAAGTGAGTGGGCAAAGATCTGGCAAATGGAGTATAATGAGGGAAAATGTGAAGCTGTCCATTTTGGCAGGAAGTATTGAAAAAGAAGCATATTATCTAAATGGTGAGAGATTGCAGAGCTCTGAGATGCAGAGGGATCTGGGTGTCCTAATGCATGAATCGCAAAAGGTTAGTATTCAGGTACAACAAGTAATCAGGAAAGCTAATAGAATGTTATTGTTTATTGCGAGGGAAACTGAATACAAAAGTAGGGAGTTTATACTTCAGTTATACAGGGCATTGGTGAGACCACATCTGGAGCACTGTGTACAGTATTGGTCTCCTTATTTAAGGAAGGATGTAAATGCATTGGAAGCAGTTCAGAGAAGGTTTACTGGACTAATACCTGGAATGGGCGGGTTGTCTTATGAGGAAAGGTTGGACAGGCTAGGCTTGTATCCGCTGGAGTTTAGAAGAGTAAGAGGTGACTTGATTGAAACATATAAGATCCTGAGGGGTCTGGACAGGGTGGATGTGGAGAGGATGTTTCCTCTTGTGGGAGAATCTAGAACTAGGGGTCACGGTTTAAAAATAAGGGGTCGCCCATTTAAGACCGAGATGAGGAGAAATCTTTTCTCACACAGGGTCGTGAGACTTTGGAACTCTCTTCCACAGAGGGCGGTGGAAGCAGAGTCTTTGAATATTTTTAAGGCAGAGGTAGATAGATTCTTGATAAGCAAGGGGGTGAAAGGTTATCGGGGGTAGGTGGGAATGTGGAGTAATCAGATCAGCCATGATCTTATTGAATGGCGGAGCAGGCTCGAGGGGCCGAGTGGCCGACTCCTGCTCCTAATTCGTATGTTCGTATGTAACCTGTGCAGCAGCTGGGGCCTGAAAATCAGCTTCAATGCCCCTGGGCTGGGAAAGGGCGACATGAGGTAACATTCTCCATCTTACCCCGTTTTACACTCCTTTTACAGGGTTTTAGAAGTGGAGCATTTACAGACAGGAAGCTCAGACCAAACATCACTTCAAGATCAGACAGTCACTCGATTCATCAGGACCTGATTCAGTCGCTCCTCCAATCTGCTGGCACACCAGCTTGTTCACACTAATGAGAGACCTTTTAAATGTTCTGAGTGTGGGAAGAGATTTAAAAGGTCCCAGGACCTGAACAGGCACCAGCTGGAGAGAGCAAGAGAGATTATGTTCACCTGCTCAGTGTGTGGGAAGGAATTCACTCGGTCCTCGAATCTGCTGGCACACCAGCGAGTTCACACTGGGGAGAGGCTGGTGAAACATTCTGACTGTGGGAAAAGCTTTAAAATCTCCCAGGAGCTGAAGGGACACCAGCTGGAGAGAGCAGGAAAGAGGCCATTCACCTGCTGCGTGTGTGGGAAGGGATTCACTCAGTCATTCAATCTGCTGAGACACCAGCAAGTTCACACTGATGAGAGACTATTTAAATGTTCTGACTGTGGGAAGAGCTTTAAACGCTCTGGACATTTGACGGCACACCAGCGAGTTCACACTAGGGAGCGGCTGTTCACCTGCTCCGTGTGTGGGCAGGGATTCACTCGGTCCTCAACACTGCTGGAACACCAACAAGTTCACACCGGGGAGCGGCCGTTCACCTGCTCGGTGTGTGGGAAGGGATTCACTCAGTCATCTCACCTGCTGACACACCAGCGAGTTCACACTGGGGAGAGGCCTTTCACCTGCTCTGTGTGTGGGAAGGGATTCACTCAGTCATCCCACCTGCTGAGACACCAGCGAGGTCACACTAATGAAAGGCCTTTCACCTGCTCTGTGTGTGGGAAGGGATTCACTCAGTCATCCCACCTGCTGACACACCAGCGAGTTCACACTGGGGAGAGGCCGTTCACCTGCTCTGTGTGTGGGAAGGGATTCACTCAGTCATCCCACCTGCTGAGACACCAGCGAGGTCACACTAATGAAAGGCCTTTCACCTGCTCTGTGTGTGGGAAGGGATTCACTCAGTCATCCCACCTGCTGACACACCAGCGAGTTCACACTGGGGAGAGGCCTTTCACCTGCTCTGTCTGTGGGAAGGGATTCACTCAGTTATCCAACCTGCTGAAACACCAACGAGTTCACACTGTTCTGTAGCTGGGGCGACATGAACATGGAATGGATGAATGTTTTAGAAATTCTTGGACTGCTGTTTAATCTTTAAGACTGTTGTGCTGATGATTCCCTTTGTTTGACTGTTCATGGTGTTACATAGAATGTACAGCACAGAAACAGGCCATTCGGCCCAACTGGTCCATGCCAGTGTTTATGCTCCACACCCACCCTACTTCAATTAACCCGATCAACACATCCTCCCATTCCTTTCTCCCTTGTGTGGCTTCCCCATAAATCCATCTGTGCTGTTCACCTCAACTACTCCCTGTGGTAGCGAGTTCCCCAGTCTCACCACTCTCTAGGTAAAGACATTTCTCCTGAATTCCCTACTTGATCTGTCAGAGACTATTTTATATTGATGGCCCCTTAAATATGATGAGATTCTGTTAAGCTGACCAGTATGTTGTTGTACTTTGTCTTTTTCTGATGGATGAAACATTACTGAGCCCCTGTACCCGTGTTATGGGATGAAGTGCCAGACAAGTGAAGGCACAACGTCTGGGTTTGAATCTAATAATAACCTCACGGACCGTATAGTTGTGATAACCCGACGGTCTTGTGGTTATAGCCTGGTCACAGATGGACTAAATTCCCTGAATTAGCAGGAGTTCAGGAGGCAGTCAACAGACGGGTCCAAACAATCTCATTTCCTGAGCGGTAACCAAGCTTGTGTATAAGAACAGGCCACTTAAGCCATTGTCAGTTGGAACAGACTCGAGAAGGTCCTAGTAAAGGACCTAGAAAATGTCCTAGTAAAGGATCCCCTTGGAATGAGTGACCATAACATGGTTGAATTCCATATTCAATTAGAGGGTGAGAAGGTTGGATCTCAAACAAGCGTGCTGAGCTTGAATAAAGGAGACTATGAAGGTATGAGAGCGGAATTGAGTAGAGGGGATTGGGAAAATAGATTAAAGGGTAAGATGATACATGATCAGTGGTGTACATTTAAGGAGTTATTTTACAACTTCCAAAAAATATATATTCCACTGAGAAGAAAAGGGTGTAAAAGAAAAGACAGCCTTCTGTGGCTAAGTAAAGAAATTAAGGATAGTATTCGACTAAAAACAAGGGCATATAAGGTAGCCAAATCTAGTGGGAGGATAGAGGATTGTGAAAACTTTAAGAGACAGCAAAAAATAACAAAAAGATTGATTAAGAAAGGGAAGATAGATTATGAAAGTAAATTAGCAAAAAATATAAAAACAGATAGTAAGAGTTTTTATAGTTATATAAAAAGAAAAAGGGTGGCTAAAGTAAATGTTGGTCCCTTAGAGGATGAGACCGGGAAATTAATGGTGGGAAATATGGAGATGGCAAAAACACTGAATGAATATTTTGTATCAGTCTTTACAGTAGAGGACACTAAGAATATCCCAACACTGGACAAACAGGGGGCTAAAGGGAGGAGGAGCTAATCACGATCAAAATCACTAAGGAAGTGGTACTCAGTAAAATAATGGGACTCAAGGCAGATAAATCACCTGGACCTGATGGCTTACATCCTAGGGTCTTGAGGGAAGTGGCGGTAGGGATTGTGGATGCATTGGTAATAATTTTCCAAAACTCCCTGGACTCCGCAAAGGTCCCGGCAGACTGGAAAACTGCTAATGTAACACCCTTATTTAAAAAGGGCAGTAGACAGAAGGCTGGAAACTATAGCCTAACATCTGTGGTAAGTAAAATATTGGAGTCCATTATTAAGGAGACAGTAACAGGACATTTGGATAATCATAATTTAATAGGACAAAGTCAGCATGGTTTTATGAAGGGGATGTCATGTTTGACAAATTTGCTGGAGTTTTGTGACCAGCTCCAGGGGGAGGGAGCGGGGCCTGTTCAGAGCCCGCGCTCACCTTGGAGCGGAGCATGCGGAGTAGGGGGAGGGGGCGGTGCTTGTTCAGAGCCCGCGCTCACCTTGGAGCGGCGCATGCGGAGTCGGGGGAGGGGGCGGGGCCTGTTCAGAGCCCACGCTCACCTTGGAGCGGTCTAGGGGGAGGGGGCGGGGCCTGTTCAGAGCCCGCGCTCACCTTGGAGCGGTGTAGGGGGAGGGGGCGGGGCCTGTTCAGAGCCCGTGCTCACCTTGGAGCGGCGCATGCGGAGTAGGGGGAGGGGGCGGGGCCTGTTCAGAGCCCGCGCTCACCTTGGAGCGGCGCATGCGGAGTAGGGGGAGGGGGCGTGGCCTGTTCAGTGCCCGTGCTCACCTTGGAGCGGCGTATGCGGAGTAGGGGGAGGGGGCGGTGCTTGTTCAGAGCCCGCGCTCACCTTCGAGCGGCGCATGCGGAGTAGGGGGAGGGGGCGGGGCCTGTTCAGAGCTCACCTCCAACAATGAGAACAACAACAACTTGTATTTCTATAGCGCCTTTAACGTAGGAAATCATCCCAGGGCGCTGCACAGGAGTATTGTAAGACATTGAAAAATGTGACCCCGAGCCACAAGGAGAAATTAGGGCAGATGGCCAAAAGCTTGGTCACAGAGGTGGGTTTTAAGGTGCGTCTTGGCAGGAATGACGTATGAGGAGAGATTGGGTCGATTGGGCTTATACTCGCTGGAGTTTAGAAGAATGAGAGGGGATCTCATTGAAACTTATAAAATTCTAACAGGACTAGACTGACCAGATGCAGGAAGGATGTTCCCGATGGCCGGGGAGTCCAGAACCAGGGGTCAGTCTAAGGATAAGGGGTAAGACATTGGTGGAAGTGACCACCGCGCAGTCCTTGTGGAGACGAAGTCCCGTCTTCATGTTGAGGATACCCTCCACCGTGTTGTGTGGCATGACCACCTTGCGAAATGGGACAGTTTTCGAACAGATCTGGCAACTCAAAACTGGGCATCCATGAGGCTCTGTGGGCCATCAGCAGCAGCAGAATTGTATTCAACCACAATCTGTAACCTCATGGCCCGGCATATCCCTCACTCTACCATTACCATCAAGCCGGGAGATCAACCCTGGTTTAACGAAGAGTGCAGGAGAGCATGCCGGTAACAGCACCAGACATACCGAAAAATGAGGTGTCAACCTGGTGAGGCTGCAACACAGGACTACTTGCATGCCAAACAACAGAAGCAACATGTGATAGACGGAGCTAAGCGATCTCACAACCATCGGATCAAATCAAAGCTCTGCAGTCCTGCCACATCCAGTCGTGAGTGGTGGTGGACAATTAAACAGTTAACAGGAGGAGGAGGCTCCAAAAATATCCTCATCCTCAATGATGGTGGAGCCCAGCATGTGAGTGCAAAAGACAAGGCTGAAGCATTTGCAACTATCTTCAGCCAGAAGTGCCAAGTGGACGATCCATCTCGGCCTCCTCCTGAGGTCCCCAGCATCACAGATGCCAGTCTTCAGCCCATTCAATTCACTCCACGTGATGTCAAGAAACGGCTGAAGACACTGGATACTGCAAAGGCTATGGACCCTGACAACATTCCGGCAATAGTACTGAAGACTTGTGCTCCAGAACTAGCTGCGCCCCTAGCCAAGCTGTTCCAGTACAGCTACAACACTGGCATCTACCCGGCAATGTGGAAAATTGCCCAAGTATGTCCTGTCTACAAAAAGCAGGACAAATCCGACCCAGCCAATTACCGTCCCATCAGTCTACTCTCAATCATCAGCAAAGTGATGGAAGGTGTCGTCGACAGTGCTATCAAGCGGCACTTACTCAGCAGTAACCTGCTAACTGACGCCCAGTTTGGGTTCTGCCAGGGCCACTCAGTTCCTGACCTCATTACAGCCTTGGTCCAAACATGGACAAAAGAGCTGAACTCAAGAGGTGAGGTGAGAGTGACTGCCCTTGACATCAAGGCATCATTTGATCGAGTGTGGCATCAAGGAGCCCCAGCAAAACTGAAGTCAATGGGAATCAAGGGGGAAACTCTCCATTGGTTGGAATCATACCTAGCAGAAAGGAAGTTGGCTGTGGTTGTTGGAGGGCATTCATTTCAATCACATGACATCACTGCAGGAGTTCCTCAGGGCAGTGTCCTAGGCCCAACCATCTTCAGCTGTTTCATCAATGACCTTCCCTCCATCATAAGGTCAGAAGTGGGGATGTTCGCTGATGATTGCACACTGTTCAGCACCATTCGAGACTCGTCAGATACTGACACAGTCCGTGTCCATATGCAGCAAGACCTGGACAACATTCAGACTTGGGCTGACAAGTGGCAAGTAACATTCGCACCACACAAGTGCCAGGCAATGACCATCTCCAACAAGCGAGACTCTAACCATCTCCCCTTGACATTCAATGGCATTACCATCGCTGAATCCCCCACTATCAACATCCTCGGGGTGAACTGGACCAGCCATATAAATACTGTGGCTACAAGAGCAGGCCAGAGGCTGGGAATTCTGTGGCGAGTGTTTCACCTCCTGACTCCCCAAAGCCTTTCCACCATCTACAAGGCACGTCAGGAGTGTGATGGAATACTCTCCACTTGCCTGGATGAGTGCAGCTCCAACAACACTCAAGAAGCTCGACACCATTCAGGATTAAGCAGCCCACTTGATTGGCACTCCATCCACCACCTTCAACATTCACTCCCTCCACCACCAGCGCACTGTGGCTGCAGTGTGTACCATCTGCAAGATGCACTGCAGCAACTTGCCAAAGCTCCTTCAACAGCACCTTCCAAACCCGTGACCTCTACCACTTAGAAGGACAAGTGTAAGAAGTCACACAACACCAGGTTATAGTCCAACAGCTTTATTTGAAATCACAAGCTTTCGGAGCGCTGCTCCTTCTTCAGGTGAAGTGGAGAAATGCATAAAGACACAGCTTATATAGTCAGAGAATCATGTCAGATGTTTACAGGTAACCTTTCCAACTGCCATTTATCGCACCTCGGCAGAGAGATAATCACAGCAGTCAAAGGTGTGAATGGTGTCCAAACAGGTCAGTCAGGGAAACATTACATCAAAGAACAATGAGGTGGGGTCACAAGGGGTCAAATATTGCAGATGCTGGGGTCTGTATGAAAAACAAAAAAACAGACAAAAAACATTTTTTTTTTTGGCTGGAAATCACAGCAGGTCCGGCCGCATCTGTGTAGAGAGAACAAGCCAATGTCGACTCGAGTCTGGATGACCCTGCATCAGGTGGGGTTACATGTAGCGTGACATGAACCCAAGATCTCGGTTGAGGCCGTCCTCATGAGTGCGGAACTTGGCTATCAGTTTCTGCTCGACGATTTTGCGTTGTCGTGTGTCTCGACGGCCACCTTGGAGAATGCTTACCCGAAGATCGGAGGCTGAATGTCCTTGACTGCTGAAGTGTTCCCCGACTGGGAGGGAACACTCCTGCCTGGTGATTGTTGCGCGGTGTCCGTTCATCCATTGTCGCAGTGTCTGCATGGTCTCGCTGATGTACCATGCTCCGGGGCATCCTTTCCTGCAACGTATGAGGTAAACAACGTTGGCCGAGTCACATGAGTATGTACCATGTACCTGGTGGGTGGTGTCCTCACGTGTGATGATGGTATCTGTGTTGATGATCTGGCATGTCTTGCAGAGGTTGCTGTGGCAGGGTTGTGTGGTGTCGTGGTCGCTGTTCTCCTGAAAGCTGGGTAATTTGCTGCGAACGATGGTCTGTTTGAGGTTAGGCGGCTGTTTGAAAGCGAGTAGTGGAGGCGTGGGGATGGCCTTAGCGAGGTGTTCGTCGTCATCGATGACATGTTGAAGGCTGCGAAGAACATGGCGTAGTTTCTCCGCTCCGGGGAAGTACTGGACGATGAAGGGTACTCTGTTGGTTGTGTCCCGTGTTTGTCTTCTGAGGAGGTCTATGCGATTTTTCGCTGTGGCCCGTCGGAACTGTCGATCGACGAGTCGAGCATCATATCCCATTCTTACAAGGGCGTCTTTCAGTGTCTGTAGGTGTCCATCGCGTTCCTCCTCGTCTGAGCAGATCCTGTGTATTCGCAGGGCTTGTCCATAGGGGATGGCTTCTTTAACGTGGTTAGGGTGGAAGCTGGAGAAGTGAAGCATCGTGAGGTTGTCCGTGGGCTTGCGGTAGAGTGAAGTGCTGAGGTGTCCGTCTTTGATGGAGATTCGTGTGTCCAGGAATGAGACTGATTCTGAGGAGTAGTCCATGGTGAGTTTGATGGTGGGATGGAACTTGTTGATGTTATCGTGTAGTCTTTTCAGTGATTCTTCGCCGTGGGTCCATAGGAAGAAAATGTCGTCGATGTATCTGGTGTATGGCATCTCCACACCATAGAAGGACAAGGGCAGCAGACGCATGGGAACATCACCACCTACAAGTTCCCCTCCAAGCCACACACCATCCTGACTTGGACCTGTATTGCCGTTCCTTCACTGTCACTGGGCCAAAATCCTGGAACTCCCTTCCTAACAGCATTGTGGGTGTACCTACACCATATGGACTGCAGCGGTTCAAGAAGGCAGCTCCCCACCATCTTCTCAAGGGCAATTAGGGATGGGCACTAAATGCAGGCCTAGCCAGCGACGCCCACATCCCATCAATGAATTTTAAAAAAATTAGGACTGAGATGAGGAGGAATTTATTCACCCAGAGAGTGATGAACCTGTGGAATTCTCTACCACACAAGGCAGTTGAGGCCAATTCATTAAATATATTCAAGAAGGAGTTAGATATATTTCTTAAGGCTAAAGGAATCAAGGGATATGGGGAGAAGGCAGGGACCGGGTACTGAATTTGGATGATCAGCCATAATCGCATTGAATGGCGGAGCAGGCTCGAGGGGCCGAATGGCCTACTCCTGCTCCTATCTTCTATGTTTCTAGAACCAGGGGTCACAGTTTTACATCTCCACCTTTCCCAGCCCAGGGGCAGTGAAGCTGATTTTCAGGCCCCAGCTGCTGGCACAGGTTGGTTGAAAGGATCAACAGTAATGGCGGCTGCAATCCCCACAAGCCCCCGTGCTCCAGAAAGCGCTCCGGCCGCTGCGCTGAGTTGTGGCTGACACCGCGCATGCGCCCCATGGCCCCGCCCTCTCCTGCTCCACAGGCGCCTGGCCCGCACCGCGCATGCTCAGCACACACCCTGGGCCCCTGTCAATCATCCTCCCCCGTGCCTGCGCACTGGGCCCCTGAGCTCCAGGCTGCCGCGCGGGGCTTTCTTTGTAAAGTCGGTGTTGGTGAAGAGCCGCAATCAGTGAGGGAAAGTGAGTTTTCCCCCAGATCCAATTGAGATCAGAGGCAGGGAGAGAATAAAGGGGAATCCAAACCTGAGAGTCCGCGGATCCGGGCCCCGAGCGGAGCTTCTTCAGTTTGGCGGAGTGCGCTCCAGGGACACGTGACCCGGGCCCAGGGCCTGATTGACGGGAGCTTCCGACCAATAGGGAGTGAGCGGGGCGGGGCTGGAGGAGCGAGCCGTCGCCCTGCGCACCCACCCGCCTCTTCGCCTAACCAGTCACGTCAAGACGTCGCTATCGTACAATGATAGACGTGAGCTCTCCACCAATGAGCGAGGGGAGGCGGAGCCTGGAGGACTGACCGAGAGGCTTTGGTCCTCCAACCAATCGCGGCGAAGGAGGAGGCGGGACCTGGGATCGGCCCGCCGCCATTTTGTAAAGTGGCCTGGTCAGAATCTGTGATCCTGGGAAAGTTTATTTTTAATGTTCCTTTCACATTTTACAGCTCAAACTAATTTTATTTTACAGACGATACTTGTTTTAAAAAAAGCAGTTTGTTTTTAAATTGATGAAACAGAAACAAGAAACCCTGTGGAGCAAATGTGAGTAAAAATATTTTTCTCCGAGTTAATTTTTAAAATATTAATTTTCTGCATTTTTAATTATTAATTTCACGCACTTTAAGAGAAATATGGGAGTGGTGGGGGTTCTCTTAAAGGGACAGGCGCTCTCTTTTTCTATGAGATTTTCATTAAAGGGACCGCGTCTCCGTGGATGACTGATTTTAAAGGGACAGCGTCTCCCTTTTTATTAATGTATCTGTAAGAGACTGACATTTAAAGTAGGGCAAATCCTCTGCTCCTGTGAGTGCTTGGCGAGAAATCAGGTGCTGTTTGCTCTCGCCCCCTCCCAATATTCTGCCAAGGGACAGAAAGCAGAGAGTAGTGGTGAACGGTTGCTTTTCAGACTGGAGGGAGGTAAACAGTGATGTTCCCCAGGGGTCAGTATTAGGATCAATGTTCCCTCTTTTTTTGAGGTGTGTGGCCCCTTTAATGGGCTGCACGGCCCATTCAAATTTCCGCGCATGCGCGTTTATTCCAGTTATAGGGTGGTGAGCCGGCTGCGCGGAAACTCCAGACCGCTGCGTGGCTGCGCAACTTAATGTGAACATTGATTCGGACCACTGCTTTTTTTGATATATAGCAAAGACCTGGACTTGGGGATCCAGGGCAAAATTTCAAAATTTACAGATGACACGAAACTCGGAAATGTAGCAAACAATGAGGATAGTAACAGACTTCAGGAGGATGTAGCCAGACTGGTGAAATGGGCAGAAACGTGGCAGATTAAATTTAATGTAGAGAAGTGTGAAGTGATTCATTTTGGTAGGAAGAATGAGGAGAGGCAATATAAACTAAATGGTCCAGTTTTAAAGAGGGTGCAGGAACAGAGAGGCCTCGGGGTGTATGTACACAAATCTTAGAAGGTGGCAGGACAAGTTGAGAAGGCTGTTAAAAAAGCAAACAGGATCCTTGACTTTATTAATAGAGGAATAGAGTACAAAAGCAAGCAGGTTATGCTAAGCCTTTATAAAACACTGGCTAGGCTTCTGCTGGGCACCACACTTTAGGAAGGATGTCAAGGCCTTGGAGAGGGTGCAGAAGAAATTTACGAGAATGGGACCAGGGATGAGGGACTTGAGTTACGTGGAGAGACGGGAGAAGCTGGGGTTGTTCTCCTTAAGCAAAGAAGATTAAGAGGAGATTTGATAGAGTTGTTCAAAATCAGGATGGATTTTGAGAGAGTAAATAAGGAGAAACCGTTTCCAATGGCTGAAGGGACAGAAACCAGATTTAAGGCGATTGGCACAAGAACCAGAGGTGACATGAGGAAACAGATTTTTACACCAAGTTGTTGTGATCTGGAATGCGCTGCCTGAAAGGGCGGTGGAAGCAGATTCGATATTATAATTCAAAAGAGATTGAGGTAAATAGTTGAAGGGAAAACATTTACAGGGCTTTGGGGAAAGAGCAGGGGGAGTGGGATTAATTGGATCGCTCTTTCAAAGAGCCGGCACAGGCACGATGGGCCGAATGGCCTCCTTCTGTGCTGTATCATTCTATGATGCTATTCTACACAGACACACACACATACAGTCAGACAGACACACAGACACAGATACTCACTAAAATACAGTCAGACACACACTCACATTTTTTCTGCATGAACTTTTATTATTAATTTCAAAGACTTTACGAAAAAGGCGGGAGTGGTGGGCGGAGGGCTCTTAAAGGGACAGGGACTCTCCTTTCCAGTGTGATTTTCATTAAAGGGACCGAGTCCCTCCTTGCCTGTGGAGGACCAATTTTAAAAGGACAGCGTCTCGAAATCGGGTGCTGTCTGCGTGTGAACCACCTCCTCCCAATTTCCTGCCAAGTGATCCCTGCGGGCACCACTCCACTCTAGGAGTGGCTCCTAGAATCATACAGCACAGAAGGAGGCCATTCAGCCCATCGTGCCTGTGCCGGCTCTTTGAAAGAGCTCTCCATTTAGTCCCACTCCCCCTGCTCTTTCCCCATAGCCCTGAAAATTTTTCCCCTTCAAGTATTTATCCAATTCCCCAGTGAACGTTATTATTGACTCTGCTTCCACCGCCCTTTCAGGCAGCGCATTCCAGATCACAACAACTCGCTGCGTCAATAAAATTCTCCTCACCTCGCCTCTGGTTCTTTTGTCAATGACCTTATATCTGTGTCCTCTGGTTACCGACCCTCCTGCCACTGGAAACAGTTTCTCCTTTTAAGCTACAGCTATACAAATCCCTGGTTAGACCCCAGAGAGTCACAGAGTCATAACGGCACAGAAGGAGGCCATTCGGCCCATCGAGTCCGTGCCGGCTCTCTGTAGAGCAACCCAGTCAGTCCCATTCCCCCCCTCTATCCCCGTAGCCCTGCAAGTTTATTTCCCTCAAGTGCCTATCCAGTCTCCCCTTGAAAACATTCAGTGTCTCCGCTTCCACCACTTCCGTCGGCAGCGAGTTCCAGGTCATCACCACTCGCTGCGTAAAAAAGTTTTTCCTCACCCCCACCCCCCCAACGCCGTATCTCTTGCCCAAAACCTTAAATCTGTGTCTCCTACTCCTTGTACCATCAACCAGTGGGAACAGCCTTTCCCCGTCTTGCCTATCCAAACCCGTCATAATCTTGCACACCTCTATCAAATCAGCCCCCAACCTCCTTTGCTCTAATGAAAACAAATCCAGCTTCTCCAACCTGTCCTTGTAGCTAAGATCCCCCATCCCCGGAACCATTCTGGTAAATCTCCTCTGCACCCTCTCAAGGGCCTTCACATCCTTCCTAAAGTGTGGTGACCAGAACTGGATGCAATACTCCAGTTGTGGCCTAACCAGCGCTTTATAAAGGTTCAGCATAACTTCTCTACTTTTGTACTCAATACCTCTATTTATGAAGCCCAAGATCCCATATGCTTTGTTAACCACTCTCTCAATATGTCCCGCCACCTTCAGGGACCTACGCACATTAACTCCCAGGAACTCCCTGGAGCACTGTGTACAGTTCTGGGCACCGCACCTCAGAAAGGATGTATTGGTCTTGGAAGGAGTGCAGCACAGATTGACCAGAATGTTACCCGGGCTCCAAGGGTTAGATTGTGAGGAGAGATTACATAAACTAGGCTTGTGTTCCCTGGAATCCAGAAGGTTAAGGAGTGATTGAGGATTTTAGGATTTTGAAAGGAATTGGTAGAGTAGATAGAGAGAAACTTTTTCCGCCGGTAGGGGAGTCGAGGACAAGGGGACATCACCTTAAAATCAGAGCCAGGCCATTCAGGAGAGAAGTTGGGAAACACTTCTTCACACAAAGGGTGGTAGAAGTGTGGAACCCTCTCCCACAGAAAGCAGTTGATGCCAGCTCAATTAATCATTTTAAATCCCAGAGCCATAGATTTTTGCTAGACAAGGGAGCAAAGGGATATGGAGCCAAGGTAGGTGGGTGGAGTTAAGACACAGATCGGCCATGATCTCATTGAATGGTGGAACAGGCTGGAGGGGCCGAATGGCCTCCTCCTGTTCCCATGCTCCTATTTACTCTATCAAAACCCTTCATGTTTTGAACACCTCTATTAAATCTCTGCTGCACCTTCTCTGCTCCAAGGAGAACAATCCCAGCTTCTCCAGTCTCTCCACGTAACTGAAATCCTCTGTGTATTTGTCGTGGGGCAGCAGGCTATAGCAAACAGCTTTCTTAAGAACATAAGAAATAGGAGCAGGAGCAGGCCATTCGGCCCTTCGAGCCTGCTCCGCCATTCAATAAGGTCATGACTGATCTTCTACCTCATCTCCACCTTCCCGCCCGATCCCCATATCCCTCGATTCCCCATGAGTCCAAAAATCTATCTGTCTCAGCCTTGATTATACTCAATGACTGAGCCTCCACAGCCCTCTGGGGCAGAGAATTCCAAAGATTCACCACCCTCTGAGTGAAGAAATTTCTCCTCATCTCAGTCCTAAATGGCCGACCCCTTATTCTGAGACTGTGACCCCTGGTTCTAGACTCCCCAGCCAGGGGAAACAGTCTCCCAGCATCTACCCTGTCAAGCCCTGTAAGAATTGTAGATGTTTCAATGAGATCACTTCTCATTCTTCAAAATTCCTGGGAATATAGGCCCAGTCTCCTCAATCTCTCCTCACAGGACAATCCCCCCATACCAGGAATCAGTCTGGTGAACCTTCGCTGCACTCCCTCTAAGGTAAGTATATCCTTCCTTAGGTAAGGAGACCAAAACTGTACACAATACTCCAGGTGTGGTCTCACCAAGGCCCTGTATAATTGCAGTAAGACTTTACTCTTATACTCCAATCCTTTTGCAATAAAGACTAACATACCATTTGCTTTCCTAATTGCTTGCTGCACCTGCGTGTTAAGATGAGAAATGATAAAGGCAAGAAGTCACTTGTGGGAGTGGTGTACAGGCCCCCTGACAGTAACCACACGGTAGGATGGAGTATAAAGGAAGAAATAATGGGAGCTTGTCAGAAAGGTATGGCTATAATCATGGGGGATTTTAATCTACATATAGACTGGAAAAATCAGATGGGCAAAGGTAACCTAGATGAGGAGTTCAAAGAATCTTTTTGGGATAGTTCCTTAGAACAGCACGTTCTGGAACCAACCAGAGAGCAGACAATACTAGACCTGGTATTGTGCAATGAGATAGGATTAATTAGTGACCTCATAGTGAAGGCGCCCCTAGGTAGCAGCGATCATAATATGATTGAATTTTACATTCAGTTTGAGGGAGAGACGAGTGGGTCCAAGACTAGTATTTTAAACTTAAATAAGGGCAATTATGAGGGCATGAAAGCAGAGCTAGCTAAAGTGAACAGGCAAATTAGGTTAAGGGATAAGTCAATAGAGTTGCAGTGGCAGACATTTAAGGGGATATTTCAGAATACACAGAATAGATACATTCCAAAGATAAAGAAAAATTCCAAGGGGAGGACCCACCATCCGTGGTTAACTGAAAAAGTTAAAGATAGTATCAGACTTAAAGAAAAAGAATATAACTGTCCAAAGATGGCTGGCAGGTCAGAAGATTGGACAGAATATAAAAAACAGCAAAGAATGACTAAAAGATTAATAAGGAGAGAAAAATTAGAGTACCAGAGAAAGCTAGCTAGAAATATAAACACAGTTAATAAGAGTTTCTATAGATATTTAAAAAAGAAAAGAGTTAACAAAGTGAGCATTGGTCCTATAGAAAGTGAGTCTGGGGAATTAATAATGGAAAATAAGGAGATGGCAGTTGAATTGAACAGGTATTTTGCATCGGTCTTCACTATAGAGGATTCAAGTAACATCCCAGAAATAGCTGTAAATCAGGAAATGGAAGGGAGGGAGGAACTCAAGAAAATTGCAATCACCAGGGAAGTGGTACTGAGCAAATTGTTGGAGCTGTGGGCTGACAAGTCCCCGGGTCCTGATGGACTTCATCCTAGGGTCTTAAAAGAAGTGGCTAGTGAGATAGTTGATGCGTTGGTTTTAATTTTCCAAAATTCCCTAGATTCGGGGAAGGTTCCATTAGATTGGAAAATAGTGAATGTAACTCCTTTATTCAAAAAGGGAGGGAGAGAGAAAGCAGGAAACTACAGGCCAGTTAGCTTAACATCTGTCATAGGGAAGATCACAGAATCACAGAAACCCCACAGTGCAGATAGAGGCCATTTCGGCCCATCGAGCCTGCACCGACACATATCCCACCCGAGCCCCGTAACCCCTACACCAACACATATCCCACCCTATCCCCGTAACCCCACGTATTTAATCCCCCTAACACTAAGGGTCAATTTATCATAGCCAATCAACCTAACCCGCACATCTTTGGACTGTGGGAGGAAACCGGAGCACCCGGAGGAAACCCACGCAAACACGGGGAGAATGTGCAAACTCCACACAGACAGTCGCCCGAGGCCGGATTCGAACCCGGGTCCCTGGCGCTGTGAGTCAACAGTGCTAACCACTGTGCCACCATGCACCGATGTTAGAAGCTATTATTAAAAACGTTATAGCAGGGCACTTGGAAAAGTTCAAGGTAATCAGGCACAGTCAACATGGTTTTGTGAAAGGGAAATCATGTTTAACCAATTTATTGGAGTTCTTTGAGGAAGTAACATATGCTGTGGATAAAGGGGAACTGGTGGATGTACTGTACTTAGATTTCCAGAAGGCATTTGATAAGGTGCCACATCAAAGGTTATTGCGGAAAATAAAAGCTCATGGTGTAGGGAGTAACATGTTGGCATGGCTAGAAGATTGGCTAGCTAATAGGAAACAGAGAGTAGGCATAAATGGGTCATTTTCTGGTTGGCAAGATGTAATGAGTGGTGTGCCACAGGGATCAGTGCTGGGACCTCAACTTTTTACAATTTATATAAATGACTTGGATGAAGGGACCGAAGGCATGGTTGCTAAATTTGCTGATGACACAAAGATAGGTAGGAAAGTAAATTGTGAAGAGGACATAATGAGGCTACAAAGGGATATAGATAAGTTAAGTGAGTGGGCAAAGATCTGGCAAATGGAGCATAATGTGGGAAAATGTGAAGTTGTCCATTTTGGCAGGAAGAATAAAAAAGAAGCATATTATCTAAATGGTGAGAGATTGCATAGCTCTGAGATGCAGAGGGATCTGGGTGTCCTAATGCATGAATCGCAAAAGGTTAGTATTCAGGTACAACAAGTAATCAGGAAAGCTAAGAATGTTGTTTATTGCGCGGGAAACTGAATACAAAAGTAGGGAGGTTATGCTTCAGTTATACAGGACATTGGTGAGACCACATCTGGAGCACTGTGTACAGTATTGGTCTCCTTATTTAAGGAAGGATGTAAATGCATTGGAAGCAGTTCAGAGAAGGTTTACTAGACTAATACCTGGAATGGGCGGGTTGTCTTATGAGGAAAGGTTGGACAGGCTAGGCTTGTATCTGCTGGAGTTTAGAAGAGTAAGAGGTGACTTGATTGAAACAGAAGATCCTGAGGGGTCTGGACAGGGTGGATGTGGAGAGGATGTTTCCTCTTGGAGAATCTAGAACTAGGGGTCACTGTTTAAAAATAAGGGGTCACCCATTTGAGACAGAGATGAGGAGAAATTTTTTCTTACAGACGGTCGTGAGTATTTTGAACTCTCTTCCTCAGAGGGCGGTGGAAGCAGAGTCTTTGAATATTTTTAAGGCAGAGGTAGATAGATTCTTGATAAGCAAGGGGGTGAAAGGTTATCGGGGGTAGGTGGGAATGTGGAGTAATCAGATCAGCCATGATCTTATTGAATGGCGGAGCAGGCTCGAGGGGCCGAGTGGCCTACTCCTGCTCCAATTCGTATGTTCGTATGTAACCTGTGCAGCAGCTGGGGCCTGAAAATCAGCTTCACTGCCCCTGGGCTGGGAAAGGGGGACATGAGGCAACATTCTCCCTCTTACCCCTTTCTACACTCCTTCTTTTACAGGGTTTTAGAAGTGGAGCATTTACAGACAGGAAGCTCAGACCGAACATCACGTCAAGAACAGACAGAGTCGCTCGATTCATCAGGACCTGATTCAGTCACTCCTCCAATCTGCTGGCACACCAGCGAGTTCACACTGATGAGAGACCTTTTAAATGTTCTGAGTGTGGGAAGAGCTTCAAAATATACAAGTACCTGAAGCAACAGCAGTGGCTACACACTGGGGAGAGCCCGTTCACCGGCCCCGTGTTCCAGAAGAGATTCACTCAGTCATCTGCTCCGATGATACACCAGCAAGATCACACTAGGGAGAGACCTTTAACCCGCTCCGTGTGTGCGAAGGGATTAATTGCACCCTCCGTGCTGCTGAGACACCAGCTTGTCCACACCAATGAGAGACCATTGGCCTGCTCTGTGTTTTTGAAGCAATTCTCTCATTCTGCCACCCTCCTGAGACACCAGCTTGTTCACATTAAATGTTCTGACTGTGGGAAGAGATTTAAAACGTCCCAGGATCTGAAGAGACACCAGCTGGAGAGAGCAGGAGAGATTCTGTTCACCTGCTCTGTGTGTGGGAAGAGATTCACTCGGTCATCCCACCTCCTGACACACCAGCGAGTTCACACTGATGAGAGACTATTTAAATGTTCTGCCTGTGGGAAGAGCTTTAAAACCTCTGGGGATCTGAAGCAACATCAGCGAGTTCACTCCGATCAGAGACCATTTACATGTTCTGTCTGTGGGAAGCGCTTTAAAAGCTCCGGGAATCTGAACAGACACCAGTTGGTCCACACTGGGGAGTGGCCGTTCACCTGCTCCGTGTGTGGGAAGGGATTCACTCACTCATCCAACCTGCTGACACACCAGCTTGTTCACACTGATCAGAGACCATTTAAATGTTCTGACTGTGGGAAGCGCTTTAAAAGCTCCGGGAATCTGAACAGACACCAGCCAGTTCACACTGGGAAGAGGCCATTCACCTGCTCCATGTGTGGGAAGGGATTCACTCAGTCATCCAACCTGTTGAAACACCAGCAAGTTCACGCTGATCAGAGACCATTTAAATGTTCTGACTGTGGGAAGAGCTTTAAAACCTCTGGGAATCTGAAGGTACACCAGTTGGTCCACACTGGGGAGTGGCCGTTCACCTGCTCCGTGTGTGGGAAGGGATTCACTCACTCATCCCACCTGCTGACACACCAGCTTGTTCACACTGATGAGAGACCATTTAAATGCCCTGACTGTGCTAAGAGCTTTAAAAGCTCCAGGGAGCTGAAGAGACGCCAGCGAGTTCACACTGTTCTGTAGCACAGGGCCCTGAAGACAGCTGGGGTGACATGAACATGGAATGGATGAATGTTTTATAAATTCTTGGACTGCTGTTTAATCTTTCAATCTGTTGTGCTGATGATTCCCTTCGATTGAATGTTGATGGTGTTACATAGAATGTACAGCACAGAAACAGGCCATTCGGCCCAACTGGTCCATGCCGGTGTTTATGCCCCACACCCACTCTACTTCAATTAACCCGATCAACATCTCCTCCCATTCCTTTCTCCCTTGTGTGGCTTCCCCATAAATCCATCTGTGCTGTTCACCTCAACTACTCCCTGTGGTAGCGAGTTCCCCATTCTCACCATTCTCTGGGTAAAGACACTTCTCCTGAATTCATTACTGGATTTATTAGTGACTATTTTAAGTTTGTGGCCTCATAAATATGATGAGACTCTGTTAAGCTGACCAGTATGTTGTTGTACTTTGTCTTTTTCTGATGAATTAAACATTACTGAGCCCTTGTACGTGTGTTATGGGATGAAGTTTTTTTTAAATTTGTTCATGGGATGTGGGCGTCGCTGGCAAGGCCAGCATTTATTGCCCATGCCTAATTGCCCTTGAGAAGGTGGTGGTGAGCCACCTTCTTGAACCGCTGCTGTCTGTGTGGTGAAGGTACTCTCACAGTGCTGTCAGGGAGGGAGTTCCAGGACTTTGACCCAGCGCCGATGAAGGAATGGCAATATACTTCCAAGTTAGAATGGTGTTTGACTTGGAGTTGGTGGTCATAGAGTCATAGCGTTATACAGCGCAGGAAGAGGCCCTTCGGCCCATCGTGTCTACACCGGCCATCAAGCCCTGTCTATTCTAATCCCATTTTCCAGCACTTTGTCTGTAGCCTTGTATGCTATGGCGGTTCAAGTGCTCATCTAAATGCTTCTTGAATGTTGTGAGGGCTCCTGCCTCTACCACCCTTTCAGGCAGTGAGTTCCAGATTCCAACCACCCTCTGGGGAAAAAAGTTTTTCCTCAAATCCCCTCTAAACCTCCTGCCCCTTACCTTGAAACTAATGGTTATTGACCCCTCTACTAAGGGGAAAGTTCCTTTCTATCTACCCTATCTCTGCCCCTCATAATTTTGTACACCTCAATCAGGTCCCCCCTCAGCCTTCTCTGCTCTAAGGAAAACAACCCCAGCCTGTCCAGTCTCTCTTCATAGCTGAAGCGCTCCAGCCCAGGTAACATCCTGGTGAATCTCCTCTCCACCCTCTCCAATGCAATCACATCCTTCCTATAGTGTGGCGAGCAGAACTGCACAGTATTCCAGCTGTGGCCTAACTAGCGTTTTGTACAGCTCCATCATCACCTCCCTGCTCTTATATTCTATGCCTCGGCTAATGAAGGCAAGTATCCCATAAGCCTTTTTAACCACCTTTTCTGCCTGTCCTGCTGCCTTCAGGGATATATGTATTCTATCAGGTGTTCCCATGCGCCTGCTGTCCTTGTCCTTCCAGGTAGAAGAGGTTGTCGGTTTGGGAGGTGCTGCCGAAGCAGCCTTGGCGAGTTGCTGCTGTACATCTTGTAGATGGTACACACTGCAGCCACGGTACGCCAGTGGTGGAGGGAGTGAATGTTTAAGGTGGTGGATGGGATGCCAATCAAGCGGGCTGCTTTGTCTTGGGTGGTGTCGAGCTTCTTGAGTGTTGTTGGAGCTGCACTCATCCAGGCAAGTGGAGAGTATTCCATCACACTCCTGACTTGTGCCTTGTAGATGGTGGAAAGGCTTTGGGGAGTCAGGAGGTGAGACACTCACTGCAGAATACCTAGCCTGTGGCCTGCTCTTGTAACCACAGTATTTATGTGGCTGGTCCAGTTAAGTTTCTGGTCAATGGTGACCCCCAGGATGTTGATGGTGGGGGATTCAGTGATGGGAATGCCGTTGAATGTCAAGGGGCGGTGATTAGATGCTCGCTTGTCGGAGATAGTCATTGCCTGGCACTTGTGTGTGGTGTGAATGTTACCTGCCACTTATCAGCCCAAGCCTGAATGTTGTCCAGGTCTTGTTGCATGCGGGCATGGACGGTTTCATTATCTGAGGAGTTGCAAATGGAACTGAATACTGTGCAGTCATCAGCGAACATTCCTACTTCTGACCTTATGTTGGAGGGAAGGTCATTGATGAAGCAGTTGAAGATGGTTGGGCCGAGGACATTGCCCTGAGGAACTCCTGCAGCGATGTCCTGGGGCTGTGATAATTGACCTCCAACCACCAAGATCATCTTCCTTTATGCTCGGTCTGACTCCAGCCAGTGGAGAGGTTCCCCCTGATTCATTAGCATTGAGGTAATAGTGAGAGTAATAGAAATATAGAAACATAGAAGATAGGAGCAGAAGTAGGTCATTCGGCCCCTCGAGCCTGCTCTGACATTTAATGAGATCATGGCTGATCATCCAAATTCAGTACCCCGTCCCTGCCTTCTCCCCATATCCCTTGATCACTTTAGCCTTAAGAAATATATCTAACTCCTTCTTGAATATATTTAATGAATTGGCCTCCACTGCCTTCTGTAGTAGAGAATTCCATAGGTTCACCACTCTCTGGGTGAAGAAATTCCTCCTCATCTCCGTCTGAAATGGCATACCCCTAATCCTTAGACTGTGACCCCTGGTTCTGGTCTCCCCGGCCATCGGGAACATCCTTCCTGCATCTAGTCTGTCTAGTCCTGTTAGAATTTTATACGTTTCAATGAGATCCCCTCTCATTCTTCTAAACTCCAGCGAGTACAAGTTCAATCGACCCAATCTCTCCCCATACGTCATTCCTGCCATGTCAGGTATCAGTCTGGTGAATCTTCGCTGCACTCTCTCCATGGCAAGAACATCCTTCCTCAGATAAGGTGACCAAAACTGCACACAATACTCAAGGTGTGGTCTCACCAAGGCCCTGTACAACTGCAGCAAGACATCCTTGTTCCTGTACTCGAACCCTCTCGCTACGAAGGCCAAAATACCATTTGCCTTCTTAATCGCCTGCTGCACCTGCATGCTTACTTTCAGCGACTGGTGCACAAGGACGCCCAGGTCTTGTTGCACTTCCCCGTCTCCCAATCTATTGCCATTCAGATAATAATCTGCCTTCCTGTTCTTGCCACCAAAGTGGATAACCTCGCATTTATCCACATTATACTGCATCTGCCATGCATCTGCCCAATCACCCAACCTGTCCAAAACATGCTGGAGTTTCTCAGCATCCTCCTCACAGCGCACACGCCCACCCAGCTTTGTGTTGTCTGCAAACTTGGAGATATTACATTTAGTTCCCTCGTCTAGATCATTAATATATATTGTGAATAGCTGGGGTCTGAGCACCGATCCCTGCGGTACCCCACTAGTCACTGCCTGCCACTCGGAAAAAGATCTGTTTATTCCAACTCTCCCCATATCCCTTGATCCCTTCAATCCCATGGTAGTTTTCTAAGGGCCAATGAATTTTGTCCCGGATTATTGTCTCTAAAAGTTTCCCCACCACCGACGTTAGGCTGACTGGCCTGTAGTTGCCGGGTTTATCCCTCTCCCCTATTTTAAACAGGGCTGTAACATTTGCAATCCTCCAGTCCTCTGGCACCACCCCCATGTCCAAGGAGGATTGGAAGATTGTGGCCGGAGCCTCCGCAATTTTCACCCCTACTTCCCTCAGTAACCGAGGACAAATCCCATCCGGACCGGGCGACTTTTCTACTTTGAGGACTGCCAACCTTTGAAGTCCCTCCTCTTTATCTATTTGTATCCTGTCCAGTATCGCTCCGGCCTCCTCCTTTACTGCTACATTGGCAGCATCCTCTTCTCCAGTGAAGACAGATGCAAAGTTCTCATTTAGTCCCTCAGCCCAGCCCTCTGCCTCCACAAGACAATCTCCCTTTAGGTCCCCAATCAGTCCCTCCCTTCCTTTGACTGCCCTTTTACTAGTTAAGTGTTTATAAAAGACTTTTGGGTTCCCTTTTATGTTAGCTGCTAATCTGTTCTCATACTCTCCCTTTGCCCCTCTTATTCCATTGTTTAGATCTCCTCTGTACTTTCTATATTCAGCATGATTCCCCACTGTATTATCAACCTTACATTTGTCATAAACCTCCTCTTTCTGTCTCACTTTAACCTCTATCTTTAGTCATCCAGGGAGCTCTAGCTTTGGATGCCCTTCCTTTCCCGCTCATAGGAATGTGTCTGCTCTGTACCCAAACCAGCTCCTCTTTGAAGGCCTCCCATTGGTCATTTTCTGTTTTGCCTCCCAATTTTTGACTCCAATCCACCTGGGCCAGATCCCTTTTCCTCTCACTGCAGTTATTTTTTACGCTTGATTGTTCTTTGTCCTTTTCTATAACTATTCTAAACCTGATGATATTATGATCACTGATCCCCTAAATACACCCCACTGACACACGCTCCACGCGCCCCACTTCATTCTCCAGAACTAGATCCAGCTCTGCTTCCTTCCTCATTGGGCTGGAAACACACTGATCCAGAAAGTTCTCTTGTACACATTTCAGGGATTCCTCCCCAATTTGCCCTTTACACTGTTATTATCTCAGTCTATATTCGGATAATTGAAGTCCCCCATTATCACTACTCTGTAGTTCTTGCATCTTTCTGTAATTTGCCTGCAAATCTGTTCCTCTGTCTCCTCCCCACTATTTGGTGGCCTGTAGTAAACACCCAGCAGTGTAATAGCTCCTCTGTCTCCTCCCCACTACTTGGTGGCCTGTAGTAAACACCCAGCAGTGTAATAGCTCCTCTATCTACTCCCCAATATTTGGTGGCCTGTAGTAAACACCCAGCAGTGTAATCGCTCCTCTGTCTCCTCCCCACTATTTGGTGGCCTGTAGTAAACACCCAGCAGTGTAATCGCTCCCCTATCTCCTCCCCACTATTTGGTGGCCTGAAGTAAACACCCAGCAGTGTAATCGCTCCTCTATCTCCTCCCCACTACTTGGTGGCCTGTAGTAAACACCCAGCAGTGTAATCGCTCCTCTATCTCCTCCCCACTATTTGGTGACCTGTAGTAAACACCCAGCAGTGTAATAGCTCCTCTGTCTCCTCCCCACTATTTGGTGACCTGTAGTAAACACCCAGCAGTGTAATCGCTCCTCTATCTCCTCCCCACTATTTGGTGGCCTGTAGTAAACACTCAGCAGTGTAATCGCTCCTCTATCTCCTCCCCACTATTTGGTGGCCTGTAGTAAACACTCAGCAGTGTAATAGCTCCTCTATCTCCTCCCCACTATTTGGTGACCTGTAGTAAACACCCAGCAGTGTAATCGCTCCTCTATCTCCTCCCCACTATTTGGTGGCCTGTAGTAAACACCCAGCAGTGTAATCGCTCCTCGATTGTTCCTGAATTCAAACCTGCCTTTGCTCCCTCGACTACATCACCCTCTCCAGCGCTGTAATAGTTTAGTTGATCAATACGGCCACCCCTTCTCTTTTTTGTTCTCTATCTTTCCTGAATACCTTGTTTTGGCCACACCTGGAGCACTGTGAGCAGTTCTGGGCATCACAGCTTAGGAAGGATATATTGGCCTTGGAGGGAGTGCAGCGTAGGTTTACCAGAATGATACCCGGACTCCAAGGGTTAAGTTACGAGGAGAGATTACACAAATTAGAGTTGTAGTCCCTAGAATTTAAAAGGTTAAGTTGTGATCTGATCGAAGTTTTCAGGATATTGAGGGGAACAGATAGGGTAGATAGAGAGAAACTATTTCTGCTGGTTGGGGATTCTAGGACTGAAGGCATAGTCTAAAAATAGAGCCAGACCTTTCAGGAGTGAAATTAGGAAACACTTCTACACACAAACGGTGGTAGAAGTTTGGAACTTCCTTCCACAAACGGCAATTGATGCGAGATCAATTGTTAATTTTAAATCTGAGATTGATAGGTTTTTGTTACCCAAAGGTATTAAGGGATATGGGCCAAAGGCGGGTGTATGGAGTTAGATCACAGATCAGCCATGATCTCATTGAATGGTGGAACAGGCTCGAGGGGCTGAATGGCCTCCTCCTGTCCTATGTTCCTCACTAGTGATTTGTAAAGGTTTAGTGTAACTTCCTTGTTTTTGTATTCAATGGCCCTATTTGCAAAGCCAAGTATCCCACACACTTTCTGAACCACCTCACCAACTTGCCGTGGCACTTTCTAAGATTTGTGAATATGGACCCCCAGGTCCCTCTGCTCTTGCACCCCCTCAAAATAGTCCCATTTAGATTATACGGCCTCTCCCTGTTGTTTCTCCCAAAGTGCATCACTTCACACTTATCCTCATTTAATTTCATCTGCCTTGTGTCTGCTCATTTCACAGTCTGTCTCTGTCCTTCTGAAGTCTGCTACTACTATGCTCACTATTTACAAGTTGCCAAGTTTTGTATCGTCCATAAACTTTGAAATTGTACACCTATACCAAAGTCCAGGTCAGTTATATATAACAAGAAAAGCAATGGTCCCAATCCTGACCCCTGGGGAACCCACTGCATACTTCCCTCCAGTCAGAAAAACATCCCTCAGTACTGCTCACTGTCTCCTATCCCTCAGCCAATTATATACCCAAATTACCATCAGCCCTTTAATACCATGTGCTTCTATTCTCCGAATGAGTCTTTTATGTGGTACTTTATCAAACGCCTTTTAAAAGTCCATATATATAACATCTACTGCAATACCTTCATCAACCCTCTGTTACGTAGAAACATAGAAGATAGGAGCAGGAGTAGGCCATTCGGCCCTTCGAGCCTGCTCCACCATTCAATGAGATCATGGCTGATCATCCAATTTCAGTACCCTGTTCCTGCCTTCTCCCCATATCCCTTGATCCCTTTAGCCTCAAGAAATATATCCAACTCTTTCTTGAATATATTTAATGAACTGGCCTCCACCGCCAGAGAATTCCACAGGTTCACCACTCACTGGGTGAAGAAATTCCTCCTCATTTTAGTCCTAAATGGCTTACCCCTTATCCTTAGACTATGACCCCTGGTTCTGGACTCCCCGGCCATCAGAAACACCCTTCCTGCATCTAGTCTGTCCAGACCTGACAGAATTTTATAGGTTTCGATGAGATCCCCTCTCAATCTTCTAAACTACAGTGAGTATAAGCCCAATCGACACAATCTCTCCTCATACGTCATTCCTGCCATCCCAGGTATCAGCCTGGTGAATCTTCACTGCACTCCCTCCATGGCAAGAACGTCCTTCCTCAGGTAAGGTGACCAAAACTGCACACAATACTCAAGGTGCGGTCTCACCAAGGCCCTGTACAACTGTAGCAAGACATCCTTGTTCCTGTACTCGAACCCTCTTGCTACGAAGGCCAACATACCATTTGCCTTCTTAACCGCCTGCTGCACCTGCATGCTTACCTTCAGCGACTGGTGCACAATAACACCCAGGTCTCTTTGCACTTCCCCTTCTCTCAATCTATTGCCACTCAAATAATAATCTGCCTTCCTATTTTTGCCACCAAAGTGGATAACCTCACATTTATCCACATTATAGTGCATTTGCCATGTTTCTGCCCAATCACCCAACCTGTCCAAATGGTACTGAAGTTTCACGACATCCTCCTCACAGCTTACCCTCCCACCCAGCTTTGTGTCATCTGCAAATTTGGACATATTACATCCAATTCCCTCGTCCAGATCATTAATATATATTTTGAACAGCTGGGGTCCTAGGACCGATCCTTGCGGTACCCCACTAGTCACTGCCTGCCACTCGGAAAATGACCCGTTTATTCCAACTCTTTGCTTTCTGTCCGCCAACCAGTTCTCTATCCAAGTCAATACCTTGCCCCAATCCCATGTGCCTTAATTTTGCACGCTAATCTCTTATGTGGGACCTTATCGAAAGCCTTCTGAAAGTCCAAATACACCACATCCACTGGTTCTCCCTTATCTATTTTACCAGTTACTTCATCAAAGAACTCAGTCAGGTTAGTCAGACATGATTTACCTTTAACAAATCCATACTGGCTGCCCCTTATTAACCCATGCTTCTCCAAGTGAGAATTAATTTTGTCCTTGACAATGGTCTCTAGTCGTTCACCCACCACTGACATTAGACTGATTGGCCTGTAGTTACCAGGTTTATCCCTCTCCCCTTTTTTAAACAGGGGTGTAACATTTGCAATCCTCCAGTCTTCTGGCACCACTCCCATATATCTGAGGGAGATTGAAAGATTGTGGTCGGAGCTTCTGCTATTTCCACCCTAGCTTCCCTCGGCAATCTAGGATGCAGCCTATCTGGACCGGGTGACTTGTTAACTTTGAGTGATGACAACCTATTTAGCACCTCCTTTCTATCCATTTTTATCCAATTTCTCTACTCCCCCCTCCTCTACTGCGACATTAACTTCATCCTCTTCTTTTGTGGAGACAGATGCAAAGTACTCATTCAGCACCTCAGCCACACCCTCTGCCTCCGTATGATCATAATACAGTCAAGCAGAGTCAGCATGGTTTTATGAAAGGGAAATCATGTTGACAAATTTGCTGGAGTTCTTTGAGGTTGTAATGAGCAGGGTGGATAAAGGGGAACCAGCGGATGTGGTGTATTTGGATTGCCAGAGGGCATTCGATAAGGTGCCACATAAAAGGTGACTGCACACGATAAGAGCTCACGGGGTTGGGGGTAATATATTAGCATGGATAGAGGATTGGCTAACTAACAGAAAACAGAGAGTCGGGATAAATGGGTCAAATGCAGGAAGGATGTTCCCGATGGCGGGGGAGTCCAGAACCAGGGGTCACAGCCTAAAGATAAGGGGTAAGCCATTTAGGACAGAGATGAGGAGGAATTTCTTCACCCAGAGAGTGGTGAACCTGTGGAATTCTCTACCACACAGGGCAGTGGAGGCCAATTCACTAAATATATTCAAGAAGGAGTTGGATATATTTCTTAAGGCTAAAGGGGTCAAGGGATATGGGGAGAAGGCAGGGACAGTTTGGATGATCAGCCATGATCTCATTGAATGGCGGAGCAGGCTCGAGGGGCCGAATGGCCTACTCCTGCTCCTATCTTCCATGTTTCTATGTATTTTCTGGTTGGCAAACTGTAAGAAAAATAAAAAAGCAAATTATTATTTAAATGGAGAGAGATTACAAAATGCTGCAGTACAGAGTGACCTGGGGGTCCTTGTTCATGAAACACAAAAAGTTAGCATGCAGGTACAGCAAGTAATCAGGAAGGCAAATGGAATGTTGGCCTTTATTGCAAGGGGGCTGGAGTATAAAAGCAGGGCAGTCCGGCTACAACTGTACAGGGTATTGGTGAGACCAGACCTGGAGTACTGCGTACAGTTGTGGTCTCCGTATTTAAGGAGGGATATACTTGCATTGGAGGCAGTTCAGAGAAGGTTCATGAGATTGATTCCTGGGGTGAAGGGGTTGTCTTATGAAGAAAGGTTGAGCAGGTTGGGCCTATACTCATTGGAGTTTAGAAGAATGAGAGGGGATCTTATTGAAACATATAAGATACTGAGGGGGCTCGACAGGGTAGATGCAGAGAGGATGTTTCCCCTCGTGGGGAAATCTAGAACTCGGGGCACAGTTTCAGAATAAAGGGTCGCCCTTTTAGAACTGAAATGAGGAGGAATTTCTTCTCTCCGAGGGTCGTAAATCTGTGGGATTCTCTGCCCCAGAGAGCTGTGGGGGCTGGGTCATTAAATACATTTAAGGTGGAGATAGACAGGTTTTTGAACGATAAGGGAGTGATGGGTTATGGGGAGCGGGCAGGGAAATGGAGCTGAGCCCAAGATCAGATCAGCCATGATCTCATTAAATGGCGGAGCAGGCTCGAGGGGCCAAATGGCCGACTCCTGCTCCTATTTCTTATGTTCTTATGATGAGATCCTATTTGGTCACTAATCGGCCCCACCATTCCTTTAACTATCCTTTTACTTTTCATATGTTTATAGAAGATTTTTTCCCTTTTATGTTACCTGCTAATCTTTTCTCATATTCTCTCTTTGCCCTTCTTATATCCTGTTTCAATTTCCCCCCGCACTCTGTATTCTACCTGGTTTTTGACTCTATTCTGTACCTGACACTTGTCGTAAACCTCCTTTTTCTGTTTTATTCTAACCTCTATATCCTTTGTCATTGGGAGCTCTAGCTTTGGATGGCCCATCTTTCCTCCTTATGGGAATATGCTTGGTTTGTACCCGAACTATCTCAGCCTTGAAGGCCTGCCATTGGTCTTTCACTGTTTTCCTGGACAATCTTTGTTTCCAGTCCACCTGTGCTCGATCCCTTCTCAAATCACTGAAACTGGCTCTCTTCCAGCTGGGTATTTTCACCGTTGATTTTATTTTGTCCCTTTCCATAACTACTTTAAACCTAATGATATTGTGATCACTGTTAACCAGATCCCTCCTGCCCCAGAACCGATGAGAGACCCTTTAAATGATCTGACTGTGCAAAGAGGTTTCAGAGCTCATCCCACCTGCTGAGTCACCAGCCTGTTCACACAGATCCTCAAAAAAGGAAGAAGTTTTAGAAAGGCTGGCGGCACTAAAAGTTCGCAGCCATCTCAGAGTAGTGTCCCTTTAATTACAATCTCACAAAACAAGGAGAATTACTGTCCCTTTAACTACCACAAATCCCTGTGTGGAGGAGAGGGGAGACAGTCTGTCCCAGTAACTGTCGCAGAACAGAATAAGCGACCCTGTCCCATAAGGGCTTGACCCTCCCCCACTCCCTGCTTTTCCTCAAGTGCCTCATCCTTAAAATTCTCATCCTTGTTTTCAAATCCCTCCGTGGCCTCACCCCTCCCTATCTCTGGAATCTCTTCCAGCCCCGACAACCTTCCGAGATATTTGTGCTCCTCTAATTCCGGCCTCTTGAGCCTCCCCGATTTTAATCGCTCCACCATTGGTGGCCGTGCCTTCAGCTGCCTGGGCCCTAAGCTCTGGAATTCCTTCCCTAAACCTCTCCATCTCTCTACCTCTCTCTCCTTTAAGATGCTCCTTAAAACCTACTTCTTTGACCAAGCTTTTGGTCATCTGCCCAAATATCGCTTTATGTGGCTCGGTGTCAAATGTTGTTTTCTAACGCTCCTGTGAAGAGCCTTGGGATGTTTCACTACATTAAAGGCGCTTTATAAATACAAGTGGTTGTTGTTTCCTGAAACTAATAACTAATTCCCCAGAGGGAAAAAAATTGTACTTTTACTCCCAGATATTAATAAGTTTGTGCCACAGAAGCACGAGGTTTATCTGCTTTTATTCCTGAATTTAAAAAGTCTGAATTGCAATCTGAGCCCGTGTGTTGTGAGTCAAAGAGCCTTGTGTCCACTGAGGGGAATAAAGGCCCACAGCCTCCCCTGGCCCCAGGCCCTGAACAAGGGACTGGAGAAACTCGCTGCCCTGCGGATCAGACAATCAGCTGGTGCAAGTCCCGCCCCTCAGGCTCCCTGATTGGTTGGAGGACCCGCAGCCAGCTTGCTCCTCCAGCCCCGCCCCGCTCACTCCCTATTGGTCGGAAGCTCCCGTCAATCAGGCCCTGGGCCCGGATCACGTGTCCCTCACCAATTTTACAAAGAAAGCCCTGCGCGGTCGCCAGGCGGAGCTGCTGGTCGGCGGGAGCGGGGTCGGGAGATTAATAAACTGCGAGTAGGCCGCGCCGCAGGGTTTATAAAGTTGGAGAACGGTCTCAGGCCCGAATGAGATCCAGCGGCCTGGTCTCTGTTCCACCGGCCGGCAGCTGTGAGGCTTTTTCTCGGTGACAGGCCCGGGTTACGCGCTGCCATCTTGGTGGAGGAAAGGCAGACCTGTTCCACCTACAGCACGGCGCATGCGTGGCCATCTTGGTACAGGAACAGGGTGTGGGTGGGGCTTCGGGGTCCCCGTGACCAGGTGAGACAATCATTGACTCATTGATTTTATTCTCACTCTGCACACAGCGGGCGTAGAACTGAACCCAACCAGAGTAGAGGGAGGGGGAAAACTGGGAGTGGAGGAAAGAAATGTTGGAGATGGTGCGATGGGTTTGGATTTCAGCACAGGGAGGAGGGAGAGTGTGTGGGATGGCGATTTACAGCTTTGGGGGAATGAGAGAGGAGAGAATGTTCCACAGAAACTAGAATTGTTTGTTCTGAATTTCTATCCTGTATTTACAGTGATGGCTTTTGTAAACTCCTTTTACAGGGTGTGAGAAGGGCAGGATTTACAGTCGGGAAACTCAAACCAAACATCACATCAAGATCTAACAGAGTCACTCCATTCATCAGGACCTGAATATCACTGACCTTTGAATATGGAAGGACAAATGTTTGTCTGTTCTGTCTGCGGGAATAGATTTCAAACATCAGTGTGACTGGAAAACACACACCCGAGTGAGAGTGTTCCAGTGCACTGACTGTGGAAAGAGGTTTAACCAGTTACACAGCCTGAAAAAACATCGTACCATTCACAGCGGGGAGAAACCGTACACGTGTTCTGTGTGTGGATGAGGCTTCAACTGATCGTCCAACCTGGAGAGACTCAAGGACACCCGCACCACGGAGAAACGGTGGAAATGTGGGGACTGTTGGAAGGGATTCGATTGCCCATCCCAGCTGGAATCTCATCGATGCAGTCACACCGGGGAGAGGCCGTTCACCTGCTCCGAGTGTGGGAAGGGATTCACTCAGTCCTCCCACCTGTTGACACACCAGCGAGTTCCCACCGGGGAGAGGCCGTTCACCTGCTCCGTGTGTGAGAAGGGATTCGCAGAGTTATCCAAGCTCCAGATACACCAGCGAGTTCACACTGGGGAGAGGCCGTTCACGTGTATTGAATGTGGGAAGGGATTCACTCAGTCATCTAGCCTCCATAGACACCAGCGAGTTCACACTGGGGATAAACCGTTCTCCTGCTCTGTGTGTGGGAAGGGATTTGCAGAGTCATCCAAGCTCCAGATACACCAGCGAGTTCACACTGGGGAGAGACCGTTCACCTGCTCCGTGTGTGGGATGGGACTCACTCAGTCCTCAACTCTGCTTGAACACCAGCGAGTTCACACTGGAGAGAGGCTGTTTAAATATTCTGACTGTGGGAAGAGGTTTAAAAGCTCTGGAAATTTGACGACACACCAGCGTACTCACACTGGGGAGAAGCTGTTCATCTGCTCCGTGTGTGGGAAGGGATTCACTCTGTCATCCCACTTGGTGAGACACCAGCGAGTTCACACTGATGAGAAACCATGTAAGTGTTCTGACTGTGGTAAGAGCTTTAAATCGCCGAAGGACCTGAAGAGACACCAGCGAGTTCACACTGTTCTGTAGCTGGGGCGACATGAACGTGGAATGGATGAATGTTTTATAAATTCTTGGACTGCTGTTTAATCTTTAAGACTGTTGTGCTGATGATTCCCTTCGATTGACTGTTCATGGTGTTACATAGAATGTACAGCACAGAAACAGGCCATTCGGCCCAACTGGTCCATGCCAGTGTTTATGCCCCACACCCACCCTACTTCAATTAACCCGATCAACATATCCTCCCATTCCTTTCTCCCTCATGTGGCTTCCCCATAAATGCATCTATGCTGTTCACCTCAACTACTCCCTGTGGTAGCGAGTTCCCCATTCTCACCATTCTCTGGGTAAAGACATTTCTCCTGAGTTCCCTACTTAATATATCAGAGACTATTTTATATTGATGGCCCCATAAATATGATGAGATTCTATTAAGCTGATCTGTATGTTGTTGTACTTTGTCTTTGACCCCTACGTAAACCTGAGGTCATCCAAAACTTGGCTGCCCATGTCCAAACTCACACCAAGTCCCGTTCACCCATCACCCCTGTGCTAGCTGACCTACATTGACTCCCTGTTAAGCAGCACCTTGATTTCAAAATTCTCATCCTTGTTTTCAAATCCCTCCATGGCTTCGCCCCTCCCTTTCTCTGTAATCTCCTCCAGCCCCACAACCCCCCCCCCCCGAGATATCTGTGCTCTTCCAATTCTGGCCTCTTGTGCATCCCTGATTTTAATCGCTCCACCACTGGTGGCCGTGCCTTCTGTTGCCTAGGCCCTAAGCTCTGGAATTCCCTGCCCAAACCTGCCCACCTCGCTACCTCTCTTTCATAAGAACATAACAAATAAGAGCAGGAGTAGGCCATATGGCCCCTCGAGCCTGCTCCGCCATTCAATAAGATCATGGCTGATCATCGACCTCAACTCCACCTTCCCCCCCGATCTCCATATCCCTTGATTCCCCTAGAGTCCAAGGATCTATCTATCTCAGCCTTGAATATACTCAACGACTCAACTTTCCCCCTTTAAGACGCTCCTTAATACCTACCTCTTCGACCAAGCTTTTGGTCACCTGCCCTAATTTATCCTTATGTGGATCGGTGTCAAGTTTTTTGACTTAAAATACTCCTGTGCAGCGCTTTGGGATGTTTTACTATATTAAAGGCGCAATATAAATACAAGTTGTTGTTGTTGTTCTGATGAATGAAACATTACTGAGCCCCTGTGCCCGTGTTATGGGATGAAATGCCAGACAAGTAAAGGCACAACGTCTGGGTGTGAATCTGATAATAACCTCACAGACCATGTAGGTGTGATAACCAGACGGGCTTGTGGTTATAGTCTGGCCACAGATGGACTAAATTCCCTGAATTAGCAGGAGTTCAGGAGGCGGTCAACAGACGGGTCCAAACAATCCCATTTCCTGAGTGGTACCCAAGCTTGTGTATAAGAACAGGCCACTTAAGCCGTTGTCAGTTGGAACAGACTCGAGAAGATCACGTGCGAATCCACTGTACTTCTATTCTCCAGACTGAGGGAATTATCACCCGATCTGTGTTATGCAGCGCTCTTAATAAAGCCTGGAGAGACAATTTGTGTTCTTGTGAGCTTGATTATCTGGTGTCCGAAACCTTAGGACTCCCGATCATTGGAGTCAACCTCAGTGTGGAAAGGGATTCCCTGGTGTATCCCGCCCGCTGACACACCAGAGTGTCCACAGTGTGACTGCGGTGGGTCGATTCCACTGTTTCCGATGCCTTTAATCACATCCAGGACTGAACCATGTTAATTCAGGCAACTGGGGCTTGTTAATGTTAAAACCCCAATAACTGGGCTGGATTTAAAGATTATTCCCTGTTCTCTCAGTACTAGTGAGCAGAGAGAAGCTGATGTTATAGAATCATAGAGCACAGTGGGATGCCTTTCGGCCCATCGTGCTGGTGCCGGCTCTCTGATAGAGCGATGCAATTAGTCCCACTGCCCTGCTCTTTCCCCACAGCCCTGCAAATTTCTGCTTTTAGTATATATCCAATTCCCTTTTGACAGTTACTATTGAATCTGCTTCCACCTCCCATTCAGGCAGTGCATTCCAGATCATCACAATTCGCTGTGTAAAAAAAGTCTCCTCATTTCCTCTCTCGATTCTTTTGCCAATGATCTGAAATCTGTGTCCTCTCGTTACCGACCCTCCTGCCAGTGACAACAGCTTCTCCTTGTTTGCTCGATCAAAACCCCTCATAATTTTGAGCACCTCGATCACAGCTCCACTTAACCGTCTCTGCTCCAAGTTATATTGCCGTTGTTTTGTGAATTTTTGCTGCGATCGAGGTGCTGGATGTCCGTGCCTGGGGAATGGGACATTCTATCCTCGTGAGCACCGAGTGTCAGCATCAAGCAATCTCTGGTCAGGGACTGTCTTTTTAAACTGCCTCACCTGAGCTTTTTGACTCCCTGATTTCATTATTAAACATTTCAGAGTTTTTGCAGACTGACCAAGGCTGAACAGATAAATGTGAGGTATTACATTTTGGTAGGAAGAATGGGGAGGTCACTTATCACTTGGGGGGTGCGAGTCTAGGTGGGGTAGAGGAACAAAGGGATCTCGGAGTACAAATACACAAATTACTAAAAGTTGCGACACAGGTTAGCAAGGCCATAAAAAAAAAAAAACAAGCACTAGGGTTTATTTCTCGAGGGATAGAATTGAAAAGTAGTGAAGTTATGCTAAACCTGTATCGAACCTTGGTTAGACCACACTTAGAGTACTGCGTACAGTTCTGGTCACCATATTATAAAAAGGATATAGAGGCACTGGAGAGGGTGCAGAGAAGATTTACAAGGATGATACCAGAAATGCGAGGGTATACATATCAGGAAAGGATGAACAGGCTGGGTCTCTTTACTATTGAAAACAGAAGGCTGAGGGGTGACCTAATAGAGGTCTTTAAAATTGTGAAAAATGTTGATAGAGTGGATACAGAGAGAATGTTTCCACTTGTGGGGAAGAGCATAACTAGAGGCCTCAATATAAGATAGTCACCAAGAAATCCAATAGGGAATTCAGAAGAAACTTCTTTACCCAGAGAGTGGTGAGAATGTGGAACTCGCTGCCACAGGGAGTGGTTGAAGCGAATAGTATCGATGCATTTAAGGGGAGGCTAGACAAGCATATGAGGGAGAAGGGAATCGAGGGTTATGCTGATAGATTTAGATGAGGAAAGATGGGAGGAGGCTCGAGTGGAGCATAAACACCGGCATGGACTGTGTTAGATCCGTGTATCTTGATGTTGTGTCCTTCAATAATTAGACAAGAGACTGCAGGGAACGATCAACAGGTGTTTACTGAATGAGGGTTACTCTAGAACTAACTATACAGATCCCTACTCAGGGTTTATATACAGTTGTGGTCACTGCCGGTACTACAGTATACAGGAGCTGTAAAAAGTAGTTCTCCCCCTTAATGGTACATACATTACAATTCCTCCCCTTTTAGATTAACAATACCATAACACTCATTTAACAATTAAATATCAACTAATTACAATTGACACTTTTAACATGCAAGATTAGCTGAAAATAGTCTATTTATAAATTCAGTCTTTGGGGAGGCTTCCTGATCCTTTCTGGATAGCGCCTTTCCCGAGTGTCTTGCTCTTGGTGCGGAGGCAATTCTGGCCCCCTGTCGTCGGTTGGTTCATCAGCTTCCAATGCTACTGTTTCTGGGGTAGATGCGACCTGTACGTCGGGTTCCTCACCAGGTACGTATGGCCGAGACATGGGGTTGACTCGTTCCTGTGACTCTAGGATCTGGTCAGCATGGCGTCTCACAATGTTCTCCCCAACATCCACTGTGTACATTAGTGGGCCCTGCCGTGTGCATATTGTTCCTGGTTGCCATTTCTCTGTTCGGTAGTCGCAGGCCAAGACTGGTTGCCCTACATTGAAGCTCCTTGTCGGCTTCTCATTGATGTGCTGGAATTGCTTATTCTCAACATCTCTTCGTACATTTGGTCTGAGCAAATCCAGACGAGATCTCAACCTTCGGTTAAAGAACATCATGGCTGGGGCCTGGTTGGTGACTGCATGTGTCGCATTTCTGTAGGCTAACAGGAAATTGTCCACCTTATGCTGCAGTGGAATGTCGTCATCGCACATGGCCTTTACTGCTTTTTTAAAGGTTTGTACGAACCTCTCAGCCAATCCATTTGTGGCTGGATGATACGGGGTGGATGTGTAATGCCTTACCCCATTCCTTTTCATAAATCTTCGAAACTCTTCGGACACAAACTGTGGTCCGTTATCAGAGCAAATCTGCTCTGGCAAGCCATTCCTGGCAAAAATGGTCCGTAGGACTGCAATAGTTTTCTCCGTGGTGGTGGAGGACATTTTGATCACCTCAGGCCATTTCGAGTGCGCATCCACGGCTATTAAAAACATTGAGTCCATGAATGGACCAGCAAAATCAATATGCACCCGTTTCCATGGAGATGAGGGCCACTCGCATGGATGTAGAGGGGCATGTGGTGGTGCATTTTGGACCTTCTGGCATCCTGAGCAGCTCTTTGTCAGGTCCTCGATTTGCTGATCGATCCCTGGCCACCACACATAAGCCCTAGCAAGGCTTTTCATTTTCACCCCTCCCAGATGACCTTCGTGAAGCTCATTGAGCACTCTCTCCCTTAACTTGGGTGGAATTACCACTCGGGATCCACACAGCAAGGTCCCCTGGCATACTGACAGCTGTTCTCTTCTGGATGAGAATGCTGGCAACAGTGAGTCACCATGTGCTGGCCATCCCTTCACCGTCAAATCATATACCCGAGACAGTGTCAGGTCATTTTGGGTCTCCTTCTCTATACCAGCGTTAGTTACTGGCAAGCATTCAATTATAGTCGAATGAAATATTTCAACAGGATCCACTGCTGGTGCTTCCTCCACAGTAGGCAGTGGCAGGCGTGATAGCCCATCAGCATTTCCATGCTGTTTCGTGCCCTTATACTCGATTTCATATTGGTGCGCCCCTAGAAAAAGGGACCATCTTTGTAGCCGTTGCGCAGTCATCACCGGAACGCCCTTCTTTGGATTAAAGATGGAGACAAGTGGTTGGTGGTCAGTCAGCAAGGTGAACTTCTGCCCGTGCAGATAGTGATTGAACTTTTTCACTCCCCACACTAGGCTGAGGACCTCCCTGTCAATCTGGGCGTAGTTACGCTCGGCTGAGGTTAGTGACCGAGACGCAAAGGCTACTGGCCTTTCCGAGCCATCCAGGAATTTGTGCGACAGCACCGCTCCAATGCCATAGGGTGATGCATCACACGCCAACCGAATTGGTAGTGCTGGGTCGAAATGAGCCAACACCTCTTTTGATGTGATCAATGCTTTGCTCTTCTGGAAAGCTCGTTTACATTCGTCACTCCACTTCCATGGTACCCCCATTTGCAGTAGGGTGTTCAGTGGGTGTAGTACTGTAGACAAATTCGGCAAGAACTTATGGTAGTAGTTCACCAGCCCGAGGAACGACCTCAGTTGTGACACATTTTCCGGTGCTGGAGCCTTGACTACTGCCTCAATCTTTTCAGGGGACTTATGTAACCCCTCTTTATCAATAACGTGGCCACAATACGAGATCTGCTTTTGGAAAAACTCGCATTTGTGGCGAGTAGCTCGGAGCCCATATTCCTTCAATCTAGTGAGCACCTGCTCCAGGTTGGCGAGGTGATCACTGTCATTTTTGCCCGTGACCAGGATGTCGTCCAAATAACACTGGGTCCCTGGAATCCCTTGCAGGACTTGATCCATTGCCCTTTGCCAAATAGCCGGAGCTGATGCTACCCCGAACACCAGCCGGTTGTATTGGTAGAGACCTTAATGAGTGTTGATCATGAGGTACTGTTTCGAGGCTTCTTCTACCTCCATTTGCAGGTACGCCTGGGCCAGATCAATCTTAGTGAAGCATTTCCCTCCAGAGAGCGAGGCGAAAATATCTTCAATCCGCGGAAGCGGATATTGTACAGTGTGAAGGACTGGGTTCACTGTCACCTTAAAGTCCCCACAGATGCGAACCTTCTTTGGTTCCCCAGGCGTATTACTCAATGACCTCTTCATTACAGGAACGATGGGTGTAGCCCACTCACTCCAGTCCACTTTGGACAGTACCCCTGAACGTTCCAAACCTTCCAGCTCTGCTTCGACGGTTGGGCGGATCGCATAAGGTACCGGTCTGGCCTTAAAAAACTTTGGGCTTGCATTTTCCTCTATTTTGATCGTCGCTGTTATGCCTTTTAGTGTTCCGAGTCCCTGCTGGAACACTTCTTGTGCATCAGTTAGCATTTTTGACAGTTGTCCAGGTGTGACGTCATCATCCTTTTTGGCATCTACAGTCAGTGCTTGTATGGAATGCCAATCTAGCTGTATCTTCCGGATCCATTCACGTCCTAGTAGTGGTGGTCCTCCATCTGGCAATACATATAGGTCCATTTTTGGTGTTTCCTTGCCGTTATATATAACGTTCACCCTTATTTTTCCTTTGGGGTAGACTTTTTGCCCCGTGTACGTCTTCAAGACAATCTTTGTATCTCTCAAGGGTATATGTGAGAATAGCCGCTTGCAGTCCCTTCGGTTTCTGACTGTTAGGGCTGATCCTGTGTCCAATTCCATTTTCACTTGGACTCCTGCTATCTTGAGCATGACCCAGATAGTTTGGTGATCCTCCGTTTTGATCACATTATGTAGTTTCAGACAACCCAGCTCCTTGCTTCCGGAGTCTGTATCACTCTTCTGTTCATCTGAACTACTCTCCGTCACCTTACGTACCTTCTTGTACTTCTCCTGTGGAGATTTCTTGCTGCTGGTTTTCTTTCCCGACCTGCAGATTCTTGCTATTTGTCCTACTTTTCCACACTGTCTGCACACTTTGTCCTTGAACCAGCAATCATTATGGTCGTGTGTTGTTCTGCCACAGCGATAGCACTTCACTGTTCCGTATGACATTTCATTTGTGCCATATTCTTGCGGTCTCCGTTGTATCTCTGCCGCGCCCCGTGCTGCTGCTTCATGTGATACTGCAATGCTGAAAGCCTTGTCCAGCGTAAGATCCTTTTCTGCTATAAGCCGTTTCTGGGTTCCTTCACTTTGAAGCCCACACACAAACTTGTCCCTTAAAGTATCTGCTAGTCCCGTTCCAAACTGGCAGTGTTTCGATCGCTTGCGCAGTTCTGTTAAATACTCAGCATTACTTTCATCTTTATGCTGGTTCCTTTTGTGAAACTTAAATCTTTCTGCTATCAGCAGCGGTGTGGGGTTTAAGTGGTCCTGTATGATTGACACTATGTTTTCAAAATCCTTTTCTACTGGCTTCTCTGGGGTTACTAGGTTTCGTAGTAAGCCATACGTTTTTGCACCCATTGAATTCAACAATACCAGCGCTTTCTTGTCATCTGGCACTTCATTCGCCTTGCAGTATACTTCTATGCGTTCGACATATGTCGTCCAATCTTCGACTTCATTGTCAAACGCTGTGATACTGCCACTCTTCGGCATTTTTGGGTGTGGTTAGACTTGGTGAAAATGGCGTCTCCCGTGCTTTCCTTTCTTCCCCGCTGCGGCTTAAAATGGCATCTCCCGCGCTTTCCTTTCTTCCTCGCTGACGTTGCTCGGCCCTTGAACACCGGCTGCGCTCTGCGCGTTTTCCTGCGCGCCTCTCTTCCCCCGTTGATGCTGCTCGGCCCTTGAACACTGGCTGCACTCTGCTCTCTCTTGCCTCTCTCCCCCGTTGACGCCGCTCGGTCCTGAACACCGGCTGTGCCCTGTGTGCTCGGCCCTCTCTCTCTCCCCCGTCGACGCTGCTCGGCCTTTTTCTGTGCCGCTCGGTCGGCCCTAGCCGCTGCTGTCCTGGAAGGGTCTGCACAGTACCTGTTGCCAGCCCGTTTTGCTGGACCACCGTGACTGGAAAGCCAAGCCTGGCTCTCGACAGCCTCCCCTGCGATGCTCAAATCTCCGCTGGATGACTGGGGGTTTCCCGTAGTCGACGCCTCTGCTTCTGGACTCGGCCTTCTTCCACTGTTCTCCAGGAGCAAATCCGTGGGAGGTGATGCAGAGTTGCAGGTAGGTTTGAATCTGCTCGTCGCCACCGTTAGATCCGTGTATCTTGTTGTTGTGTCCTTCAATAATCAGACAACAGACTGCAGGGAACGATCAACAGGTGTTTACTGAATGAGGGTTACTCTAGAACTAACTTTACAGATCCCTACTCAGGGTTTATATACAGGTGTGGTCACTGCCGGTACTACAGTATACTTCACCGGACGAAGGAGCAGCGCTCCGAAAGCCTGTGATTTCAAATAAAGCTGTTGGACTAAAGTTGTGTGATTTCTTACATTTACAGTATACAGGAGCTGTAAAAAGTAGTTCTCTCCCTTAAAGGTACATACATTACAGACTGGTTGGGCCGAATGGCCTGTTTCTGTGCCGTATATCCGATGTAATCCTATGTCAAGTATCCCAGCTGGCTTAGCTCCAGGCACTTTAGCTCAGTGGGCAGCACTCTCACCTCTGAGTCAGAAGGTCGTGGGTTCAAGTCCCAGTCCAGAGACTTGAGCATAAAAATCTAGGCTGACACTCCAGTACTGAGAGAGTGCTGCACTGTCAGAGGTGCCGTCTTTCGGATGAGATGTTAAACCGAGGTCCCCGTCTGCTCTTTCAGGTGGATGTAAAAGATCCCATGGCACTACATTGAAGAAGAGCAGGGGAGTTCTCCCCGGTGTCCTGGGGCCAATATTTATCCCTCAATCAACATCACTGAAATAGATTATCTGGTCATTGTCACATTGCTGTTTGTGGGAGCTTGCTGTTCGCCAATTGGCTGCCGTGTTTCCTACATTACAACAGTGACTACACTTCAGAAGTTCTTCATAGGATGTAAACCAGTCTGGGACACCCTGAGGTTGTGAAAGGTGCTATGTAAATGCAAGTCTTTCTTTCTCAGCAAGAGGGCGAGTGTCAGTGGTTGGAGGGAGGAGCTCAGTGTTGTCACTGGGTGGACACAGACTGATTGAAGCTAAAAGACAGAGAATGCTGAAGTTTGGAATGATAACACTCAAAGTCAGGAGATGAACCCTTTGCCTAGATAAGGGAGGTGGTTGCTAAGAGACCTACAGACATAATAACACAGCAAACTGCTCAGGCAGCAGACTTGTTGGCAACATGTGAGGTCACAAGTGAGTTGGTGCCCAGACAACTGAGGCTTGCGCATTCCTGAGAGAGACAAAGTGGTTCTGTAACCGGGAGAACAGGTGGAGGGAGTCACCCTACGTGGGACGGCTCATCTGAGGTGTTAACACAGAGGCAGCCTGGGAATGGGATGATCAATGAATCATAGAAATTTACAGCACAGAAGGAGGCCATTCGGCCCATCTTGTTCGTGCCAGCCAACAAAGAGCTATCCTCCCTAATCCCACTTTCCAGCACTTCAAGTACATATCCAAGTACTTTTTAAATGTGATGAGGGTCTCTGCCTCTACCACCCTTTCAGGCAGTGAGTTCCAGACCCCCACCACCCTCTGGGTGAAAAAAATTTCTCCTCAAATCCCCTCTAAACTTCCAACCAATTACTTTAAATCTGTGCCCCCTGGTTATTGACCTCCCTGCTAAGGGAAATTGGTCCTTCCTATCCACTCGATCTAGGCCCCACATAATTTTATACACCTCAATTAGGTCTCCCCTCAGCCTCCTCTGTTCCAAAGAAAACAACGCCAGCCTATCCAATCTTTCCTCATAGTTAAAATTCCCCAGCCCAGTCAACATCCTCGTAAATCTCCTCTGCACCCCCTCTAGTGCAATCACATCCTTCCTGTAATGTGGTGACCTGAACTGCACGCAGTATTCCAGCTACTGCTCGGTCTCTCCAACAGGAAACCAAGACTGGTTCGACGAGAATGACCAGGAGATCCAGGAGCTAATAAGTCGCAAGCGCAAGGCATTCCTGATCTGGAAACAGCAACACAACTCGAGAGCAAGAAAGCAGCTCTACAGACGCCTGAAGGCCGAGGTCCAACAAAAAACTCGCGACCTAAAGAACAGATGGTGGAGAAAGGGTGAGAGTTCCAGCAGTTAGCTGACAACCACGACGTGCGTGGATTCTTTAGTGCAGTCAAGACCATCTACGGCGCAAGGTCCTACCCCACTGCGGGCCAAGAATGGAGAGGTACTCATCAAGGACAGAGAGGTAGTCGGTGCCCGCTAGAACAAGCACTTCAGAGATCTCCTTAACCAAGACGCTGTCTTCGACACGAGTGTCCTCAACTCCATCCCGCAGCATGCTACTCGCCACCATCTCAGCACAACCCTAGCCCGGCATGAGGTTGAAATGGCCATCCGAGAACTGAAGAACAACAAGGCCTCAGGAGCAGATGGAATAGAAACATAGAAGATAGGAGCAGGAGCAGGCCATTCGGCCCTTCGAGCCTGCTCCGCCATTCAATGCGTTCATGGCTGATCATCCAAATTCAGTACCCTGTTCCTGCCTTCTCCCCATATCCCTTTAGCCTTAAGAAATATATCCAGCTCCTTCTTGAATACATTTAATGAATTGGCCTCAACTGCCTTCTGTGGTAGAGAATTCCACAGGTTCACCACTCTCTGGGTGAAGAAATTCCTCCTCATCTCAGTCCTAAATGGCTTACCCCTTATCCTTAGACTGTGACCCCTGGTTCTGGACTCCCCGACCATCGGGAACATCCTTCTAGCATCTCGTCTGTCTAGTCCTGTTAGAATTTTATAAGTTTCAATGAGATCCCCTCTCATTCTTCTGAACTCCAGCGAGTACAAGCCCAATCGACCCAATCTCTCCTCATACATCATTCCTGCCATCCTAGGTATCAGCCTGGTGAATCTTCGCTGAACTCCTTCCATGGCAAGAACATCCTTCCTCAGATAAGGCGACCAAAACTGTACACAATACTCAAGGTGTGGTCTCACCAAGGCCCTGTACAACTGCAGCAAGACATTCTTGTTCCTGTACTCAAACCCTCTCGCTACGAAGGCCTACATACCATTTGCCTTAACCGCCTGGTTATCTATACATCTATACTATTTGCTTCAACCACTCCCTGTGGCAGCGAGTTCCACATTCTCACCACTCTTTGGGTAAAGAAGTTTCTTCTGAATTCCCTATTGGATTTCTTGGTGACTATCTTATATTGATGGCCTCTAGTTATGCTCTTCACCACAAGTGGAAACATTCTCTCTGTATCCACTCTATCAAAATCTTTCATAATTTTAAAGACCTCTATTAGGTCACCCCTCAGCCTTCTGTGTTCAAGAGAAAAGAGACCCAGCCTGTTCATCCTTTCCTGATATGTATACCCTCGCATTTCTGGTATCATCCTTGTAAATCTTCTCTGCACCCTCTCCAGTGCCTCTATATCCTTTTTATAATATGGTGACCAGAACTGTACGCAGTACTCTAAGTGTGGTCTAACCAAGCTTCGATACAGGTTTAGCATAACTTCACTACTTTTCAATTCTATCCCTCGAGAAATAAACCCTAGTGCTTGGTTTGCTTTATTTATGGCCTTGCTAACCTGTGTCGCAACTTTTAGTAATTTGTGTATTTGTACTCCGAGATCCCTTTGCTCCTCTACCCCACCTAGACTCGCACCCCCCAAGTGATAAGTGACCTCCCCATTCTTCCTACCAAAATGTAATACCTCACATTTATCTGTTTAGCCTTGGTCACTCTGCAAAAACTCTGAAATGTTTAATAATGAAATCAGGGAGTCAAAAAGCTGAGGTGAGGCAGTTTAAAAAGACAGTCCCTGACCAGAGATTGCTGGATGTTGACACTCGGGGCTCACGAGGATAGAATGTCCTCCTTCCCCAGGCACGGACATCCAGCACCTCGATCACAACAACAATTCACAAAACAACGGCAATATAACTTGGAGCAGAGATGGTTAAGTGGAGCTGTGATCGAGGTGCTCAAAATTATGAGGGGTTTTGATCGAGCAAACAAGGAGAAGCTGTTGTCACTGGCAGGAGTGTCGGTAACGAGAGGACACAGATTTCAGATCATTGGCAAAAGAATCAGGAGAGGAAATGAGGAGACTTTATTTACACAGCGAATTGTGATGATCTGGAATGCACTGCCTGAATGGGAGGTGGAAGCAGATTCAATAGTAACTGTCAAAAGGGAATTGGATATATACTAAAAGCAGAAATTTGCAGAGCTGTGGGGAAAGAGCAGGGCAGTGGGACTAATTGCATCGCTCTTTCAGAGAGCCGGCACCAGCACGATGGGCCGAAAGGCATCCTACTGTGCTCTATGATTCTATAACATCAGCTTCTCTCTGCTCACTAGTACTGAGAGAACAGGGAATAATCTTTAAATCCAGCCCAGTTATTGGGGGCTCTTAACATTAACATGCCCCAGTTGCCTGAATTAACATGGTTCAGTCCTGGATGTGATTAAAGGCATCGGAAACAGTGGAATCGACCCACCGCAGTCACTCTGGTGTGTCAGCGGGTGGGATACACCAGGGAATCCCTTTCCACATACTGAGGTTGACTCCAATGATCGGGAGTGCTAGAGATTCGGATACCAGATAATCAAGCTCACAAGAACACAAATTGTCTCTCTAGACTTTATTAAGAGCGCTGCATAACACAGATCGGGTGATAATTCCCTCAATCTGGAGAATAGAAGTACAGTGGATTCACGCACGATCTTCTCGAGTCTGTTGCAACTGACAATGGCTTAAGTGGCCTGTTCTTATACACAAGCTTGGTTACCGCTCAGGAAATGGGATTGTTTGGACCCGTCTGTTGACCGCCTCCTGAACTCCTGCTAATTCAGGGAATTTAGTCCATCTGTGACCAGACTATAACCACAAGCCCGTCTGGTTATCACACCTATACGGTCCGTGAGGTTATTATTAGATTCACACCCAGACGTTGTGCCTTTACTTGTCTGGCACTTCATCCCATAACACGGGTACAGGGGCTCAGTAATGTTTCATTTATCAGAAAAAGACAAAGTACAACAACATACTGGTCAGCTTAACAGAATCTCATCATATTTATGTGGCTATAAATATAAAAGTCACTAATAAATCCAGGAGGGAATTCAGGAGAAACTTCTTTACCCGGAGAATGGTGAGAATGGGGACCTCGCTACCACAGAGAGTAGTTGAGGTGAACAGCATAGATGGATTTATGGGGAAGCTACACAAGGGAGAAAGGAATGGGAGGAGATGTTGATCGGGTTAATTGAAGTAGGGTGGGTGTGGGGCATAAACACCGGCATGGACCAGTTGGGCCGAGTGGCCTGTTTCTATGCTGTACATTCTATGTAACACCATGAACAGTCAAAAGAAGGGAATCATCAGCACAACAGTCTTAAAGATTAAACAGCAGTACAAGAATTTATAAAACATTCATCCATTCCATGTTCATGTCACCCCAGCTGTCTGCAGGGCCCTGCGCTACAGACCAATGTGAATTTGCTGGTGTCTCAGTAGCTGGGATGACCGAGTGAATCCCTTGCCACACACGGAGCAGGTGAATGGTCTCTTTCCTTCTCTCTCCAGCTGGTGTCTCTTCAGGCTCGTCAAACATTTAAATGTCTTCCCACAGTCAGAACATTTAAAAGGTCTCTCATCAGTGTGAACTCGCTGGTGTGTCAGTAGGCTGGATGACTGAGTGAATCCCTTCCCACACACGGAGCAGGTAAACGGCCTCTCCCCAGTGTGAACTCGCTGGTGTATCAGCAGATGCCTGGATCTTTTAAAGCTCATCCCACAGACAGAACATGTAAATGGTCTCTCATCAGTGTGAATTCGCTGGTGTTTCTTCAGATTGAGAGGTTTTAAAGCTCTTCCCACAAACAGAACATGTAAACGGTCTCTCATCGGAGTGAACTCGCTGGTGTCTCTTCAGCTCCCCAGAGGTTTTAAAGCTCATCCCACAAACAGAACATGTAATTAGTCTCTCATCAGTGTGAACTCGCTGATGTTGCTTCAGATCCGCAGAGGTTTTAAAGCTCTTCCCACAGACAGGACATGTAAATGGTGCTGATCGGAGTGAACTCGCTGGTGTTGCTTCAGATCCGCAGAGGTTTTAAAGCTCTTCCCACAGGCAGAACATTTAAATGGTCTCTCATCAGTGTGATATTGCTGGTGTGTCAGCAGGTGGGATGACTGACTGAATCCCTTCCCACACATGGAGCAGGTGAATGGCCTCTTTCCTACTCTCTCCAGCTGGTGTCCCTTCAGCTCCTGGGACCTTTTAAAGCTTTTCCCACAGTCGGAATGTTTCACCGGCCTCTCCCCAGTGTGAACTCGCTGGTGTGCCAGCAGATTCGAGGACTGAGTGAATCTCTTCCCACACACGGAGCAGGTGAACAGAATCTCTCCTGCTCTCTCCAGCTGGTGTCTCTTCAGATCCTGGGACCTTTTAAATCTCTTCCCACAGTCAGAACATTTAATGTGAACAAGCTGGTGTCTCAGGAGGGTGGCAGAATGAGAGAATCGCTTCAAAAACACGGAGCAGGTCAACAGTCTCATCGGTGTGGACAAGTTGGTGTGTCAGCAGCACGGATGGTGCAATTAATCCCTGCCCACACACGGAGCGAATTAAAGGTCTCTCCCTAGTGTGAACTTGCTGGTGTATCATCGGAGCGGATGGCTGAGTGAATCCCTTCCCACACACGGGGCCCGGGTTTCCCCCAGTGTGTGGCCACTGGTGTCGCTTCAGGTACTTGTAGATTTTGAAGCTCTTTCAGAACATTTAAAAGTTCTCTCCCCAGTGTGAACTCACGGGGGTGCCAGCAGATTGGAGGAGCGACTGAATCAGGTCCTGAGGAATCGCGTAACTCTCGACGTGATGTTTGGTTTGAGCTTCCTGTCTGTAAAAGCTCCACTTCTAAAACCCTGTAAAAGGAGTGTAGAAAGGGTAAGGGGGGGAAGCAGGAATTTTATTTGGGCTTAGAATTTTGCCTCAAAGAACAGGGTAGAGCCGGTCCAACTGGTGTCCAACCATGCCCACAATAACCAACGGGCCAGAAACAGCCCAATCCACCTCAGTGACTTGGCCCTGAAGTCAAATCAAGTCTCATCAAATGACATCCTTTGTGACTGTGACAAAAGTAAACTATCTCTCCTCATCCTTCCTGACTTGTCTGCAGCCTTTGACACAGTTGACCACTCCATCCTTCTCCAACACCTCTCCACCGTCGTCCAGCTGGGCGGGACTGCACTCGCCTGGTTCCATTCTTATCTATCTAATCGTAGCCACAGAATCGCCTGCAACGGCTTCTCTTCCCGCTCCCGCATCGTTACCTCTGGTGTCCCCCAAGGATCTATCCTTGGGCCCCTCCTATTTCTCATCTAAATGCGGCCCCTTGGTGACATCATCTGAAAACACAGCTTCAGTTTCCACATGTACGCTGACAACACCCAGGTCGACCTCACCACCACTTCTCTCGACCCCCCCACGATCTCTAATCCGGTTCTGGGTGAGCAGAAATTTTCTCCAATTAAATATCGGGAAGACCGATTGGCTCCATCCCTCTCCCTAACATCTCTCTGAGGCTGAACCACACTGTTCACAACCTTGGTGTCATATTTGACCCTGAAATGAGCTTCCGAACACATATCTGCAGCATAACAAAGACCGCCTACTTCCCCCTGGGTAACATCGCCCGTCTCCACCCCTGCCTCAGCTCATCCACTGCTGAAACCCTCACCCGGGCCTTTGTTACCTCGAGACTCGACTATTCCAACGCACTCCTGGCTGGCCTCCCACATTCCACCCCACGTAAACTTGAGGTGATCCAAAACTACCCGTGTCGTAACTCAACGCCAAGTCCCGTTCACCCATCACCCCTGTGCTCACTGACCTACATTGGCTCCTGGTTAAGCAATGATTCGATTTCAAAATTCTCATCCTTGTTTTCAAATCCCTCCATGGCCTCACCCCTCCCTATCTTAGTTATTCCCTTCAGACTCACAACCACCCGCCCCCCGCGATAGAATCACAGAAAAATTACGGCACAGAAGGAGGCCATTCGGCCCATCTTGTCCGTGCCGGTCGATTAAGTGCTATCCACACTAATCCCACTTTCCAGCACTTGGTCCGTAGCCTTGTAGGTTACGGCACTTCAAGTGCACATCCAAGTACTTTTTAAAATGTGATGAGAGTTTCTGCCTCTACCACCCTGTCAGGCAGTGAGTTCCAGACCCCCACCACCCACTGGGTGAAAACATTTCTCCTCAACTCCCCTCTAAAGCTCCGACCAATTACTTTAAATCTACGCCCCCTGGTTGTGGACCCCTCTGCCAAGGGAAATAGGTCCTTCCTATCTCGGCCCCTCAGAATTTTATACACCTCAATCAGGTCTCCCCTCAGCCTCCACGGTTCCAAAGAAAACAACCTCCTCCCCCCCGAGACATCTGCGTTCCTCCAATTCTGCCCTCTTGAATATCCCTGACTATAATCGCTCAACAATCAGTGGCCATGTCTTCTGTTGCCTCGGTCCTAAGCTCTGGAATTCCCTCCCTGAACCTCTCCGCCTTGCTATCCTCCTTTAAGAGATAGAAACATAGAAGATAGGAGCAGGAGTCGGCCATTCGGCCCCTCGAGCCTGCTCCGCCATTCAATGAGATCATGGCTGATCATCGAAACTCAGTACCCTGTCACTGCCTTCTCCCCATATCCCTTGATCCCTTTAGCCTAAAGAAATATATCTAACTCCTTCTTGAATATGTTTAATGAATTGGCCTCCATTGCCTTCTGTGGTAGAGAATTCCACAGGTTCACCACTCTCTGGGTGAAGAAATTCCTCCCCATTTCTGTCCTAAATGGCTTACCCCTTATCCTTAGACTGTGACCCCTGGTTCTGGACTCCCCCGCCATCGGGAACATCCTTTCTGCATCTAGTCTGTCTAGTCCTGTTAGAATTTTATAAGTTTCAATGAGATCCCCTCTCATTCTTCTGAATTCAAGAGAATACAGGCCTAGTTTACTCAATCTCTTCTCATACGACAGTCCCGCCATCCCAGGAATCAATCTCGTGAACCTTCATTGTACTCCCTCTATGGCAGGTATATCCTTCCTTAGGTAAGGAGACCAAAATTGTACACAGTACTCCAGGTGTGGTCTCACCAAGGCCCCGTATAATTGGAGTAAGGCTTCTTTACTCCTGTACTTATATAGTTCTTAAGGCTAAAGGGATATGGGGAGGAGGCAGGGACAGGGTACTGAATTTGGATGATCAGCCATGATCTCACTGAGTGGCGGAACAGGCTCGAGGGGCTGAATGGCCTACTCCTGCTCCTATCTTCTATGTTTCTATGTATTCAATCTTTCCTTGTAGCTGAAATTCTCTAGTCCTGGCAACATCCTCGAAAATCTCCCGTCTCGAGCAGTCACATCTTTCCTGCAATGGGGCGACCAGAACTGCACGCAGCACTCTAGCCGGTGGCCTAACTGGTGTTTTTGTAAAGTTCAAGCAGAACCTCCCTGCTCTTACATGATAGAGAGGCACTGCCCCTTTAAATACCTGGGGGCACCCATTCCCCTTTAAATGGCCAAGCAATTGTTTTTGTTGAAAAGGGGCCGCAGTCCCCTTTGACTCACCCCACCCCACCCTCTCACCCACCACAAATACTCACAAGAGAGAGAGAGAGGAGGAAGAATAGAGTCATAGAGTCATAGAGTTATACAGCACGGATAGAGGCCCTTCGGCCCATCGTGTCCGTGCCGGCCATCAAGCCCTGTCTAATCTAATCCCATATTCCAGCATTTGGTCCGTAGCCTTGTATGTTATGGCATTTCAAGTGCTCATCCAAATGCTTCTTAAATGTTGTGAGGGTTCCTGCCTCCACAACCCCTTCAGGCAGTGAGTTCCAGACTCCAACCACCCTCTGGGTGAAAAAGTTCTTTCTCAAATCCCCTCTAAACCTCCCGCCCTTTACCTTGAATCTATGCCCCCTAGTTATTGACCCTTCTACTAAGGGAAAAAGCTCCTCAGTATCCATCCTATCTATGCCCCTCATAATTTTGTACACCTCAATCATGTCCCCCCTCAGCCTCCTCTGCTCCAAGGAAAACAAACCCAATCTGCCCAGTCTTTCTTCATAGCTGAAGCGCTCCAGCCCTGGTAACATCCTGGTGAATCTCCTCTGCACCCTCTCCAAAGTGATCACATCCTTCCTGTAGTGTGGCGACCAGAACTGCACACAGTATTTCAGCTGTGGCCTAACCAGTGTTTTATACAGCTCCATCATAACCTCCTTGCTCTTATATTCTATGCCTCGGCTAATGAAGGCAAGTATCCCATATGCCTTTTTTACCACCTTATCCACCTGTTCCGCCGCCTTCAGGGATCTGTGTACTTGCACACCCAGATCCCGCTGCCCCTCCATCTTGCCTAGGGTCTTACCATTCATTGTGTATTCCCTTGCCTTGTTAGTCCCCCCAAAGTGCATCACCTCACACTTTTCCGGGTTAAATTCCATTTGCCACTGTTCCGCCCATCTGACCAACCCATCTATATCGTCCTGCAGACTGAGGCTACCCTCCTCGCTATTTACCACCCTACTAATTTTTGTATCATCCGCGAACTTACTGATCATACCTTTTACATTCATATCCAAGTCATTAATGTAGACCACAAACAGCAAGGGACCCAGCACCGATCCCTGTGGCACTCCACTGGCCACAGGCTTCCAGTCACAAAAACAACCTTCGACCATCACCCTCTGCCTTCTGCCACTAAGCCAGGTTTGTATCCAATGTGCCAAGGCACCCTGGATTCCATGGGCTCTTACCTTCTTGACCAGTCTCCTGTGCGGGACTTTATCGAAGGCCTTACTGAAATCCATGTATACCACATCCACTGCGTTACCCTCATCCACACACCTAGTCACCCCCTCAAAAAATTCAATCAAATTAGTCAGACATGATCTTCCCTTGACAAAGCCATGTTGACTATCCCTGATTAATCCTTGTCTCTCCAAGTGGAGACTAATTTTGTCCCTCAGAATTTTTTCCAATAATTTTCCTACCACTGATGTTAGGCTCACTGGCCTGTAGTTCCCCGGTTTTTCCCTACATCCCTTCTTGAATAATGGTACTACATTAGCGGTTCTCCAGTCCTCTGGCACATCCCCTGTGGCCAGAGAGGTCCTGAATATATGTTTTAGAGCCCCCGCAATCTCTTTCTTTGCCTCACACAGCAGCCTGGGATACATTTCATCCAGGCCTGGGGATTTATCCATTTTTAGGCCTGCTAAAACCGCCAATACCTCCTCCCTCTCGATGTTAATATGTTCGAGCATATCACAGTCCCCCCCGCCCTATTTCTATGTCTACATCGTCCTCCTCCATAGTGAAAACAGATGCAAAAAATTCATTTAGAACCCCTCCTACATCTTCCGGCTCCACACACAGATTGCCACTTTTGTCCCTAATGGGCCCTATTTTTTCCCTAGTTATCCTCTTACCCTTAATATACTTATAAAACATCTTAGGATTTTCCCTTATTTTGCTCGCCAGTGTTATTTCATGGCCCCTCCTTGATCTCCTAATTTCTTTTTTAAGTATCCCCCTGCACTTTTTGTACTCCTCTAGGGCTTCCTCCGTCTTTAGCCTTTTGTATCTGCCAAAAGCCCTCCTTTTTTTCCTAATCCATTCTCGTATATCCCCTGACATCCAAGGTTCCCTGTGGTTTTTGGAACCACCCTTGACCTTTACGGGAACATGTTGCCATTGTATGATCTCAATCTCCCTTCTGAAAGCCTCCCATTGCTCCGATGCAGATTTTCCTACAAGTAGCTGATCCCAGTCCATTTTGGCCAGATCCTGCCTTATCCTATTAAAATCGGCCTTCCCCCAATTTAGAACCTTTATTTCCGGCCCATCCCTGTCCTTTTCCATGACCACCTTAATTCTCACCATATTATGGTCACTGTCACCAAAGTGCTCACCTACTAGCACTTTTTCCACTTGGCCGGCCACATTCCCTAGAATTAGGTCCAGTACCGCCCCCTCTCTTGTAGGACTTTCTACATGCTGGCTCAAAAAGCTCTCCTGGATGCACTTTAAGAATTCCGCACCCTCAGAGCCTTTCACACTTTGACTATCCCAGTTAATATTGGGGAAGTTGAAATCCGCCATTATTATTACCCTATTATTTGCACATTTCTCTGAGATTTGCCTACATATCTGTTCCTCTATCTCCCCCTGACTGTTTGGAGGCCTATAGTACACTCCCAGCAAAGTGCTTGCCCCCTTTTTGTTTTTAAGCTCCACCCATATGGCCTCATTAGAGGAACCTGCTAATATATCATCCCTCCTTGCTGCAGTAATTGACTCCTTAATTAATATTGCGACACCCCCTCCTCTTTTACCTCCCCCTCTGTCTCGCCTGAAGATTCTGTACCCCGGAATATTGAGCTGCCAGTCTTGCCCCTCCCTCAACCATGTCTCCGTGATAGCAACAATATCATACTCCCATGTGTTTATCAACACCTTCAGTTCATCCACCTTATTTGCAAGACTCCTTGCATTAAAATAGATGCCATCCAGCCTTGCCCTTATATATTTGCCCTGTCTACCAAGCTGACTTGTTTTTTCTCTATAATTGGCAGCACATCACCCCCTATTTCAGCTCCCCTCTGTATCCCATCCCCCTGCCAAGTTAGTTTAAACCCCCCCCAACAGTGCTAGCAAACCTCCCCGCAAGGATATTTGTCCCGCTCTGGTTCAGGTGCAACCCGTCCGACTTGTACAAGTCCCACCTTTCCCAGAAGCAGGCCCAGTGATCCAGGAAACTAAAACCCTCCCTCTTACACCAACTCTTTAGCCACGCATTCATCTGCACTATCCTCCTATTCCTATACTCACTAGCACGTGGCACTGGGAGTAATCCAGAGATTACAACCTTTGAGGTCCTGCCCTTTAATCTGTTACCTAGCTCCCTAAATTCTTGATGCAGGACCTCATCCCCCTTCCTACCTATGTCGTTGGTCCCAATGTGGACCACGACCTCTGCCTGCTCACCCTCCCCCTTAAGAATGCCCTGTAGCCGCTCAGTGACATCCATGACCCTGGTCCCAGGGAGGCAACAAACCATCCTGGAGTCACGTTTGCGGCCACAGAAACGCCTATCTGTTCCCCTTACGATAGAATCCCCTACCACTATTGCTCTCCCACTCTTTTTCCTCCCTTCCTGAGCAGCAGAAGCGTCCCTGGTGCCAGGAAGCTGGCTGCTGCTGCCTTCCCCTGGTGAGTCATCCCCCTCAACAGTATCCAAATTGGTATACCTGTTTGAAAGGGGGATGTCCGCAGGGGTTCCCTGCACTTCCTGCCTGCCTCTGTTGCTCCGCCTGATGGTCACCCACTTTCTTTCTGCCTGTGCAGCCCTACCCTGAGGCGTGACTAATGCTGGTCTTTGTCCCTTTAAAAGTGGCTGCCCACCAAAATGTTCACAGCACCAGGGCTCTTTGTTCTGGATCAAAGTCAAAAAGAGAAAAGGTTCACTTATTTTTAAATGAATGCACTTGATGAATAGCCTTGCAATAAAGGTAATGCAAAGGAATAAATACTCACAAGCTGGGATTTTTTCCACCCCCTCCTCCCCTTCCCTTTAACAGCTCCTGCAGACAATGAAATCAGGAAAGCGGCCTGCAGCCCACCGAGGTCCCGCCCCCCTCCCTCCCGCGCCGCCATTGGTTGGAGGACCGTCAGCCCGCCCGGTCCTCCCAGCGTTTTCCGCGCTCCTGATTGGCGGGCGCCTCGCGTCAGTCACACCCCCCTCCGATTACGCGCTGACGCCAGCACGCAACGCCCAGGGGTCGGTTGGATCGGCGCACGCCACCGCAAGGTAAAAAAAAGACACCCCACACAAACGAGGAAAAACAATAATAATAATAATCGCACTTTAGAGGGGAGGAGGTTGGGGGAATTATTGAGTGTTTTCAATTTGTTTCGGAAAAAAAAATTTTGAAAAGCTTCCCAACGGTGCGAGGCGGGCTGCGCATGCGCTCCAGCCAGCCTTTGACGCCCCCACGTGGGCCGGACACGCCCACTTGCCTTCCCCTGCACCAATCACAGCGCGGGCAGGCGCTTCTAGCATCGTCACCTGTCAATCACCCTCCCTTCCCCCTCGTGGTGTCGAGGATGTCAGTACATAAGAACATAAGAACATAAGAAATAGGAGCAGGAGTAGGCCAATTGGCCCCTCGAGCCTGCTCCGCCATTCAATAAGATCATGGCTGATCTGATCCTAACCGCCAATCCACTATGACAGGACTATCTCCTGAATCGAACAGCATTAGACACATGAAATAGGAGCAGGATCAGGCTACACGGCCCCTGGGCCCGCTCCGCTACCCACAGGGCCATGACCGATCCGAACCTAGACTCATGTCCAAATTCCTGCCCGCTCCCCGTAACCCTTAATTCCCTTTTCTACTAGGAAACTGTCTATTTCTGTTTTAAATTTATGTAATGATGTAGCTTCGACAGCTTTTTGGGGCAGCATATTCCATGGACCTACCACCCTCTGAGTGAAGTAGTTCCTCCTCATCTCAGTTTTGAAAGAGCAGCCCCTTATTCTAAGACTATGCCCCCTAGTTCTAGTTTCACCCATCATCTGGAACATCCTCCCTGCATCCACCCGATCCAACCCCTTCATAATCTTATATGTTTCAATAAGATCGCCTCTCATTCTTCTGAACTCCAATGAGTCCCAATCTACTCAACCTCTCCTCATATGTCCATCCCCTCATCCCCGGGATTAATCGAGTGAACCTTCTTTGTACTGACTCGAGAGCAAGTATGTCCTTTCTTAAGTATGGACACCAAAACTGTATGCAGTATTCCAGGTGCGGTCTCACCAATACTTTGTACAACTGAAGCAATACCTCCCTATTTTTATATTCTATCCCCCTAGCAATGAAAGCCAACATTCCATTGGCCTTCTTAATCACTTGCTGCACCTGCATACTAACCTTTTGAGTTTCGTGCACCAGGACCCCCAGATCCCTTTGTACTTCAGTACTTTCAAGTTTCTTGCCATTAAGATAATAACTTGCTCTACGATTTTTTCTGCCAAAGTGCATAACCTCACACTTTCCAGTATTGTATTCCATCTGCCAAATCTCTGCCCACTTACTTAGCCTGTCTATGTCCCCTTGCAGGTTTTTTATGTCCTCCTCACTCACTACTTTCCCTCCCATCTTAGTATCATCTGCAAACTTTGATGTGTTACACTCGGTCCCCTCCTCCAAATCGTTAATATAGATTGTAAAGAGTTGGGGACCCAGCACTGACCCCTGCGGAACACCACTGGTTACTGATTGCCAGTCTGAATATGAACCATTTATCCCAACTCTCTGCCTTCTGTTAGATAGCCAATCCTCTATCCATGCCAGAATATTACCCCCAATCCCATGATTTTTTATCTTAAGCAATAATCTTTTGTGTGGCACCTTGTCAAATGCCTTTTGGAAGTCTAAATACACTACGTCCACTGGTTCACCTTTATCCACCCTATATGTTACTTCCTCAAAGAACTCCAGCAAATTTGTCAAACATGACTTCCCCTTCATAAAACCATGCTGACTTTGTCTTATTAAATTATGATTATCCAAATGTCCTGTTACTGTCTCCTTAATAATGGACTCCAAAATTTTACCTACCACAGATGTTAGGCTAACCGGTCTATAGTTTCCAGCCTTCTGTCTACTGCCCTTTTTAAATAAGGGTGTTACATTAGCAGTTTTCCAGTCTGCCGGGACCTTTGCTGAGTCCAGGGAGTTTTGGAAGATTATTACCAATGCATCCACAATCCCTACCGCCACTTCCCTCAAAACCCTGGGATGTAAGCCATCAGGGCCAGGTGATTTATTCGCCTTGAGTCCCATTATTTTACCAAGTACTACTTCCTTAGTGATTTTAATCGTATTTAGCTCCTCCCCCCCTATAGCCCCCTGCTTGTCAAGTGTTGGGATATTCTTGGTGTCCTCTACTGTAAAGACTGATACAAAATATTCATTCAGTGTTTTTGACATCTCCATATTTCCCACCATTAATTTCCCAGTCTCATCCTCTAAGGGACCAACATTTACTTTAGCCACCCTTTTTCTTTTTATATAACTATAAAAACTCTTACTATCTGTCTTTATATTTTTTGCTAATTTACTTTCATATTCTATCTTCCCTTTCTTAATCAATCTTTTTGTTATTTTTTGCTGTCTTTTAAAGTTTTCCCAATCCTCTATCCTCCACTAGATTTGGCTACCTTATATGCCCTTGTTTTTAGTCGAATACTATCCTTAATTTCTTTACTTAGCCACGGATGGCTGTCTTTTCTTTTACACCCTTTTTTTCCTCAGTGGAATATACTTTTTTTGGAATTTGTAAAATAACTCCTTAAATGTACACCACTGATCATGTATCGTCTTATCCTTTAACCTATTTTCCCAATCCACTTTACTCAATTCCGCTCTCATACCTTCATAGCCTCCTTTATTCAAGCTTAGCACGCTTGTTTGAGATACAGCCTCCTCACCCTCGAACTGAATATGGAATTCAACCATGTTATGGTCACTCATTCCAAGGGGATCCTTTACTAGGACATTTTTAATTAATCCTGTCTCATTGCACAGGACCAGATCTAAGGTTGCTTGCCCCCTGGTTGGTTCAGTTACATACTGCTCAAGAAACCCATCCCTAATACACTCAATGAACTCATCCTCAAGGCAGCCCTGCCCAATTTGATTCGTCCAATTAATATGATAGTTAAAATCCCCCATAATTATAGATGTTCCCTTATTACAAGCCTCAACTATTTCCTGATTGATACTCCGTCCAACCGAGTTGCGACTGTTCGGAGGCCTATATACTACACCCACGAGTGTTTTTTTCCCCTTATTATTCCTTATCTCCACCCAAACTGTTTCATTATCCTGATCCTTTGACCCAATATCATTTCTCTGTATTACAGTGATTCCTTCCTTTATTAACATAGCCACCCCACCTCCCCTTCCTTCCTGCCTGTCCTTCCTGATTGTTAAATAACCTGGTATGTTTAATTCCCAGGCATTGTCACCCTGCAGCCATGTTTCTGTAATGGCCACAAGATCATACCCATATGTAGCTATTTGTGCCTTTAACTCGTCTATTTTGTTACGAATGCTACGTGCATTCAGATAGAGAACTTTCAAATATGTTTTGTGACACTTAGTTCCTGCTATTGCCCTTTTTATTACTTTACCTTTTACTCCACACCTTCTACCCCTTCCTGACACGCTCTGGTTTTTAATTTCCCCACTGCTACCTAAGTCTTTGACCTTCTCTGTTGTCATTTTTATTATTTGCTCTCTAGGAACCTCCCCCCGACTAGTTACGCCTGCGCGGGTCCTCCGGGGAGCAGAGGCCGGGTAAAGTCAAGTGTTGGGGAATCGATTTAAATCGAGGGGGAGAGGGGGGAGCGGAGAGCGAGATTATAAAGTAAAATACGGGAAAAACCTAACCTGAGAGTCGGGCGGGCGGGACCTCCGCGGACACTGAACGGGGTGTCGGAGTGAGCCGGAACAATGTGATTCTGACTGACGGGTGCACTGACCAATAGGACGAGGGCTGAGCTGGGAGGACTGAACTGGGCGGCCTGGTCCTCCAACCAATGGCGGCGCGGCAAGGGGGTGGGGCCTCCTCTCCAGCTCAGGTGCGCTGGGGCCGATTGTGACGCGCTGTCCCCAGGTGAGAGCAGCTCAGTCAGCACAGAGCTGGGGCTGGAATCTGGGAGAGGGGCCGCAGGCAGCGGGCCTGGCAAAGGGGCACAAGCTTCACAATACAAGCTGCTTTCAAATGTATTGTGACGCGCTGTCATAAGAACATAAGAAGTAGGAGCAGGAGTAGGCCATACGGTCCCTCGGGCCTGCTCCGCCATTCAACAGGATCATGGCTGATCCGAACCTAGACTCGCGTCCACTTCCCTGCCCGCTCCCCTTAACCCCTAATTCCCTTATCTGCTGGGAAACTGTCTATCTCCGTTTTAAATTTATTTAATGTTGCAGCTTCCACAACTCTCTGAGGTAGCAAATTCCATAGATTTACCACCCTCTGAGTGAAGAAGTTTCTCCTCATCTCAGTTTTGAAAGGGCAGCCCCTTATTCTAAGATTATGCCCCCTAGTTCTAGTCTCACCCATCAGTGGAAACATCCTGACCGCATCCACCCGATCAAGTCCCCTCACAATCTTATATGTTTCGATAAGATCGCCTCTCATTCTTCTGAATTCCAATGAGTAGAGTCCCAACCTACTCAACCTTTCCTCATACGTCAACCCCCTCATCTCCGGAACCAACCGAGTGAACCTTCTCTGAACTGCCTCGAGAGCAAGTATATCTTTTCTTAAATATGGAAACCAAAACTGTACACAGTATTCCAGGTGTGGCCTCACCAATACCCTGTATAATTGCAGCAGCAAGACTTCCCTGCTTTTATACTCCATCCCCTTTGCAATAAAAGCCAAGATTCCATTGGCCATCCTGATCACCTGCTGTACCTGCATACTAACCTTCTGTGTTTCATGCACCAGGACCCCCAGATCCCTTTGTACTCAGAATCACAGAAACCCCACAGTGCAGATAGAGGCCATTTCGGCCCATCGAGCCTGCACCGACACATATCCCACCCGATCCCCGTAACCCCTGCACCAACACATATCCCACTCTATCCCCGTAACCCCACGTATTTAATCCCCCTAACACTCAGGGTCAATTTATCATAGCCAATCAACCTAACCCGCACATCTTTGCACTGTGGGAGGAAATCGGAGCACCCGGAGGAAACCCACACAAACACGGGGAGAATGTGCAAACTCCACACAGTCGCCCGAGGCCGGATTCAAACCCGGGTCCCTGGTGCTGTGAGGCAACAGTGCTAACCACTATGCCACCGTGCTGTAGCACTTTGCAGTTTTTCTCCATTTAGATAATAACTTGCTCTTTGATTTTTTCTGCCGAAGTGCATAACCTCACACTTTCCAACATTATATTCCATCTGCCAAATTCCTGCCCACTCACTTAGCCTGTCTATGTCCTTTTGCAGGTTTTTTATGTCCTCCTCACTCACTGCTTTCCCTCCCATCTTTGTATCGTTGGCAAACTTGGATATGTTGCACTCGGTCCCCTCCTCCAAATCGTTAATATAGATTGTGAAGAGTTGGGGTCCCAGCACTGACCCCTGCGGAACACCACTAGTTACTGATTGCCAACCCGAGAATGAACCATTTATCCCAACTCTCTGTTTTCTGTTAGATAGCCAATCTTCCACCCATGCCAGTATATTACCCCCAATCCCGTGATTTTTTATCTTGATCAGTAATCTTTTGTGTGGCACCTTGTCAAATGCCTTTTGGAAGTCCAAATACACCACATCCACTGGTTCCCCTTTATCCACCCTGTTTGTTACATCCTCAAAGAATTCGAGCAAATTTGTCAAACATGACTTCCCCTTTATAAAACCATGCTGACTCTGCCCGATTAAATTATGCTTATCCAAATGTCCTGTTACTGCTTCCTTAATAATAGTCATAGAGTTATACAGCACAGAAAGAGGCCCTTTGGCCCATCGTGTCTGCGCCGGCCATCAAGCCCTGTGTATTCTAATCCCATTTTCCAGCACTTGGTCCGTAGCCTTGTATGCTATGGTGTTTCAAGTGGTCATCCAAATGCTTCTTGAATGTTGTGAGGGTTCCTGCCTCTACCAACCTTTCAGGCAGTGAGCTCCAGATTCCAACCACCCTCTGGGTGAAAAAGTTCTTCCTCAAATCCCCTCTAAACCTCCTGCCCCTTACCTTGAATCTATGCCCCCTGGTTATTGACCCCTCTACTAAGGGGAAAAGTTCCTTTCTATCTACCCTATCTATGCCCCTCATAATTTTGTGCACCTCAATCAGGTCCCCCCTCAGCCTTCTCTGCTCCAAGGTTGATTGGCTATGATAAAAAAATTGACCCTTAGTGTTAGGGGGATTAAATACGTGGGGTTACGGGGATAGGGTGGGATATGTGTCGGTGCAGGCTCGATGGGCCGAAATGGCCTCTATCTGCACTGTGAGGTTTCTGTGATTCTGTGATTCTGTGAAAACAACCCGAGCCTGTCCAGTCTTTCTTCATAGCTGAAGCGCTCCAGCCCAGGTAACATCCTGGTGAATCTCCTCTGCACCCTCTCCAAAGCAATCACATCCTTCCTATAGTGTGGCGACCAGAACTGCACACAGTATTCCAGCTGTGGCCTAACCAGCGTTTTGTACAGCTCCATCATAACCTCCCTGCTCTTATATTCTATGCCTCAGCTAATGTAGGCAAGTATCCCATATGCCTTTTTAACCACCTTATCCACCTGTTCTGCTGCCTTCAGGGATCTATGTACATGCACACCAAGGTCCCTGTGATCCTCTGTATTTCCTAGGGTCTTACCATTCATTGTGTATTCTCTTTCCTTGTTAGTCCCTCCAAAATGCATCACCTCACACTTTTCAGGGTTAAATTCCATTTGCCACTGTTCCGCCCATCTGACCAATCCATCTATATCGTCCTGCAGACTGAGGCTACCCTCCTCGCTATTTACCACCCCACCAATTTTTGTGTCATCTGCGAACTTACTGATCATACCTTTTACATTCACATCCAAATCATTAAATGTAGACCACAAACAGCAAGGGACCGAGCACCGATCCCTGCGGTACCCCACTGGGCACAGGCTTCCAGTCACAAAAACAACCTTCGACCATCACCCTCTGCCTTCTGCCACTAAGCCAGTTTTGGATCCAATGTGCCAAGGCACCCTGGATCCCATGGGCTCTTACCTTCTTGACCAGTCTCCTATGCGGGACTTTATCGAAAGCCTTACTGAGATCCATGTATATCACATCCACTGCAGTACCCTCATCCACACACCTAGTCATCCCCTCGAAAAATTCAATCAAATTAGTCAGACATGATCTTCCCTTGCCAAAGCCATGCTGACTATCCCTGATTAATCCTTGCCTCCAAGTGGAGACTAATTCTGTCCATCAGAATTTTTTCCAATAATTTCCCTACCACTGTTGTTAGGCTCACTGGCCTGTAATTCCCTGGTTTATCCCTACTACCCTTCTTTAATAATGGTACTACGTTAGCTGTTCTCCAGTCCTCTGGCATATCCCCTGTGGCCAGAGAGGTTCTGAAAATGTGTGTCAGAGCCCCTGCAATCTCCTTTGCCTCCCACAGCAGCCTGGGATACATCTCGTCCGGGCCTGGGGATTTATCCACTTTTAAGCCTGCTAAAACTGCTAGTACCTCCTCCCTCACGATGCTAACATATGTTCAAGTATATCACAGTCCCCCTGCCCGATTTCTATGTCTACATCGTCCTTCTCCATAGTGAACACAGATGCAAAAAAATTCATTTAAAACCCCACCTACATCTTCTGGCTCCACACACAGATTGCCACTTTGGTCCCTAATGGGCCCTACTCTTTCCCTAGTTATCCTCTTGCCCTTAATATACTTATAAAACACCTTAGGATTTTCCTTTATTTTGCTCGCCAGTGTTATTTCATGGCCCCTCCTCGCTCTCCTATTTTCTTTTTTAAGTATCCCCCTGCACTTTTTATACTCCTCTAGGGCTTCCTCTGTCCTTAGTATCTGCCAAAAGCCCCCTTTTTTTCCTAATCCATTCTCGTATATCCCTTGACATCCAAGGTTCCCTGGGCTTGTTGGTCCCACCCTTGACCTTTACGGGAACATGCTGCCATTGTACTCTCTCAATTTCCTTTCTGATAGACGCCCATTGCCCCGATGTGGATTTTCCTACAAGTAGCTGATCCAGTCCACTTTGGCCAGATCCTGCCTTATATTAAAATCGGCCTTCCCCCAATTTAGAACCTTTATTTCCGGTCCATCTCTGTCCTTTTCCATGACTACCTTAAATCTCACTGAATTATGGCCACTGTCACCAAAGTGCTCACCTATTAACACTTCTACCACTTGCCCGGCCACATTCCCTAGAATTAGGTCCAGTACCGCCCCCTCTCTTGTAGGACTTTCTACATGCTGGCTCAAAAAGCTCTCCTGGATGCACTTTAAGAATTCTGCACCTTCTAAGCCTTTCACACGCTGACTATCCCAGTTAATATTGGGGAAGTTGAAATCCTACCCTATTATTTGCACACTTCTCTGAGATTTGCCTACATATCTGTTCCCCTATCTCCCCCTGACTGTTTGGGGGCCTATAGTACACTCCCAGCAAAGTGCTTGCCCCCTTTTTGTTTTTAAGTTCTACCCATATGGCCTCATTAGAGGAACCTGCTAAGGTATCATCCCTCCTTACAGCAGTACTTGACTCCCCAATTAATATTGCGACACCCCCTCCTCTTTTACCCCCCCCCCTCTGTCTCACCTGAAGATTCTATACCCCCCAGAATATTGAGCTGCCAGTCTTGCCCCTCCCTCAACCATGTCTCCGTGATAGCAGCAATATCATACTCCCATGTGTTCATCAACACCTTCAGTTCATCCACCTTATTCGCAAGACTCCTTGCATTAAAATAAATGCCATCCAGCCTTGCCCTACTCCCTTGTGCCGTTACATATTTGCTCTGCCTTCCAAGCCGACTTGTTTTTTCCTCTATATTTGGCTGTACATCACCCCCTATTATAGCTCCACTCTGTATCCCATCCCCTGCCAAGTTAGTTTAAACCCCCCCCACCCCCCGACCCCCACCAACAGTGCTAGAAAACCTCCCCGCAAGGATATTTGTCCCGTTCTGGTTCAGGTGCAACCCGTCCGACTTGTACAAGTCTCACCTTCCCCAGAAGCAGACCCAGTGATCCAGGAAACTAAAGCCCTCCCTCCTGCACCAACTCTTTAGCCACGCATTCATCTGCTCTATCCTCCTATTCCTATACTCACTAGCACATGGCACCGGGAGTAATCCAGAGATTACAACCTTTGAGGTCCTGCTCTTTAATCTGCTACCGAGCTCCCTAAATTCTTGCTGCAGGACCTCATCCCTCTTCCTACCCATGTCGTTGGTCCCAATGTGAACCACGACCTCTGACTGTTCACCCTCCCCCTTCGGAATGCCCTGCAGCTGTTCAGTGACATCCTTGACCCTGGCACCAGGGAGGCAACAAACCATCCTGGAGTCACGTCTACGGCCACAGAAACGCCTATCTGTTCCCCTTACGATAGAATGCCCTACCACTATTGCTCTCCCACTCTTTTTCCTCCCTTCCTGAGCAGCAGAAGCACCCCCGGTGCCAGGAAGTTGGCTGCTGCTGCCTTCCTTGGTAAGTCATCCCCCTCAACAGTATCCAAATTGGTATACCTGTTTGAGAGGGGGATGGCCACAGGGGTCCCCTGCACTACCTGCCTGCTTCTACTGCTCTGCCTGATGGTCACCCATTTCCCTTCTGCCTGTGCAGCCCTTACCTGCGGTGTGACCAACTCACTAAACGTGCTATCCACGACCCTCTCAGCATCGCGAATGCTCCAAAACTCATCCATCCGCAGCTCCAGCGCCTCAATGCGGTCTGCTAGTAGCTGCAGCTGGACACATTTCCAGCACACATGGTCATCAGGGACACCAGCAGCGTCCCTGAATTCCCACATAGCGCAGGTGGAGCATAACACGGGGCTGGGCTGTCCTGACATGACTTACCCTTTAATTAATTTAAATTAATTCAATACCACCAATTAAAGATATACTCTAGGGCGCTTGTATGGCAGAAGTCCCCGCTACACCACAGAGACCCTAGAAAAAATAAACCACAGAATTGAAGTTACCTCACAGCTAAATGATATATTTAAGGGCCCTGGTTTATAAACAGTCCCCGCTACACCACAGAGACTTTAGAAACTATAAACCACAGAGTTAAGGTTTAAAAAGAGAGAAATACTCTTGTGGTGAGGGGGCCGAATGAGCATGCGTGGCCCCGCCTCTACACATTTAAAGGGACACCCACCCCCTCCACATTTAAACGGACACCCACCCCCTCCACATTTAAAGGGACACCCACCCCCCTCCACATTTAAAGGGACACCCACCCCCCTCCACATTGAAAGGGACACCCACCTCCTCCACATTTAAAGAGACACCCACCCCCTCCACATTTAAGGGACACCCACCCCCTCCACATTTAAAGGGACTTCCTCCCCCCTCTCGTATGTTCTTCTGATTAAAGGGACGGTGACAATTCCCTCGGCCACCGCACTTTAGCAAGGATGTGAAAGACCTTGAGAGCCTCTCTCTTCCCTTAGGCAGTCCCTCGGAACCGAGGATGACTTGTTTCCACTTTAAAAATGAGTTGCAGGTGACTGATGAGTCCAATGTGGGACCTACAGTCTCTGTCACAGGTGGGGCAGACGGTGGTTGAAGGGGCGGGTGGTTGGGGTGCTTGGGTTGACGTGCGCTCCTTGCGCTGCCTGTGCTTCGCTTCCGCTTGCTCCCGGCGAAGAGACTCGAGGTGTTCGGCGCCTTCCCGGATGCTTCTCCTCCACTTTGTGCGGTCTTGGGCCAGGGATTCCCAGGTGTAGGTGGGGATGTTACACTTTTTCAAGGAGGCTTTGAGGGTGTCCTTGAAGCGTTTCCTCTGCCCACCTGGGGTTCTCTTGCCGTGCCGGAGCTCTGAGTAGAGCGCTTGTTTTGGGTGTCTCATATCGGGCATGCGGACAATGTGACCCGTCCATCGGAGCTGATTGAGCGTGGTTAGAGCTTCGATGCTGGGGATGTTGGCCTGAGTAAGAACACTGACATTGGTGTGCCTATCCTGCCAATGGATTTGCAGGATCTTGCGGAGGCAGCATTGGTGGTACCTCTCCAGTGCTTTGAGGTGCCTGCTGTACGTGGTCCATGTCTCTGAGGCATACAGCAGGGCAGGTATCACTGCTGCCCTGTAGACCATGAGCTTAGTGCCAGGTTTGAGGTCCTGGTCTTCAAACACTCTCTTCCTCAGGCGACCGAAGGCTGCACTGGCACACTGAAGGCGGTGTTGGACTTCGTCATCGACATCTGCCCTTGTTGACAGTAGGCTCCCGAGGTATGGAAAGTGGTCCACGTTGTCCAAGGCCTTGTCGTGGATTTTGATAATCGGGGGGGCAGCACTGTGTGGTGGAGGCAGGTTGGTAGAGGACCTTTGTCTTACAGATATTTAGTGTAAGGCCCATGCTCTCGTATGCTTCGGTGAAGGTGTTTACGATGGTTTGGAGTTCGACCTCCGAGTGAGCGCAGACGCAAGCATCATCTGCACACTGTAATTCGACGACAGAGGATGGGACGACCTTGGATCTGGACTGGAGGCGACGGAGGTTGAACAGTTTCCCGTTTGTTCTGTAAATTAGCTCCACTCCAGTGGGGAGCTTACAGAGGGTGAGATGGAGCACTGCAGCAAGGAAGATTGAGAAGAGCGTTGGTGCGATGACACAGCCTTGCTTGACCCCGGTTCGTACATGAATTGGGTCTGTGGTGGAACCATTGGTCAGGATCACAGCTTGCGTGTCGTCGTGAAGCAGGCGGAGGATAGTGACAAACTTTTGAGGGCAGCCGAATTTGAGGAGGACACTCCATAATCCCTCACAGTTGACAGTGTCGAAGGCCTTTGTGAGATCAAAGAAGGCCATGTACAGTGGTTGGTGCTGTTCCCTGCATTTCTCTTGTAATTGACGTGCAGTGAAGATCATGTCCATTGTGCCCCTTAGTGGGCGGAATCCGCATTGCGACTCTGGGAGGAGCTCTTCGGCCACTGGGTGAAGGTGATTGAGGAGGATTCTTGCGATGACTTTCCCTGTGGCAGACAGCAGTGAAACACCTCTGTAATTACCGCAATCGGACTTGTCACCTTTCTTGAAGATGGTCACAATTACGGCGTCTCTGAGATCCCCTGGCATGCCCTCCTCCTTCCAGATAAGAGAAATGTGTTCATGAATTCACACCAGTAGTGCTTCTCCGCCATGCTTTAGTGCCTCAGCGGGGATTCCATCTGCTCCTGAGGCCTTGTTGTTCTTCAGTTGTCGGATGGCCTTTTCAACCTCATGCCGGGCTGGGGTTGTGCTGAGATGGTGGCGGGTAGCATGCTGTGAGATGGAGTTGAGGACACTCGTGTCGAAGACAGAGTCATGGTTAAGGAGATCTTCGAAGTGCTCCTTCCAGCGGGCACTGACTGCTTCCCTGTCCTTGATGAGTACCTCTCCATTCTTGGCCCGCAGTGGGGTAGGGCCTTGGGTGCATGGGACGTAGATGGTCTTGACTGCGCTAAAGAATCCACGCACGTCGTGGTTGTCAGCTAGCTGCTGGATCTCCTGCGCTTTATCCACCCACCATCTGTTCTTTAGGTCACGAGTTTTTTGTTGGACCTCGGCCTTCAGGCTTCTGTACAGCTGCTTTCTTGCTCTCGAGTTCTGTTGCTGTTTCCAGCTCAGAAATGCCTTGTGCTTGCGGCCAGTTGGGAGCACCCGGAGTCAGAAAGTTGTGGGTTCAAAGTCCCCACTCCAGTGACTCGAGCACATAAATCTAGGCTGACGCTCCGGGGCAGTGCCGAAGGAGCACCGCACTGTCGGAGGGGCGGTGCTTAGGGGGCGCGGCCCTGTCAGAGGGGCGGTACTGAGGGAGGGCCGCACTGTCAGAGGGGCAGTACTGAGGGAGCGCCGCACTGTCGGAGGGGCAGTACTGAGGGAGTGCCGCACTGTCGGAGGGGCAGTACTGAGGGAGCGCCGCACTGTCTGAGGGACAGTACTGAGGGAGCGCCGCACTGTCAGAGGTGCAGTACTGAGGGAGTGCTGTACTGTCGAAGGGGCAGTACTGAGGGAGTGCTGTACTATCGGAGGGACAGTACTGAGGGAGTGCCGCACTGTCGGAGGGGCAGTACTGAGGGAGCGCCGCACTGTCGGAGGGGCAGTACTGAGGGAGGGGCAGTACTGAGGGAGTGCCACACTGTCGGAGGGGCAGTACTGAGGGAGCGCTGTACTGTCGGAGGGGCAGTACTGAGGGAGCGCCGCACTGTCGGAGGGGCAGTACTGAGGGAATGCACCACTGTCGGAGGGGCAGTACTGAGGGAATGCACCACTGTCGGAGGGAGCAGTACTGAGGGAGTGCCGCACTGTCGGAGGGGCAGTACTGAGGGAGAGCCGCACTGTTGGAGGGCCATCTTTCGGATGAGACTTTCAGGCGGGCATAAACGATCCCACTATTTCGAGGAAGGGCAGGAGTTATCCCCAGTGTCCTGGCCATTATTTATCATGCAAATTGGCTGCAGTGTTTCCCACATTACAACAGCGACTACACTTCAAAAAGTACTTCATTGGCTGTAAAACCGTTGGTCGTGAAAGGCGCTGTATAAGGGCCAGTCTTTCTTTATTTTCTCTCCTGTATTTACATTAATTACTTATATAAACCTGTTTTACTGTCTCTTGCAAGGGGAGGAATTGCAGACGGGCAGCTTAACGCAAACTTCACACGAAGATCTGACAGAGTCACTCGATTCATCAGGACCTGAATATCATCGACATATTGAAGCGGAAAGCAGCAATCAGAATGCGGGCAAACTGCACACGTGTCTTGTATGTGGACGTGGATTCAACCGAAGGTGCAGCCTGGGGAGGCACAAGTGTAACCAAAGCGAGGAGAGTCCGTGCAAATGTCAGGAATGCGGGATAGGATTCAATTGCCTCTCCGAGCTGGAGACTCAACAACGCAGTCACTCCGTGAAATGGCCATTCACCTGCTCCGTGTGTGGGAAGAGATTCACTCATTCAGGCTCCCTGCGGGCACACCAGCGAGTTCACACCGGGGAGAGACCGTTCACCTGCTCCGAGTGTGGGAAGGGATTCAGTCGTTCACCCAACATGCTGATACACCAGCAAGTTCACACCAGGGAGAGGCCGTTCACCTGCTCCGTGTGTGGGAAAGGATTCACTCGTCCCTCCTCTCTGTGGGAACACCAGCTGGTTCACACTGACGAGAGGCCGTTCTCTTGCTCCGAGTGCGGGAAAGGATTCACTCGTCTCTCCTATCTGCGGGAACACCAGCTGGTTCACACTGACGAGAGGTCGTTCTCCTGCTCCGAGTGCGGGAAAGGATTCACTCGTCCCTCCTCTCTGCGGCTGCACCAGCGAGTTCACACTGATGAGAGGCCGTTCTCTTGCTCCGAGTGCAGGAAAGGATTCACTCATCTCTCCTATCTGCGGGAACACCAGCTGGTTCACATTGACGAGAGGTCGTTCTCCTGCTCCGAGTGCGGGAAAGGATTCACACGTTCCGACTCTCTGCTGGAACACCAGCTGGTTCACACTGACGAAAGGCCGTTCTCCTGCTCAGAGTGCCGGAAAGGATTCACTCGTCTCACCTCTCTGCGGGAACACCAGCTGGTTCACACTGACGAGAGGCCGTTTAAATGTTCTGACTGCGACAAGAGTTTCAAATGCTCCAAGGACCTGAAGAAGCATCGACGCATCCACACCGGGGAGAGGCCATTCAGCTGCTCTCACTGCAGGAAGAGGTTTACGCACTCATCTGCTCTTCTGAAACACCAGCGCACCCACACTGGGAAGAGACCGTTCCCCTGCTCAGTGTGTGAAAAGCGATTCACCAGTTCAACTCACCTGCTGAGACACCAGCGAGTTCACACCTGAGCACACTGGTCCCATTCTGCTGTTAATCACATGCAGGACTGTTCTGTGTTAATAATGGCAGTTACGGGGTTGGGGGGTGGGGGGGCGGTTTGAAGATGCTGATAATAACCCCAGTAACTAGGCTGGAGTTTAAGAGGGGTCAGCCTCAGCTCAGTGGGTGACACTCTCACCTCTGGAGTCAGAAGGTCGTGGGTTTGAGTCCCACTCTGGAGACTTGAGCACGTAACCTAGGCTGACACTCCAGGGCAGTACTGAGGGAGGGCTGCTCTGTCAGAGGTGCCATCTTTCAGATGCGACGTTAAACCGCTGCCCCGTCTGCCCTCTCAGGTGGGTGTAAAAGATCCCGTGGCCGTCATTTTGAAAAGCGGAAGCGAGAAAGGATCTCGACTCGGAAGATCAGGAAGTAGAATAAGGAGCGAAGTAATAACAAGGGGCAGAAAACACTGGTAGGAATAGTATATAGGCCCCCTAACCGTAGCTATACCGTTGGACAGAATATTAATCAAGAAATAGCAGGAGTTTGCAACAAAAGTAATGCAATAATCTTGGGGGACTTTAATCTTCATATAGACTGGACAAATCAAATTGGCAAAGGCAGTCTGGAGGATGAGTTCATGGGATGCATTTGGGACAGTTTCCTAGAACAATATGTCGTGGAACCAACCAGGGAACAGGCTATTTTAGATCATGTGTTGTGTAATGAGACAGGGTTAATTAGCAATCTCATAGTAAAGGATCCTCTGGGGCAGAGTGATCATAATATGATAGAATTTCACGTTAATTTTGAGAGTGACTTGCCTCAGTCCAAAACTAGAGTCTTAAACTTAAATAAAGCCTATTGCATAGGTATGAGGGGCGAGTTGGCTAAGGGAGATTGGAAAAATAGATTAAAAGGTATAGCGGTAGATAAGCAGTGGCTAGCATTTAAAGGAATATTTCATAATTCTCAACAAAAATACATTCCATTGAGAAACAAAAACTCCACGGGAAAAGTGATCCAACCGTGGCTAACTAAAGAAGTTAAGGATAGCATTAGATTGAAAGAAGAAGCTTATAACGTTGCAAAGAATAATAGTAAGCCTGAGGATTGGGAGAGTTTCAGAAACCAGTAAAGGTTGACCAAAAAATGATAAAAAGGGAAAAAATAGAATGAGAGAAAAATAGCAAGAAATATAAAAGCAGATTGTAAGAGTTTCTACAAGTATGTAAAAAGGAAAAGAGTAGCAAAAGTAAACGTTGGTCCCTTTCCTACATTGCAACAGTGACTCCACTTCAAAAAAAGTACTTAATTGGCTGCAAAGTGCTTTGAGAAGTCCGGTGGTCGTGAAAGGCACTATATAAATGCAGGGAAGCAGCTAGCCTCTGTATGATTGAGAGCTGACCATGTGGGGAATTGGTCACAAGAACCTATCTCTTCCTCATCATTGTCCTCCCTCTAGCCCCCCATTCACACCAGCTGCTACCTTATCTCACTGTACTTTGAGTTGTATGACACGATGCTGATGAAAAGGAATAAAGCTGCCCATGTAACTCCTGTATGTAATACTAAGACCAACAGGCTGGAGTGTGTTGTCAGGATCTGTCTTATCTCAGGGTTGAGAAGATATCAATAAACAGCTAAAACCTGTTTTTTTGTGTTGTCATCTCAATCCATCACTATGTTACTGCTTTGTACCACAGTGCAGCCCCTGTACTTTCCAACATACGTACACATGTACAGAGCTGCGAGAACACTGAATGTGGTGTGTAATGAATGGCCGAACAGGCGGCTGAAGGTAAGATGGGCAGAGTAGTGTACGGTATGTGTCAAACCTGGGGACTGGGTGGTTGGACCGTGTGTCATCTACTGCCCCCGGATATTCCTCATTTGACTTGTGCTGGTCAGATTCATTTTTGTAATTGAGAAAACCTGCCAAACATTGTTTTTAACATTGCAGATCCTTCAGTACAAGGCAGGTGTGCGTATACTGGCTCTGCATATTCTGGAACATGAACCCATCTATCGTAGAGGTAAAACAGCTTATCTTCCGCTGTGAATTCAAATATTTTACTGGAATGATTAATCAGATATTTGAAGCTGTTGGTTCACAGGTAATAGATTCTGCTTGGACTGTGTTGTAATAGGTTTAGCCTATGTTTCTATAGGGACAGGGTACTGAATTTTGATGATCAGCCATGATCTCATTGAATGGCGGAGCAGGCTCGAGGGGCCGAATGGCCTACTCCTGCTCCTATCTTCTATGTCTCTATGTTCGAGGCTGAGGCAGCAGAAATTATTATGGGGAATAAGAAAATAGCAGAAACATTAAAAAATGTCTTCACAGTAGAAGACACAAAAAGCACACCAAAAATGGTGGGGTACCAAGGGTGTAATGAGGGTGAGGAACTTAACGTAATTAATATAAGTAGGGAAAAGGTACTAGGAAAACTAATGGGACTAAAAGCTGACAAATCCCCTGGACCTGACGGCCTACATCCTAGGGTTGTAAAAGAGGTGGCTGAAGAGATAGTGGATGCATTGGTTTTGATCTTCCAAAATTCCCTAGATTGTAGAACGGTCCCAGCGGATTGGAAGGTCGCAAATGTAACACCGCTATTGAAGGAAGGTGGGAGAGGAAAAGCAGGGAACTACAGGCCAGTTAGCTTGACATCAGTGTAGGATAGGGTGTACCTGTAGGATTTAGTAAACATTATTAAGATTCGATAACCATTCTAATATAACTATAATATGTGAAATTGTATGTTAAGATCCTAAAAGCCTGTATAAAATGGAGAATGGCTGAGAGCAAAGCAGGATGGGATTATGCCAACCTGACTAAAAACGTTTGTTTAAAATTACTGAAGTAATGGAATGTTGTGCTAAGTTTATGGAGACGAGGAATTCAGCAATATTATGCTTAAAGAGATAAAAACTAGAGAGATAGATAAGAGTTGGAGACGTCCTTCATTGGTCCAGCTATCGGATGGACCGACTGTTTGTCAACATTCTAGGAAGTGTTCTGTGAAAAGTGAAGATCTGAGATAAGGGTACTTTGTAATGCAGAGAGAAAAAGTCAGAGGGATCAAACAAGGTCATAAGATAGCTAACGAGGGAGCAAGACTTTTTACCAGGTGTTAGAGGGTTAATTACTGCCACGTACGCAAAACGAGAGGGAAAAGGGTATAAAGATACAGGTTTTGAACATCGAAAGCAGCGCACCGTGTAACCAGAGATTGATAGGAGCTTCGGTCAACAGAACACAGCAAGATTCCCAAGGAAGCGCGCATGGGTCAACGGAACACAGCAAGATACATCAGGAGACTTGCGCCGCGCTCACTCAGAAGGAACGCCGGGGTTTGAACAAACAAACTGTGACTATCTTCTTGTTAAGTACTACTTCTTTGTACCGGATGTTTAATGCTTAATAAACCTGTTTTACTGATACACAATACACCCGTACCCAGAGTGGTTTGTGTAGTCACGGACTGTTTTACTAATACACAATATACCTGTACCCAGAGTGGTTTGTGTAGTCACAGACTGTTTTACTGATACACAATATACCTGTACCCAGAGTGGTTTGTGCAGTCACGGACTGTTTTACTGATACACAATGTACCTGTACCCAGAGTGGTTTGTGTAGTCACGGACTGTTTTACTGATACACAATATACCTGTACCCAGAGTGGTTTGTGTAGTCACGGACTGTTTTACTGATACACAATATACCTGTACCCAGAGTGGTTTGTGTAGTCACGGACTGTTTTACTGATACACAATATACCTGTACCCAGAGTGGTTTGTGTAGTCACGGACTGTTTTACTGATACACAATATACCTGGACCCAGAGTGGTTTGTGTAGTCACGGACACATTATTGTAAGAGCTTTTGAAAGCTACATCAGTCATCGGGAGAATGCTGGAATCCATTGTTAAGGAAGTGGTATCAAGTCACTTAGAAAATCATAACATGATTAGGCACGGTCAACATGGTTTTATGAAAAGGAAATAGTGTTTGATAAATTTATTAGAGTTTTTTGAGGATGTAACTAGCAGGGTAGATGGAGGGGAACCAGTGGATGTAGTATATCTGGATTTCCAAAAGGCATTCGATAAGGTGCCACATAAAAGGTTATTACACAAGATTAGGGCTCCTGGGGTTGGGGGTAATATAGTAGCATGGATAGAGGATTGGTTAACGGACTGAAAACAGATTAGGGATAAACGGATCTTTTTCAGGTTGGCAGGCTGTATCTAGTGGGGTGCCGCGTGGATCAGTGTTGGGGCCTCAGCTATTTACACTCTATATTAATGACCTGGATGAAGGGACCGAGTGTAATGTATCCAAGTTTGCTGATGATACAAAGCTAGGTGGGACAGTAAGCTGTGAGGAGCCTTTGGACCTTCTGACAATCACCTTAAATCTGTGTCCTCTGGTTCTCGAGCCTTCCATCAATGGGAACCGTTTCCCTCATTCTACTCTGTCCAGACCCCCTCACGATTTTGAACACCTCCATCAAATCTCCTCTCAACCTTCTCTGCTCCAAGGAGAACAACCCCAGCTTCTCCAGTCTCTCCACATAACTGAAGTCCCTCATCCCTAGTACCATTCTGGTCAATCTCCCCTTAACTTTCGCTGCTCTAAGGAGAACAACCCCAGCTTCTCCAGTCTCTCCATGTAACTGCAGTCCCTCATTCCTGGAACCATTCTGGTCAATCTCCTCTTAACCTTCTCTGCTCGAAGGAGAACAATCCCAGCTTCTTCAGTCTCTCCATGTAACTGCAGTCCCTCATTCCTGGAACCATTCCAGTCAATCTTTTCTGCAGCCTCTCTAAGGCCTTCACAGCCTTCCTAAAGTGCGGTGCCCAGAATTGGACACAATAAGAAAGAAAGATAGACTTGTATTTGTAAGAACATAAGAAATAGGAGCAGGAGTCGGCCATTCGGCCCCTCAAGCCTGCTCCACCATTCAATGAGATCATGGCTGATCTTCTGCCTCAACTCCATTCACCGGCCCTATCGCCATATCTCTTGGTGCCCTTACTAGTCAGAAATCTATCGACTTCTGTTTTGAATATACCCAATGACTGAGCCTCCACAGCCCTCTGGGGTAGAGAATTCCAAAGATTCACCACCCTCTGTGTGAAGAAATTTCTTCTCATCTCAGTCCTGAATGGCCTACCCTTTATCCTGAGGCTGTGGGCCCTGGTTCTAGACTCCCTAGCCAAGGGAAACATTCTCCCAGCATCCACCCTATCAAGCCCTGTAATAATTTTGTATGCTTCAATGAGATCCCCTCTCATTCTTCTGAATTCAAGAGAATACAGGTCTAGTTTACTCAATCTCTTCTCATACTACAGTCCCGCCATCCCAGGAATCAATCTCGTGAACCTTCGTTGCACTCCCTCTATGGCAAGTATATCCTTCCTTAGGTAAGGAGACCAAAATTGTACACAGTACTCCAGGTGTGGTCTCACCAAGGCCCTATCTAATTGGAGGCAGCGTTGGTGCTACCTCTCCAGTGATTTGAGGTGCACTGGAGAGGTACCACCAACGCTGCCTCCGCAAGATCCTGCAAATTCATTGGCAGTATAGACGCACCAACGTCAGTGTTCTCGCTCAGGCCAACATCCCCAGCATCGAAGCTTTGACCACACTTCATCAGCTCCGATGGACGGGTCACATCGTCCGCATGCCCGATACGACACTCCCAAAACAAACGCTCTGCTCGGAACTCCGACACGGCAAGGGAGCCCCAGGTGGGCACAGGAATCGCTTCAAGGACACCCTCAAAGCCTCCTTGAAAAGGTGCAACATCCCCACCGACACCTGGGAATCCCTGGCCCAAGACCGCACAAAGTGGAGAAGAAGCACCCGAGAAGGCGTCGAACACCTCGAGTCTCTTCACCGGAAGTGTGGTGTATGTGCCTTTAAGAGCCCCCTGTGTACTGTAATGCCGGTAATGGCCACTCGGGCTATATAAGCCTGTATAGTGTCTTGTATCTGTTAGTTCACCTCCAGATTTTGTTCAGTAAACACCTGTGAAACCAACTCCTGCATTCCGTGTCTCCATTAACACACGGATACAACAGGAAGCAAGGGGAAGCCAAGCGCCAGGAGCGCATGTCAACCAAAGCACCCCACCCACCCCTTCAACCTCCATCTGCCCCACCTGTGACAGAGACTGTAGGTCCCGCATTGGACTCATCAGTCACCTGAGAACTCACAATCTACATACTAGGGTACTTAAGGAAGTGGCCCTACAAATAGTAGATGCATTGCTGGTCATCTTCCAAAATTCGATAGACTCTGGAACAGTACCCATGGATTGGCGGGTAGCTAATGTTACCCCACTGTTCAAAAAGAGTGGTAGAGAGAAAACAGGGAATTACAGACCGGTAAGCCTGACATTGGTAGTGGGGAAAATGCTAGAGTCCATTATAAAGGATGTAATAGCAGAGCACTTGGAAAAAAGTGACCGGATCGGACAAAGTCAACATGGCTTTACGAAAGGTAAATCGTGCTTGACTAATCTACTGGAATTTTTTGAGGATGTAACTGGTAAAATAGATAAGGGAGAACCAGTGGATGTGGTGTATTTGGATATTCAAAAGGCTTTCGATAAGGTCCCGCATAAGAGATTAGCGTGTAAAATTAAGGCACATGGGATTGGGGGCAAGGTATTGACTTGGATAGTGAACTGGTTGGCAGACAGAAAGCAAAGTGTTGAAATAAATGGCTCTTTTTCCGAGGGGCAGGCAGTGACTAGTGGGGTACCGCAGGGATCGGTCCTTGGACCCCAGCTATTCACAATATATATTAATGATCTGGACGAGGGAACTAGATGTAATATCTCCAAGTTTGCAGACGACACAAAGCTGGGTGGGCGTGTGTACTGTGAGGAGGATGCCGAGAAACTCCAGTATGATTTGGACAGGTTGGGTGATTGGGCAGAAGCATGGCAGATGCATTATAACGTGGATAAATGCGAGGTTATCCACTTTGGTGTCAAAAACAGGAAGGCAGATTATTATCTGAATGGCAATAGATTGGGAGAAGGGGAAGTGCAACGAGAACTAGACGTCCTTGTGCACCAGTCGCTGAAAGTAAGCATGCAGGTGCAGCAGGCGGTTAAGAAGGCAAATGGTATGTTGGCCTTCATAGCGAGAGGATTCGAGTACAGGAACAAGGATGTCTTGCTGCAGTTGTACAGGGCCTTGGTGAGACCACATCTTGTGTATTGTGTAAAGTTTTGGTCGCCTTATCTGAGGAAGGATGTTCTTGCCATGGAGGGAGTGCAGTGAAGATTCACTAGGCTGATACCTGGGATGGCAGGAATGACGTATCAGGAGAGACTGGGTCGATTGGGCTTGTACTCACTGGAGTTTAGAAGAATGAGAGGGGATCTCATTGAAACTTATAAAATTCTGACAGGACTGGACAGACTAGATGCAGGAAGGATGTTCCCGATGGTCGGTGGGTCCAGAACCAGGGGTCATAGTCTAAGGATTAGGGGTAAGCCATTTAGGACTGAAATGAGGAGGAATTTCTTCACCCAGAGAGTGATGAACCTGTGGAATTCTCTACCACAGAAGGCAGTGGAGGCCAATTCATTAAATATATTCAAGAAGGAGTTGGATATATTTCTTAAGGCTAAAGGGATCAAAGGATATGGGGAGAAGGCAGGGACAGGTACTGAATTTGGATGATCAGCCAAGATCTCATTGAATGGCGGAGCAGGCTCGAGGGGCCGAATGGCCGACTCCTGCTCCTATCTTCTATGTTTCTATGTTTTAATGTGTAAGCAAGTCATCCTTGGTTCCGAGGGACTGCCTAAGAAGAAGATATAATTGGAGTAAGACTTCTTTACTCCTGTACTCAAATCCTCTTGTAATGAAGGCCAGCATACCATTTGCCTTCTTAACAACCTTTCACGACCACCAGATGTCCCAAAGCGCTTTACAGCCAATGAAGTACTTTTGAAGTGCAGTCACTGTTGTAATGTGGAAATGCGGCAGCCAATTTGCGCACAGCAAGCTCCGACAAACAGATTATGGCCAGATAATCTGTTTTGTCGTCATGTTGATTGAGGGATAAATATTGGGCTCAAAACACCAGGGATAACTTCTTCAAAATAGCACCACGGGATCTTTTACGTCCACCCGAGGGGGCAGACGGGGGCCTCGGCTTAACGTCTCATCCGTAAGACTGCACCACCGACACTGCAGTGCTCCTTCATTACTGCCCCTCCGACAATGCGGCTCTCCTACAGCACTGCCCCTCTGACAGTGCTGCACTCCCTCAGTACTGCCCCTCCGACAGTGCGGCGCTCCCTCAGTACTGACCCTCCGACAGTACGGCGCTCCCTCAGTACTGCCCCTCCGACAGTGCGGCACTCCCTCAGCACCGCACTGGAGTGTCAGCCTCGCTTTATATGCTCAAGTCCCTGGAGCGGGATTTGAACCAACAACCTTCTGACTCTGCTATCCACTGAGCCACAGCTGACTCCAGTCTTTTACACAGTTTCATCATAACTTCCTTGCTTTTTGCACTCTACGCCTCTCCTAAAGCAGGGGAGTTATGATGAATTGTTAAACAGTTTTTTTTGCAGAGTGACCAAGGCTGTGTGTAGGAAACAATTGTGCATTTGAAAGCAGCTTGTATTGTGAAGCTTGTGCCTCTTTGCCAGGCCCGCTGCCTGCGGCCCCTCTCCCAGATTCCAGCCCCAACTCTGTGCTGACTGAGCTGCTCTCACCTGGGGACAGCGCGTCACAATCGGCCCCAGCGCACCTCAGTTGGAGAGGAGGCCCCGCCCCCTAGCCGCGGCGCCATTGGTTGGAGGACCAGGATGCCCAGTTCAGTCCTCCCAGCTCAGCCCTCGTCCTATTGGTCAGCGCTCCCGTCAGTCAGAATCACATTGCTCCGGCTCACTCCGCCACCCCCCGCGGCTCAATCCGCTCCGTTCGGGGTCCGCGGAGGTCCCGCCCGCCCGACTCTCAGGTTTGGTTTTTCTCGTATTTTACTTTATAATCTCGCTCTCCGCTCCCCCCTCACCTCGATTTAAATCGATTCCCCAACACTTGACTTTACCCCGGCCGCTGATTCCGCCTCTTCCCCGGGCCCGGTCTTCCGTCTGCTCCCCGGAGGCCCCGCGCAGGCGCACTGGCAGGGGAAGGGCGGGTGATTGACAGGGGACGATTGATAGAAACGCCTGCCCGCGCTGTGATTGGTGCAGGAGAAGGCAAGTGGGCGTGTCCGGGGCCCACGTGGGGGAGTCAAAGGCTGGCTGGAGCGCATGCGCAGCCCCCTCGCACCGTTGGGAAGCTTTTCAAATATTTTTTTTTGAGAAACAAATTGAAAACACTCATTAATTCCCCCAACCTCCTCCCCTCTAAAGTGCGATTATTATTATTTTTGTTTTTCCTCATTTGTGTGGGGTGTCTTTCTTTTACCTTGCGGTGGCGTGCGCCAATCCAACAGACCCCTGGGCGTTGCGTGCTGGCGTCAGCGCGTAATCGGAGGGGGGGTTTGATTGACGCGAGTCCCCCGCCAATCAGGAGCGCGGAAAACGCTGGGAGGACCAGGCGGGCTGACGGTCCTCCAACCAATGGCGGCGCGGGAGGGAGGGGGGCGGGACCTCGGTGGGCTGCAGGACGCTTTCCTGCTTTCATTGTCTGCTGGAGCCGTTAACGGGAAGGGGAGGAGGGGGTGGAAAAAAACCCAGCTTGTGAGTGTTTATTCCTTTGCATTACCTTTATTGCAAGGCTATTCATCAACTGCATTCATTTAAAAATAAGTGAACCTTTTCTCTTTTCGACTTTTATCCAGAACAAAGAGCCCTGGTGCTGTGAACATTTTGGTGGGCAGCCACTTTTAAAGGGACAAAGACCAGCATTCTTCCTCCTCTCTCTCTCTCTCTCTTGTGAGTATTTGTGGTGGGTGAGAGGGGGGGGCGGGTGAGTCAAAGGGGACTGCGGCCCCTTTTCAACAACAGTGCGTCGGCGGGAATCCTGAGCGGCAGAGCGGGGCTATAAAAGCCCTATAGACCAGGTAAGGCCTCAGTGCGTCGGCGGGAATCCTGAGCGGCAGAGCGGGACTATAAAAGTCCCAGAGACCAGGTAAGGCCTCAGTGCATCGGCGGGAATCCTGAGCGGCAGAGCGGGGCTATAAAAGTCCCAGAGACCAGGTAAGGCCTCACAGCGTCGGCGGGAATCCTGAGCGGCAGAGCGGGGTATAAAAGTCCCAGAGACCAGGTAAGGCCTCACAGCGTCGGCGGGAATCCTGAGCGGCAGAGCGGGGCTATAAAAGTCCCAGAGACCAGGTAAGGCGTACCAGTCTCCAGTCTGGAAGGAGAGAGGTAAAAAGTAATCCAAGTGTGACGTCACCAGAAAGCGGGTAAGTGATTGGTTGGTAAGTATTTCTCCCTTTCAAGCTTAAATCTCTTTGGTTTATAGTTTCTAAGGTGTGATATTCACCATCTAGAATCGGGGCAGAGGATATTTAAGAATAATATTAATAAATTTAATTAATTACATAGAATGGGAGATCAGGTGATGTGTTGCTGCAGCAATATGTGGGAGCTGGTGAACACCATTGATGCTCACCGTGATCACATTTGCAGTAAGTGTTGGCTGCTTGCGGAACTCCGGCTCCGTGTTGAAGAGCTGGAGTCCGAGCTTCAAACACTGAGACACATCAGGGAGGGGGAGAGTTACCTGGACTCTGTGTATCACGAGGTAGTCACACCAATTAGATTAATTAATTCAGATGTATTCCGTGGCCAGGGTCAGGATGGTGTGACTAGAAGTGAGGCAGGTACGGGGATCCAGGAGGTAGTGTTGGAGGAGCCGCAGCCCTTGCACTTGTCCAACAGGTTCGAGGCTCTTACTCCCTGTGGGGACAGGAGCAGGGACTGCAGGGAGGATGAGCAAACTGGCCTCAGCACCGTGGAGCAGGGGGCCATTCAAGTGGGGGGAGTTAAAAGAAATGTTGTAGTGGTAGGGGATAGTATCGTTAGGGGGATAGATAGAGTTCTTTGCAGCCGAGAGCGAGAGTCCCGAAGGCTGTGTTGCCTGCCCGGTGCCAGGGTGAAATAAAGAATAGATTTGCCTTTCTAATCTAGGTTTTATTAACTTAAAAATCCTGTAGCACATCTTTCAACACCCAGTCCCAACTAAAGGCTGGAAAGAACTGAATTTAAGATGGCCACCACAAATCACATGACATCAACTACCAATGAGATTACTGCATATATCCCAAGGCAGGAAACAAACAACCAATCACAATACTTCTTACTAAACATAAAGAATAATCACCACATTCACCCCTCCTTTTAAAATATACTCCAACCTAAATAACCTTTACAATTTATAATTAATTATTTACAACTAAAACTATGCACAGACAAAATAAAACTATTCAACATGACACAATACTAAGTGAGCAACAACAAATAGTAACATTGCACATAAGTATTAAGTATCTCTCAACTAAAACAATATAATATATTTCAACAATTTTAAAACATTACTATCAATTTAAAAGTCCATTTTCAATCGGTCGACCGGATATCTTGTTCGTGTCGACCTTCTTAACCTTGGTGAAATTCCTTGCCCTCCCACACCAGGAGACACAGAAGTATCTTCTGCAGGAAGGCTATCCATATCCCGATTTTCAATGGTTTCCGGATTAGAAATCCCATCAGGAGGTAAACTGGGACGGTCATGAACATCCATCGAGGGCTGACTAATAGAAGTATAATTATCTGCAGTCGGATTGGAAATATTCGTAGTATCTGTAACAGCATCCACATTATCTGAATCATGACTATTGTTAATATCCTCAGAAGAGGGCTGGCCACCACAAGGAGCCAAGTCTTTAATTGAAACGGTACTTTCTTTCCCATCTTGGAATCGAATATGAGCATATTGGGAATTTGCCTCCAACAGCTCCACCTCCTCCACTAAAGGATCATATTTTGACAATCTAACATGGCGTCAAAGCAGCACAGGTCCCTGCATAGTAAGCCATGAAGGTACCGAATATCCCGTAGTAGATCTCCGCGGATAGTTAAAGAGCCTTTCATGGGGGGTCACATTAGTAGCCGTTGAAAGCAATGATCTAATGGAATGCAGGGCATCAGGCAGTACCATTTCCCACTGTGTATTCTTAAGGTTCCGGGATGTCAAAGCCAACATAACTGCCTTCCAGATCACCCCATTGTATCGTTCGCACTGTCCATTACCCTGGGGATTATACGGGGTAGTTCTGCTAGTAGAAATTCCCCGACTCTGAAGGTATTCCTTCAACTGGGAAGACATAAAAGAACTTCCCTGATCCGAATGGATATACGCAGGCATCCCAAAGATGACAAAAAGTTGAGTCAGACATTTGATAACTGTAGCAGCTGATACATCTGCGCAAGGAAAAGCAAAAGGGAACCTTGAAAACTCATCCACAACAGTAAATATATATCGGTTTTAAGTAGTTGAAGGAAGAGGCCCCTTAAAATCGACGCTCAAACGTTCAAAAGGAGAAGTAGCCTTTATAAGATGAGCTCGTTGAGGCTTAAAGAAATTCGGTTTACACCGAGCACAGATAAAACATGATGAAGTCATCCGCTTGACGTCTTCAACTGAAAAGGGCAAATTCTTACTGCGTACGAAGTGTATCATCCTCGTAACCCCAGGATGGCATAAGGCATTGTGAAGATTAATAAGCGTATCTCCGTGAATCACAGAACAATAAGCCCTCGACAGTGCATCAGCAGCAACATTATCCTTCCCCGGACGATAAACTATATCAAACTGGTAACATGCCAACTCAATCCTCCACCTCATTATTTTATCATTCTTAATCTTTCCAAAATGTTTGACATCAAACATAAAGGACACAGACTTTTGATCAGTTACCAACGTAAAATGTCACCCCGATAAATAATGTCTCCATTTACGCAGTGCTTCTACTATTGCATACGCCTCTTTCTCTATTGAAGAATGCCTTTTTTCACTATTGTTCAAGGTACGTGAGAAAAAGGCCACAGGTCTTCCATTTTGGTTCAGAGTAGCCCCAATTGCAAAATCAGAAGCGTCCGTCTCAATCACAAAAGGAACCTGCTCATCAATAGAATGCACAACTGCTCCAAGGATATCCTTTTTAAAATTATCAAAACACATCCTGGCCTCCCATGATAGAGGATATGTCGTAACCCGAATAAGAGGCCGGATCTTCTGTGAAAAATTTGCAATCCAATTAGAATAGTAAGAAAACAGTCCAACAACTCGTTGCAAAGCCTTAGAATTAGTAGGACAAAGTAAATCAATCAATGGTCGCAGACATTCTGGGTCTGGTTTAATCTTGTTTCCCGAGATAATGTACCCCAGTAGATTTACCTCAGTGGTCAAAAAGGTACACTTCTCTTTATTGAAAGTTAAACCAACTTTTTCCGCAGCTTGAAGGAATCTTTCTAAATTAGAATCATGCTCCACCCTTGATTTGCCACACACCGTAATGTCATCTAAGTATGAAAAGGTGTCAGAGAGAGAGTTATCACTTATAAAAGCACCCATTGCCCGTTGAAAACAAGCAACACCATTAGTAACACCAAATGGTATTCGGCAAAACTGATACAGCTTTCCACCAGCCTCAAAGGCCGTATATGGTTGATCCTTCTTAACAATAGGAATCTGATGATACGCACTCTTTAGGTCAATAGTGCTAAAAACCTTATACTGAGATACTTTATTGATAAGCTCATCAATCTTAGGCAAAGGGTACGCATCTAATTGAGTATACCTATTAATAGTTTGGGAATAGTCTATCACCATTCGTTTCTTATGTCTCTCGTTAGTCATGACAACTACCTGTGCCCGCCAAGGCGAACAACTAGGTTCAATAATTCCTTCCAATAAGAGACGTTGAACTTCAGAATTAATAAATTCTCTATCCTGACTGCTATACCTTCTTGACTTGGTAGCAATTGGCTTACAATCCGGCATCAAATTGGAAAAAAGGGATAATGGAGAAATGGATAAAGAGGTTAATCCACAAATAGATAAAGGTGGCTTAGTCCCTCCAAATGAAAGACTGAGAGACTCGTGTAACTGAAGCACATCATGACCAATCAAAATATCCGCACAGAGATTAGGCAAAACAGATAGGCGTATATCAGTATACGTATTACCTAGAAGAATCAATTTCACAAGGCAACAACCAGCTACTTGTGAAGTGAGAGCCGTCTGAGCCATACACACCTGATAGGAAACAGGCGAAATTTTCAAATGCTTCTCCTTTGCAAACTGAAGACTTATAAAACTCTCGGTACTGCCCGTATCTATAAGGGCCTTCACTTCCAACCCATTAACTTGGGCCGTAACTATAGCTTTGTTTAGGCCATGAGCAAATGCAGCAGAAATTGATGCAATAAACGCCCTATCTAAAGGCTGAATAGTCACAGAGGAGGTAATTGAACCTGATTTTACACACACGTGCGTAATGACCTCTCTTGCCGCATTTACTACACACAACCTCCCGAGCAGATCACTTCAGACGAGGGTGCCGGACGTTCCCACAAAAATAACACTTCTGAATCCTAGAGGCAACAGCCGCTGAAGTAGAAACTGTTTCAGAATCTAGTAAACCACTCCTATTAAGTCCACATAATTCCTTTTCATCCGGAACTGCCGAAACCACAGTCACAGGCTGATTAAAAAGAGCATAAGAATCCGAACTTCTCTGAGCCACATCCAATGTAGAAGCTTGCTCAAAAGCACTCTTAAGATCCAAAGTCTTATTTTCTAACAACCGCTGACGAATTGATCTAGACAGTAATCCATTAATAAAAGCATCCCGTACCGATTCTTCCTTATATTCTTCAGCCGTCACGGCCTTATAATTACAGTTAACACTAAGGCACTGAAGTGCTTGTAAATAAGTATCCAAAGATTCTCCCACCTGCTGCCTACGGGCAGATAGAAGGTGACGTGCAAATACCTCATTCTTTGGTTTAACAAAAATCTTTTCCAATGTAGAAATAGCCACTTCGTAAGTTTTACAGTCCAAAATATACTTATACACATCCGGAGCAATGTAGTTGATCAGCATATTCAGCTTATTTAGAGACTCTTGATCCAACATGCCCAAAAAGTTTTTAAATGTACAATACCAATGTTTCCATTTATCATCCACTCCTGCAGAATTAGGGTCAGCATTGAATCGTTCTGGTTGAAGATATCGCTCCATTCTGACATAAAGTTAATAAATTGAAATAAAGAATAGATTTGCCTTTCTAATCTAGGCTTTATTAACTTAAAAATCCTGTAGCACATCTTTCAACACCCAGTCCCAACTAAAGGCTGGAAAGAACTGAATTTAAGATGGCCACCACAAATCACATGACATCAACTACCAATGAGATTACAGCATATATCCCAAGGCAGGAAACAAACAACCAATCACAATACTTCTTACTAAACATAAAGAATAATCACCACACAGGGTTAAGGACATCTCCTCTGGACTGGAGAGAAACTTGGAGTGGGAGGGGAAGGATCCAGTTGTCGTGGTCCATGTTGGTACCAACGACATAGATAGAACAAGGAAGGAGGTTCTGCTGAGGGAGTTTGAGCAGCTAGGGGCCAAATTAAAAAGCAGAACCACAAGGGTTACCTGAGCCACGAGCGAATTTGGCTAGGACAAATAAAATTAGAGAGTTAAATGCGTGGCTCAAAGACTGGTGTGGGAGAAATGGGTTTTGCTTCCTGGGACACTGGCACCAGTACTGGGGCAGGAGGGAGCTGTTCCGTTGGGATGGGCTTCACTTGGCCAGTGCTGGGACTAGAGTCCTGGCGGATCATATAACTAGGGCTGTAGAGAGGGCTTTAAACTAACTAGTGGGGGGGAGGTTCCTAGAGAGCAAATAATAAAAATGACAACAGAGAAGGTCATAGACTTAGGTAACAGTGGGGAAATTAAAAACCAGAGCGTGTCAGGAAGGGGCAGAAGGTATGGAGTAAAAGGTAAAGTAAATAAAGGGCAAAAGCAGGAACTAAGTGTCACAAAACATCTTTGAAAGTTCTCTATCTGAATGCACGTAGCATTCGCAACAAAATAGACGAGTTAATGGCACAAATAACTACATATGGGTATGATCTTGTGGCCATTACAGAAACATGGCTGCAGGGTGACAATGCCTGGGAATTAAACATACCAGGTTATTTAACGATCAGGAAGGACAGGCAGGAAGGAAGGGGAGGTGGGGTGGCTATGTTAATAAAGGAAGGAATCACTGTAATACAGAGAAATTATATTGGGTCAAAAGATCAGGATAATGAAACAGTTTGGGTGGAGGTAAGGAATAATAAGGGGAAAAAAACACTAGTGGGCGTAGTCTATAGGCCTCCGAACAGTGGCAACTCTGTTGGACGGAGTATCAATCAGGAAATAGTTGAGGCTTGTAATAAGGGAACATCTATAATTATGGGGGATTTTAACTATCATATTAATTGGACAAATCAAATTGGGCAGGGCTGCCTTGAGGATGAGTTCATTGAGTGTATTAGGGATGGGTTTCTTGAGCAGTATGTAACTGAACCGACCAGGGGGCAAGCAACCTTAGATCTGGTCCTGTGTAACAAGATGGGATTAATTAAAAATGTCCCAGCAAAGGATCCCCTTGGAATGAGTGACCATACATGGTTGAATTCCATATTCAATTAGAGGGTGAGAAGGTTGGATCTCAAACAAGCATGCAAGGAGGCTATGAAGGTATAAGAGCGGAATTGAGTAGAGTGGATTGGGAAAATAGATTAAAGGGTAAGACGATACATGATCAGTGGTGTACATTTAAGGAGTTATTTTACAACTTCCAAAAAAAAAATATTCCACTGAGAAGAAAAGGGTGTAAAAGAAAAGACAGCCATCCGTGGCTAAGTAAAGAAATTAAGGATAGTATTCGACTAAAAACAAGGGCATATAAGGTAGCCAAATCTAGTAGGAGGATAGAGGATTGGGAAAACTTTAAAAGACAGCAAAAAATAACAAAAAGATTGATTAAGAAAGGGAAGATAGATTATGAAAGTAAATTAGCAAAAAATATACAAACAGATAGTAAGAGTTTTTATAGTTATATAAAAAGAAAAAGGGTGGCTAAAGTAAATGTTGGTCCCTTAGAGGATGAGACCGGGAAATTAATGGTGGGAAATATGGAGATGGCAAAAACACTGAATGAATATTTTACATCAGTCTTTACAGTAGAAGACACTAAGAATATCCCAACACTGGACAAACAGGGGGCTAAAGGGGGGGAGGAGCTAAACACGATCAAAATCACTAAGGAAGTGGTACTCAGTAAAATAATGGGACTCAAGGCGGATAAATCACCTGGACCTGATGGCTTACATCCTAGGGTCTTGAGGGAAGTGGCGGTAGGGATTGTGGATGCATTGGTAATAATTTTCCAAAACTCCCTGGACTTGGCAAAGGTCCCGGCAGACTGGAAAACTGCTAATGTAACACCCTTATTTAAAAAGGGCAGTAGACAGAAGGCTGGAAACTATAGACCGGTTAGCCTAACATCTGTGGTAGGTAAAATTTTGGAGTCCATTATTAAGGAGACAGTAACAGGACATTTGGATAATCAAAGTTTGCAGATGATACTAAGATGGGAGGGAAAGTAGTGAGTGAGGAGGACATAAAAAACCTGCAAGGGGACATCGACAGGCTAAGTAAGTGGGCAGAGATTTGGCAGATGGAATACAATACTGGAAAGTGTGAGGTTATGCACTTTGGCAGGAAAAATCGTAGAGCAAGTTATTATCTTAATGGCAAGAAACTGGAAAGTACTGAAGTACAAAGGGATCTGGGGGTCCTGGTGCACGAAACTCAAAAGGTTAGTATGCAGGTGCAGCAAGTGATTAAGAAGGCCAATGGAATGTTGGCTTTCATTGCTAGGGGGATAGAATATAAAAATAGGGAGGTATTGCTTCAGTTGTGCAAGGCATTGGTGAGGCCGCACCTGGAATACTGCGTACAGTTTTGGTGTCCATACTTAAGAAAGGACATACTTGCTCTCGAGTCAGTACAAAGAAGGTTCACTCGGTTGATCCCGGGGATGAGGGGATGGACATATGAGGAGAGGTTGAGTAGATTGGGACTCTACTCATTGGAGTTCAGAAGAATGAGAGGCGATCTTATTGAAACGTATAAGATTGTGAAGGGGTCGGATCGGGTGGATGCGGGGAAGATGTTCCCGATGATGGGTGAAACTAGAACTAGGGGGCATAGTCTTAGAATAAGGGGCTGCTCTTTCAAAACTGAGATGAGGAGGAACTACTTCACTCAGAGGGTGGTAGGTCCATGGAATATGCTGCCCCAAAAAGCTGTGGAAGCTACATCATTACATAAATTTAAAACAGAAATAGACAGTTTCCTGGAAGTAAAGGGAATTAAGGGTTACGGGGAGCGGGCAGGAATTTGGACATGAGTCTAGGTTCGGATCGGTCATGGCCCTGTGGGTAGCGGAGCGGGCCCAGGGGCCGTGTAGCCTGATCCTGCTCCTATTTCGTGTGTCTAATTCTGTTAGATTCAGGAGATGGTTCTGTGATAGTGGATTGGCGGTTAGGATCAGATCAGCCATGATCTTATTGAATGGCGGAGCAGGCTCGAGGGGCCAATTGGCCTACTCCTGCTCTTATTTCTTATGTTCTTATAGGACGAGGGCGGCCTGGTCCCCCAACCAATGGCGGCGAGGCAAGGGGGCGGGGCCTCCTCTCCAGCTCAGGTGCGCTGGGTCCGATTGTGACGCGCTGTCCCCAGGTGAGAGCAGCTCAGTCAGCACAGAGCTGGTGCTGGAATCTGGGAGAGGGGCCGCAGGCAGCGGGCCTGGCAAAGGGGCACAAGCTTCACAATACAAGCTTCTTTCAAATGCACAATTGTTTCCTACAGACAGCCTTGGTCACTCTGCAAAAAGAACTGTTTAACAATTCATCATAACTCCCCTGCTTTAGGAGAGGGGTAGAGTGCAAAAGCAAGGAAGTTATGATGAAACTGTGTAAAAGACTGGAGTCAGCTGTGGCTCAGTGGATAGCAGAGTCAGAAGGTTGTGGGTTCAAATCCCGCTCCAGGGACTTGAGCATATAAAGCGAGGCTGACACTCCAGTGCGGTGCTGAGGGGCACTGTCAGAGGGGCAGTACTGAGGGAGCGCCGCACTGTCAGAGGGGCAGTACTGAGGGAGCGCCGCACTGTCGGAGGGGCAGTACTGAGGGAGCGCCGCACTGTCGGAGGGGCGGTGCTGAGGGAGCACCGCACTGTCGGAGGGGCAGTACTGAGGGAGCGCTGCACTGTCGGAGGGGCAGTACTGAGGGAGCGCCGCACTGTCGGAGGGGCAGTGTCATAGAGTCATAGAGTTATACAGCACAGAAAGAGGCCCTTCGGCCCATCGCGTCCACGCTGGCCATCAAGCCCTTTCTATTCTAATCCCATTTTCCAGCACTTGGTCCGTAGCCTTGTATGCTATGGCATTTCAAGTGCTCATCTAAATGCTTCTTGAATGTTGTGAGGGTTCCTGCCTCTAACACCCTTTCAGGCAGTGAGTTCCAGGTTCCAACCACCCTCTGGGTGAAAAAAGCTTTTCCTCAAATCCCCTCTAAACCTCCTGCCCCTTACCTTGAAACTATGCCCCCTGGTTATTGACCCCTCTACTCAGGGGAAAAGTTCCTTTCTATTTAGCCTATCTATGCCCCTCATAATTTTGTACACCTCAATCAGGTCCCCCCTCAGCCTTCTCTGCTCCAAGGAAAACAACCCCAGCCTGTCCAGTCTTTCTTCATAGCTGAAGCGCTCCAGCCCAGGTAACATCCTGGTGAATCTCCTCTGCACCCTCTCCAATGCAATCACATCCTTCCTATCGTGTGGCGACCAGAACTGCACACAGTATTCCAGCTGTGGCCTAACCAGTGTTTTGTACAGCTCCATCATAACCTCCCTGCTCTTATATTCTATGCCTCGGCTAATGAAGGCAAGTATCCCATATGCCTTCTTAACCACCTTATCCACCTGTTCTGCTGCCTTCAGGGATCTATGTACATGCACACCAAGGTCCCTCTGATCCTCTGTCTTTCCTAGGGTCTTACTATTCATTGTGTATTCCCTTGCCTTGTTAGTCCCTCCAAAATGCATCACCTCACACTTTTCAGGGTTAAATTCCATTTGCCACTGTTCCGCACATCTGACCAACCCATCTATATCGTCCTGCAGACTGAGGCTACCTCCTCGCTATTTACCACCCCACCAATTTTCATGTCATCGGCGAACTTACTGATCATACCTTTTACATTCACATCCAAATCATTAATGTTGACCACAAACAGCAAGGGACCCAGCACCGATCCCTGCGGTACCCCACTGGACACAGGCTTCCAGTCACAGAAAGCTGAGGGAGCGCTGCACTGTCGGAGGGGCAGTACTGAGGGAGCTCTGCACTGTCGGAGGGGCAGTACTGAGGGAGCGCTGCACTGTCGGAGGGGCAGTACTGAGGGAGCGCCGCGCTGTCGGAGGGGCAGTACTGAGGGAGTGCCGCACTGTCGGAGGGGCAGTGGATGTGGTGTATTTGGATTTTCAAAAGGCTTTCGATAAGGTCCCGCATAAGAGATTAGCGTGTAAAGTTAAGGCACATGGGATTGGGAGCAAGGTATTGACTTGGATAGAGAACTGGTTGGCAGACAGGAAGCAAAGAGTTGGAATAAACGGCTCTTTTTCCGAGCGGCATGCAGTAACTAGTGGAGTACCACAGGGATCGGTCCTTGGACCCCAGCTATTCACAATATATATTAATGATCTGGACGAGGGAACTAGATGTAATATCTCCAAGTTTGCAGACGACACAAAGCTGGGTGGGCGTGTGTGCTGTGAGGAGGATGCTGAGAAACTACAGTATGATTTGGACAGGTTGGGTGATTGGGCAGAAGCATGGCAGATGCAAAATAACATGGATAAATGCAAGGTTATCCACTTTGGTGTCAAAAACAGAAAGGCAGATTGTTATCTGAATGGCAATAGATTGGGAGAAGGGGAAGTGCAGCGAGACCTGGGTGTCCTTGTGTACCAGTCGCTGAAGGTAAGCATGCAGGTGCACCAGGCGGTTAAGAAGGCAAATGGTATGTTGGCCTTCGTAGCGAGAGGGTTCGAGTACAAGAACAAGGATGTCTTGCTGCAGTTGTACAGGGCCTTGGTGAGACTACATCTTGTATTGTGTGCAGTTTTGGTCGCCTTTTCTGAGGAAGGATGTTTTGCCATGGAAGGAGTTCATCGAAGATTCACCAGGTTGATACTTGGGATGGCAGGAATGACGTATGAGGAGAAATTGGGTCGATTGGGCATGTACTCGCTGGAGTTTAGAAGAATGAGAGGGGATCTCATTGAAACTTATAAAATTCTAATAGGACTGGACAGACTAGATGCAGGAAGGATGTTCCCGATGGTGGGGGAGTCCAGGACCAGGGGTCACAGTCTAAAGATAAGGGGTAAGCTATTTAGGACAGAGATGAGGAGGAATTTCTTCACCCAGAGAGTGGTGAACCTGTGGAATTCACTACCACAGAAGGCAGTAGAGGCCAATTCATTAAATATATTCAAGAAGGAGTTAGATATATTTCTTAAGGCTAAAGGGATCAAGGGATATGGGGAGAAGGCAGGGACAGGGTAGCGAAATTGGATGATCAGCCATGATCTCATTGAATGGCGGAGCAGGCTCGAGGGGCCGAATGGCCTACTCCTGCTCCTATCTTCTATGTTTCTATGAACCCCAGGACCAGGCCCCTATGGGGAATAGTTATGCAGATCTAGCCGCAAAACTAGCTGCAGAAGAAATGCAACCAGAGGACGCGTTCAAAAGCGAAATAAATATGGTCATGATAGTGGGGTACAGGAAGTGAATATAATGGAGCTACAAGAAAATACTAGTAAAGAGGAAAAGGAGAAATGGAGACAAGCTGGCGCGCAATTACAAGATGGAATTTGGAAATGGGGCCCACGTAACCAGGTGGTGGCACTGGAATGTTGTAGACAACAACCGATGGCGCTATACCATGGTGTAACACATACTGGCAGAAGTAACATGTTGCACCTACTGACACAGTACTGCTGGTGGCCAAAGATGGGTCAGGAAGTGGCAAAATATTGCCACCGCTGTATAATATGCACAAGAATAATGTAGGACAGAGATGTAGAGTTAGAGTAGCAAACCAACCCAGGCCTCAAGGACCCTGGGAAAACTTACAAATTGACTTTACCGGCCCCTTAGCGCAGGACCGGGGGAAGAAATATTGCCTGGTAATAATTGACCAATTTACCAGGTGGGTGGAAGCCTTTGCCACCCGAGACTGCTCTGCAAAAACAGTTGCACTAATATAGGCTACCGAGGTTATACCCCGTTGGGGAGTGCCTCTGCAAATTGACTCAGACAACGGCACTCATTTCACCGGCAAAATAATGAAAGAAATCTGTAAGCTGCTACATGTGACACAAAAATATCACATACCATATCACCCCCAGAGCTCGGGGATGGTAGAAAGAATGAATAGGACACTGAAAAACGCGCTGACAAAAGCCATCCAAGAAACAGGGAAGGGATGGTCGGAATTATTACCCAGCATACTAATGGGGCTGCGAGCCACCCCAGGATGAACGACCGGACTGACCCCCTATGAATTAATGACAGGACAAGCTATGAGACTACCAGAGGATTTGGCTGGAGGGGTGGGAAGCATAGAAACATAGAAGATAGGATCAGGAGTAGGCCATTCAGCCCCTCGAGCCTGCTCCGCCATTCAATGAGATCATGGCTGATCATCATGTATCAAGGAGCGCAGAGATCGGGGAGGGTTGTGGGGCTGGAGGAGGTTACAGGGATAGGGAGAGACCGAGGGCCATGGAGGGATTTGAGAACAAGGATGAGATTGTTGGACCGGGAGCCAATATAGGTCAGCGAGCACAGGGTGAACGGGACTTGGTGCGAGTTTGGATACGAACAGTCGAGTCTGGAGGTCATAGTCTAAGGATAAGGGGTAAGCCATTTAGGACTGAAATGAGGAGGAATTTCTTCACCCAGAGAGTGGTGAATGTTGTATCCGTGTGTTAATGGAGACACGGAATGCAGGAGTTGGTTTACAGGTGTTTCCTGGACAAAGTCTGGAGGTGAACTAACAGATACAAGACACTATACAGGCTTATATAGCCCGAGTGGCCACTACCGGCATTACAGTACACAGGGGCTCTTAAAGGCACATACACCACAATTCCTCCCCTTTTAGACAACCAGTACATAACATTTTAAGTAATTATTATTAACATGTGTACAAGAACAATAATCTAAACATTTGCTGCAGTTAATCAATTATAAGTCAGTCTCTCTGGAGGCTTCCTGACTCGGTCCGGATAACACCTCGGTGGTGTAGTAGTTTTCGGTGGTGTAGTAGTTTTCGGTGGTGTAGTAGGTTCTTTTGGTAAGGTCGATTCGGCTTGAATGCCAGTGTCGGGTTCGTCTGGTTCCAGTATCAGCGGATCGGAGGTAGATACTATGGGTATCTCTACTTCATCATTAGGCGTATAGAGTTGTGGTGTAGGTTGTCCCTTTTCGGATGACTCTATGATCTGGTCAGCATGGCGCCTTATTATGCTTTCTCCAATGTCCACGGTATACATCAGTGGTCCTAGTCGTGTGCAAATAGTTCCAGGCTGCCATTTCTCGGTACGGTAGTCCTGGGCCAAAACTTGTTGACCTATCTGGAAGGTTCTAGTTGGCCTTTCATTCATGCCTTGAAATTGCCGGTTCTCTACGTCCCTTCTGATGTTTGGCTTGATCAAATCCAGCCGGCATCTTAGTCTTCTATTGAAAAACATCATGGCGGGAGTTTGGTTTGTAACCATGTGTTGCATTCCTGTAGGCAAACAAGAAGTTATCTATCTTATGCTGTAGATTGATGCCTTCATTACCCATAGCCTTTATGGCCTTCTTGAAGGTCTGGACAAACCTTTCAGCCAATCCATTGGTGGCGGGATGGTATGGGGCGGATGTACAGTGCTTAACCCCATTGTTTTTTAAGAACTTTCTGAATTCTTCGGACACAAATTGTGGTCCATTATCAGAGAATTGTTCAGGCAGCCCATTCCTGGCAAATATGGTCCTTAATACTGTGATGGTTTTTTCCGTGGTGGTGGAGGACATCTTTATTACCTCCGGCCACTTGGAGTGTGCGTCAACCGCGATTAAGAACATTGAGTCCCTAAATGGACCAGCAAAGTCGATGTATACCCTTTGCCATGGAGATGAGGGCCACTCCCATGGATGTAGAGGGGCTTGTGGTGGGGCGTTTTGGACCTTCTGGCATCCTAGACAGCCCTTGGTCATTTCTTCGATGTCTCCATCGATACCTGGCCACCACACAAACGCTCTGGCTAGGTTCTTCATTTTCACTCCACCCAGATGCCCCTCGTGAAGCTCCTTTAGCACTTTATCCTGGAGTTTGGGTGGAATCACCACTCTGGATCCACACATCAAGGTTCCTCGGCACACTGACAGCTGTTCCCTTCTTTGCGAGAATGCTGGCAACAGTGGTTTGCCATGTGCTGGCCATCCCTTTACCGTTAAATCGTAGACTCGTGAGAGAGTCGGGTCATTTCTCGTTTCCTTTTCAATGGCAGAATTTGTTACTGGTAGACAATCTACTATGCTGGAGTGGAACATTTCCACTGGGTCCACTGTAGCTCCTACGCCGTAAGGGGATGCATCGCACGCCAGTCTGATTGGCAGTGATGGGTTGTAATGAGCCAAAACTTCCTTGGACGTGATCAAGCCTTTACATTTATGGAAGGCACGTTTACAGTCCTCGCTCCATTCCCAAATTACTCCCGTTTGTAGCAGTTCGTTAAGAGGGTGCAGAACAGTTGACAAGTTCGGTAAAAATTTATGATAGTAATTTATCAATCCCAGGAACGACCTTAATTGTGAGACATTTTCAGGTGCTGGGGCTTTTATGACCGCTTCAATTTTTTCAGGGGACTTATGCAACCCTTCTTCGTTAATTATGTGGCCACAATATGATATTTGTTTCTGGAAAAATTCACACTTGGGGCGGTTTGCTCGTAGGCCCCGTTCTCTCAGCCGAGTGAGCACCTGCTCCAAATTGGCAAGGTGCTCGTTGTCGTTTTCTCCTGTTACAAGGATGTCGTCTAGGTAGCATTGAGTCCCAGGAATCCCTTGCAGGACTTGTTCCATAGCCCTTTGCCAGATAGCTGGAGCTGATGCTACTCCGAAAACCAGTCGATTGTACTGGTACAGGCCTTTGTGTGTGTTTATTGTGAGATACTTTTTAGAGGCCTCCTCAACCTCCATCTGTAGATATGCCTGTGCCAAGTCAATTTTGGTGAAACGTTTCCCTCCGGATAGTGAGGCGAAAATATCTTCTATCCTTGGAAGAGGATACTGTACCGTGTGAAGGACTGGGTTTACAGTCACCTTGAAGTCTCCACAGATGCGAATTTTTCTCTGTTCTTCAGATTTATCATTATTCAAAGTTTTCTTCATGACCGGGACAATGGGTGTTGCCCACTCGCTCCAATCTATCTTGGATAACACGCCTGTCCTTTCCAAATTCTCCAGCTCTGCCTCGACTGCTGGACGAATTGCGTATGGCACCGGCCTTGCCTTAAAAAACTTGGGAATTGCCACATCTTCCACCTTTATTGAGGCGGTGACGCCTTTCAAGGTTCCTCGTTCCTGTGGAACACTTCTTTGGCGTTGGCCAAGATGTCTTTCAATCGTTCAGGTATGATGTCATCATTTTTTTTTCTTACTGGTCACCGTCAGTGCCTGAATGGAGTGCCAGTCTAAACGTATCTTTCTGATCCATTCACGTCCCAACAGCGGTGAACCACCATGTTGCAGAACGTATAAATACAACTTCTGTATTTCCTTGCCGTTGTATACAACAGGCACCCTTATTTTCCCTCTGGGGTATACTTTCTGCCCCGTATATGTTTTTAAGATAATGGATGCGTCTTTCAAGGGTATATGCGGAAATAGCCGCTCGTAATCCTGTCGACTTATGACGGTCAGAGCTGATCCTGTATCTAGCTCCATTTTAACTGGGGACCCTGTTATCGTGAGGGTAACCCAAATGGTCTGGTAATCTTCTTTGGTAATTACATTATGTAATTTGAGACAGCTTAGTCTCTTGTTTCCGGAGTCGCTATCGCTCTTCTGGTCTTCGGAGCTACTGTCCGTCATCATTTGTACTTTATTGATTTTTTTTTGTCAGTGGATTTTTTGTTTCCAGATCGGCATACACGTGCAATGTGTCCCATCTTTCCGCATTGCCTGCATGCTTTGTCCTTGTACCAGCAGTCCCTCTGGTCATGGGTGGATCTGCCGCACCGATAACATCTCTTGAAACCCTGTGTCATTTCATGGGTGCCGAAATCCTGTGGCTTGTGCTGTATCTCTGCAGCTCCTCTCACTGCTGCTTCGTATGATACAGCCATACTGAAAGCCTTGTCCAGTGTTAAATCTTTCTCAGAAAGTAGCCTTTTCTGTGTTCCTTCACTTAGGAGACCGCAGACGAATTTGTCTTGAAGAGAATCTGCCAGTCCTGCCCCGAATTGGCAGTGCTTTGATAGCTTCCTTAATTCGGTGAGGTAATCAGCGTTACTTTCATTCTTGTGCTGATTCCTCCTGAAGAATTTGAATTGTTCCGCTATCAGCAGCGGTGTTGGGTTTAAGTGCTCCTGCAGGGTATCAACAATTTCCTTAAAATTCTTGTCCATCGGTTTGGCTGGAGTGATTAAGTTTCGTAACAGCCCGTATGTCTTTGCGCCCATTAGATTTAGGAGTATCGATGCTTTTTTATCATCCTCTATTGCATTTGCTGTGCAATATACCTCTACTCTTTCTACATATGTGGTCCAATCCTCTACATCACCATTGAAAGCAGTAATATTGCCAGTCTTAGGCATCCTGAAAAAAAAATGGCGCCTTTCCTTTCTTCCTCGCTGAAAAAAAATGGCGCCTCCCACGCTTTCCCGCTGCTGTTGCTGCTGACAACGCTGTTCTCCGCGGTTTTTAATTATACAAATATTTTTAATAGTCGGAGACTTGTTCCCGCCGGACTCTCTGGGACTTCCCCCTCCCTCTGCGTGGTCCGAACGCTGACCTGTTTTGCAGAGCTGGACGTCTCCCGAGTGCTCCACCCTTCGTCTCTGTTTGCCTGCATCTTCACTGCTTGGCCCCGCTGTAGAGCCAGCCGATCGAGCCCCAGACCGCCGCCCAGGAAGGATTATTGCAGTACCTGCCACCAGCCCGGCTAGCTGGTGAAAGCACATTTTTTTCTTTTTTTGTTTTTTTTTCTTCTTTCTTCTTCCTTCGTCTGAGGAATCGATCTCCTTGAGGTGCTGCCGAATTGCAGGTAAGTCCGTTTCCAATTCGTCGCCACTGTTGTATCCGTGTGTTAATGAAGACACGGAATGCAGCAGTTGGTTTAACAGGTGTTTACTGAACAAAGTCTGGAGGTGAACTAACAGATACAAGACATTATACAGGCTTATATAGCCCGAGTGGCCACTACCGGCATTACAGTACACAGGGGCTCTTAAAGGCACATACACCACAGTGAACCTGTGGAATTCTCTGCCACAGAGGGCGGTGGAGGCCAGTTCATTAAATATATTCAAGAAAGAGTTGGATATATTTCTTAAGGCTAAAGGGATATGGGGAGAAGGCAGGGACAGGGTACTGAATTTGGATGATCAGCCATGATCTCATTGAATGGCGGAGCAGGCTCGAAGGGCCGAATGGCCTACTCCTGCTCCTATCTTCTATGTTTCTATGCAACAAAGGTTTGGTTGAGGGTTTCAGGCACCAAACGTGGCAGTGAATTCACTCTCGCCAAGCTCGCACAGAAAGCAGTGTGATAATGACCAGATAATCTGTATTGGTGATGTTGGGTGAGCGATAAATATTGGTCCCAGGACATAGGGTGAACTCCCCCTGCCCTTTTTAGGTTTTTAAACTGTCATTCGAGTTCCTCTCCCTCTATTGTGAAGGGCGGGTATCCGCTGGGATACAGTCCCACAGTCACTGGTTGCCTTCTAGTGCTCCTCCGAGTGGCCAATGTGTGAGGGTGTGCAGGGATTGTTGGCAGCCTTTTCAACCTTGGGGGCATCACAGACAAAATCAAACCCCCTTTGCAGACTCGGCCTTTGCTGCTGGGGGGTGACTGGACAGTGATCAGTAGCAGGAGCCCAGGGCACTGAGGCTAACTGCAGTCTCCCCAACTGCATCCCAGGCCGGGATCAGCTGAGCGCCCTCACAGTGTGCAGCTGGAATGTGCAACCTATCCTGGGGAGTGAGGGAAAGGGAGGTCAAGGGTCAGCACCGAATGTCAGTCAACCTTGACCCCCAGACTCCCTCACTGATATAATCATAGACATTTACAGCACAGGAGGAGGCCATTCGGCCCATCTTGTCCGTGCCGGCCGACAAAGAGCTATCCACCCTAACCCCACTTTCCAGCACTTGGTCCGTAGCCTTGTAGGTTACGGCACTTCAAGTACATATCCAAGTACTTTTTAAATGTGATGAGGGTCTCTGCCTCTACCACCCTTTCAGGCAGTGAGTTCCAGACCCCCACCACCCTCTGGGTGAAAACATTTCCCCTCAAATCCCCTCTAAACTTCCGACCAATTACTTTAAATCTGTGCCCCTGGTTATTGACCCTTCTGCTAAGGGAAATAGGTCCTTCCTATCCACTCTATCTCGGCCCCTCATTATTTTATACACCTCAATTAAGTCTCCCCTCAGCCTCCTCCGTTCCAAAGAAAACAACCCCAGCCTCTCCAATCTTTTCTCATAGTTAAAATTCCCCTCTGTCCTGGGCCCCCAGCTGTTCACAATTTACATTAATGACCTGGATCAGGGAGTCGGATGCAGCATTTCCAAATTTGCAGACGACACTAAACTAGGAGGGGGGGTGGGCTCAGAGGAAGAGACCAGGAAGCTCCAGAGCGATTTGGACAGACTGGGCGATTGGGCGGATAAATGGCAGATGCACTATAATGTGGACAAGTGCGAAGTTATCCACCTTGGGTGCAGGAACGGGAGGGCAAATTATTATTTAAATGGCAATAGATTGGGAGAGGGGGAAGTACAGAGAGACCTGGGTGTTCTTGTACACCAGTCACTGAAGGCGAGCATGCAGGTGCAACAGGCGGTCAAGAAGGCAAACGGTATGCTGGCCTTCATAGCAAAAGGGTTAGAATACAGGAACAGGGATACCTTGCTGCAGCTGTACAGGGCACTGGTGAGACCACACCTCGAGTACTGTGTACAGTTTTGGTCGCCTCATCTGAGGAAGGATGTTCTTGCCATGGAGGGGGTGCAGCGGCGATTCACCAGGCTGATACCAGGAATGGCGGGAATGACCTATGAGGAGAGACTATGTAGTTTAGGGATGTACACACTGGAGTTTAGAAGATTGAGAGGGGACCTCATAGAAGTGTATAAAATTCTGACAGGTCTAGACAGACTGGATGCAGAAGGAATGTTTCCCTTGGCGGGTGAGAACAGAACTAGAGGACATAATTTAAGGATAAGGGCTAAACCATTTAGGACAGAGATGAGGGGGAATTTCTTCACTCAGAGAGTGGTGAACCTGTGGAACTCATTGCCACAGAGGGCAGTGTACGCCAGCTCATTAAATATATTTAAGAGGGAATTAGATATATTTCTACGGGCAAAAGGGGTTAAGGGTTACGGAGAGAAGGCGGGGACGGGATACTGAATTAAAGGATCAGCCATGATCTCATCGAATGGCGGAGCAGGCACGAAGGGCCGAATGGCCTACTCCTGCTCCTATCTTCTATGTATCTATGTAACATCCTCGTAAATCTCCTCTGCACCCCCTCTAGTACAATCACATCCTTCCTGTAATGTGGTGACCAGAACTGCACGCAGTGTTCTAGCTGCGGCCTAACTAGTGTTTTATACAGTTCAAGCATAACCTCCCTGCTCTTACATTCTATGCCTCGGCTAATAAAGGCAAGTATCCCGTATGCTGTCTTAATCTCCTTATCTACCTGTCCTGCTACCTTCAGGGATCTGTGGACATGCACTCCAAGGTCCCTCTGATCCTCTGCTCTTCTCAGTGTCCTACCATTTACAGTGTATTCCCTTGCCTTGTTAGCCCTCCCCAAATGCATTACCTCACACTTCTCCAGATTGAATTCCATTTGCCACTGTTCTGCCCACCTGACCAGTCCATTGATATCTTCCTGCAGTCTGCAGCTTTCTTCTTCATTATCAACCACACGGCCAATTTTTGCATCATCTGCAAACTTCTTAATCATACTTCCTACATTGGTCCATATCAATGAGTTGGTCTTGAATCAGCAGAACACGTTCTATTGACGTCATGACGTCTGCACCTTTTATGACGTCAAGACGTCCCAGAGCGCGTCACCCACCGCCCGCCCGCCCATTGATCCCAGGATCTGTCTCCCTAATGGTCGGCGGACACGTCAATCATGCCCGCTGCCCGCTGTCACGTGACCCTGAGGCGCTCTCCGGCTCCGCCCGAGTGAAGTCGCTCCATTCGGTGCCTGCGGAGCCCTCGGACTCTCAGGCTTGGATTCCCCTTTATTCTCTCCCCTCCTCTGATCTCAATCGGATCTGGGGGAAAACTCACTTTCCCTCACTGATTGCGGCTCTTCACCAACACGGACTTCACAAAGAAAGCCCCGCGCGGCAGCCTGGAGCTCGGGCCCAGCGCACAGGCGCGGGGGAGGATGATTGACAGGGGCCCCGGGTGTGTGCTGAGCATGCGCGGTGCGGGCCGGGCGCCTGTGGAGCAGGAGAGGGCTGGGCCATGTGGCGCATGCGCGGGGTCAGCCACAACTCAGCGCGGCAGCCAGGACGCTTTCTGGAGCGCGGGGGCTTGTGGGTATTGTAGCCGCCATTACTGTTGATCCTTTCAACCAACCTGTGCAGCAGCTGGGGCCTGAAAATCAGCTTCACTGCCCCTGGGCTGGGAAAAGGGGGACATGAGTACAGGTACCGTACCATAGTGGTTATGTTACTGGACTAGTTATCCAGAGGCCTGGACTAGTGATCTGGAGAAGTGAGTTCAAGTGAGAACTATATCTAACTCCTTCTTGAATATATTTAACAATTCATTAAATATATTCAAGAAGGAGTTAGATATATTTCTTAAGGCTAAAGGGATCAAGGGATATGGGGAGAAGGCAGGGACAGGGTACTGAGTTTGGATGATCAGCCATGATCTCATTGAATGGCGGAGCAGGCTCGAGGGGCCGAATGGCCTACTCCAGCTCCTATCTTCTATGTTTCTATGTAATCCCAGCACGGCAGCTGCAGAACTTAAATTCAGTTAATTAAATAAATCTGGAATTAAAAGGCTCGTAATGGTGACCATGAAACCGTCGTTAAAAACCCATCTGGTTCACTAATCTGACTGGCTTATATGTGACTTCAGGCTCACAGCAATGTGGTTGTCCCTTAACTGCCTTCTGAAGTGGCCTAGCAAGCCCCTCAGTTGTACCAAACCACTGCAAAGAAGTGTAACCGCACTGTGGGAGCACCTTCACCACACGGACTGCAGTGGTTCAAGGCGGCGGCTCGTCACCACCTTCTCAAGGGCAACTAGAGATGGGCAATAAATGCTGGTGTTGCCAGCGACGCCCACATCCCGTGAAAGCTAAAGGGATCAATTGAATGGCGGAGCAGGCTCGAGGGGCAGAATGGCCTACTCCTGCTCCTATCTTCTATGTTTCTATGAATGATTATATAAAAAAAATGGAGACCACGTTCTCCCTCTTACCCCTTTCTACACTCCTTTCACAGGGTTTTAGAAGTGGAGCCTTTAAGGACAGGAGGCTGAGACCAAACATCACATCAAGATCTGACAGAGTTACAGGATTCCTCAGGACCTGATGCAATCGGTCCTCCAATCTGCTGGCACATCAGTGAACCAGCGAGTTCACACTGATGAGAGACCTTTTAAATGTTCTGAGTGTGGGAAGAGCTTCAAGATCTACAAGCACCTGAAGCAACACCAGTGGCTACACACTGGGGAGAGCCCGTTCACCGGCCCCGTGTTCCAGAAGGGATTCACTCAGCCATCCGCTCCGATGATACACCAGCAAGATCACACGAGGGAGAGACCTTTAACTCGCTCCGTGGGTGGGATGGGATTAATTGCACCCTCCGTGCTGCTGAGACACCAGCTTGTCCACACCGATGTGAGACCGTTGACCTGCTCCGTGTTTTTGAATCGATTCTCTCATTCTGCCACCCTCCTGAGACACCAGCTTGTTCACAGTGATGAGAGACCAATTAAATGTTCTGACTGTGGGAAGAGATTTAAAAGGTCCCAGGATCTGAAGAGACACCAGCTGGAGAGAGCAGGAGAGATTCTGTTCAACTGCTCCGTGTGTGGGAAGAGATTCATTCGGTCCTCGAATCTGCTGGCTCACCAGCGAGTTCACACTGGGGAGAGACCGGTGAAACAGTCCAACTGTGGGAAAAGCTTTAAAAGGTCCCAGGAGCTGAAGGGACACCAGCTGGAGAGAGCAGGAAAGAGGCTGTTCACCTGCTCCGTGTGTGGGAAGGGATTCACTCAGTCAGCCCACCTGGTGAGACACCAGCGAGTTCACACTGATGAGAGACCGTTCACCTGCTCCGTGTGTGGGAAGGGATTCACTCAGTCAGCCCACCTACTGACACACCAGCGAGTTCACACTGATGAGAGACCGTTCACCTGCTCCGTGTGTGGGAAGGGATTCACTCAGTCAGCCAACCTACTGACACACCAGCGAGTTCACACTGATGAGAGACCGTTCACCTGCTCCGTGTGTGGGAAGGGATTCACTCAGTCAGCCCACCTACTGACACACCAGCGAATTCACACTGATGAGAGACCGTTTAAATGTTCTGTCTGTGGGAAGAGCTTTAAAAGCTCCACGGAACTGAAGTTACACCAGCGAGTTCACACTGATGAGAGACCATTTACATGTCCTGTCTGTGGGAAGAGCTTTAAAAGCTCCATGGAACTGAAGTTACACCAGCGAGTTCACACTGATGAGAGACCATTTACATGTCCTGTCTGTGGGAAGAGCTTTAAAAGCTCCACGGAACTGAAGTTACACCAGCGAGTTCACACTGATGAGAGACCATTTACATGTTCTGCCTGTGGGAAGAGCTTTAAAACCTCTGGGGATCTGAAGCAACACCAGCAAGTTCACACTGATGCGAGACCATTTACATGTTCTGCCTGTGGGAAGAGCTTTAAAACCTCTGGGGATCTGAAGCAACACCAGCTTGTTCACACTGATGCGAGACCATTTACATGTTCTGCCTGTGGGAAGAGCTTTAAAACCTCTGGGGATCTGAACGGACACCAGCGAGTTCACACTGGGAAGAGGCCGTTCACCTGCTCCGTGTGTGGGAAGGGATTCACTCAGTCAGCCCACCTGGTGAAACACCAGCGAGTTCACACTGTTCTGTAGTGCAGGGCCCTGTGGAAAGCTGGGGTGACATGAACATGGAATGGATTCATGTTTTATAAATTCTTGTACTGCTGTTTAATCTTTAAGACTGTTGTGCTGATGATTCCCTTCGATTGACTGTTCATGGTGTTCCATAGAATGTACAGCACAGAAACAGGCCATTCGGCCCAACTGGTCCATACCAGTGTTTATGCCCCACACCCACCCTACTTCAATTAACCCGATCAACATCTCCTCCCATTCCTTTCTCCCTCGTGTGGCTTCCTCATAAATCCATCTGTGCTGTTCACCGCAACCACTCCTTGTGGTAACGAGTTCCCCATTCTACCACTCTCTGGGTAAAGATATTTCTCCTGAATTCACTACTGGATTTATTAGTGCCTTTTATATTTATGGCCCCATAAATATGATGAGATTCTGTTAAGCTGACCAGTATGTTGTTGTACTTTGTCTTTTTCTGATGAATGAAACATTACTGAGCCCCTGTACCCGTGTTATAGGATGAAGTGCCAGACAAATAAAGGCACAACGTCCGGGTGTGAATCGAATAATAACCTCATGGACCGTATAGGTGTGATAACTGGACGGGCTTGTGGTTATAGTCTGGTCACAGATGGACTAAATTCCCTGAATTAGCAGGAGTTCAGGAGGCGGTCAACAGACGGGTCCAAACAATCCCATTTCCTGAGCAGTAACCAAGCTTGTGTTTAAGAACAGGCCACTTAAGCTGTTGTCAGTTGGAACAGACTCGAGAAGATTGCGCGCGAATCCACTGTACTTCTATTCTCCAGATTGAGGGAATTATCACCCGATCTGTGTTATGCAGCGCTCTTAATAAAGTCTGGAGAGACAATTTGTGTTCTTGTGAGCTTGATTATCTGGTATCCGAAACCCTGGGACTCCCGATCATTAGAGTCAACCTCAGTGTGTGGAAAGGGATTCCCTGGTGTATCCCACCCGCTGACATACCAGAGTGTCCACAGTGTGACTGCGGTGGGTCGATTCCACTGTTTCCGATGCCTTTAATCACAGGCATGTGCGGCCCAGTTAAAGGGACATCGACCGTCACATCCTCTTCTCTCGGAGTATTGGTGTCAGTTAAAGAGTGCGATCTTTTTGTCTTCTCCTTTGTAACTAAAGGGACAATGTGTCTCCTTACCTCAGCGTAACACCTCGATATTTAAAGGGACATTGTCTCTCTGTATTCATAGAATCACAGAATAGCACAGAAGGAGGCCATTCGGCCCATCGAGCCTGTGCCGGCTCTTTCAAAGAGCAATCCAGTTAGTCCCACTCCTCCGCTCTTTCCCTATATCCCTGCAATTTATTTCAGTTCAAGTATTTATCCCGTCCCCTTTTGAAGGCTCCTGTTGAATCTGCTTCCACCGCCCTATCAGGCAGCGCGTTCCCCATCACAACAACTCGCTGTGGAAAAAAAGTTTCCTCATGTCACCTCTGGTTCTTTTGCCAATCACCTTAAATCTGTGTCCTCTGGTTAACGACCCTTCCTCCACTGCAACAGTTTCTCCTTATTAACTCTATCCAAATTATTCATGATTTTTAACACCTCTATCAAATCTCCCCTTAACCTTCTCTGCTCCAAGGGGAACAACCCCAGCTTCTCCAGTCTCTCCACATAACTGAAGTCCCTCATCCCCGGTACCATTCTAGTAAATCTCCCCTTAACCTTCTCTGCTCCAAGGAGAACAACCCCAGCTTCTCCAGTCTCTCCACATAACTGAAGTCCCTCATCCCTGGTACCATTCTAGTTAATCTCCCCTTAACCTTCTCTGCTCCAAGGGGAACAACCCCAGCTTCTCCAGTCTCTCCACATAACTGAAGTCCCTCATCCCCGGTACCATTCTAGTAAATCGCCCCTTAACCTTCTCTGCTCCAAGGAGAACAACCCCAGCTTCTCCCGTCTCTCCACATAACTGAAGTCCCTCATAACATAAGAACATATGAAATAGGAGCAGGAGTAGGCCAATCGGCCCCTCGAGCCTGCTCCGCCATTCAATAAGATCATGGCTGATCTGATCCTAACCACCAATCCACTATCACAGAACCATCTCCTGAATCTAACAGAATTAGACACATTCTAGTAAATCTCCCCTTAACCTTCTCTGCTCCAAGGAGAACAACCCCAGCTTCTCCAGTCTCGTCACATAACTGAAGTCCCTCATCCCCTGGTACCATTCTAGTTAATCTCCCCTTAACCTTCTCTGCTCCAAGGAGAACAACCCCAGCTTCTCCAGTCTCTCCACATAACTGAAGTCCCTCATCCCCTGGTACCCAATCTAGTAAATCGCCCCTTAGCCTTCTCTGCTCCAAGGAGAACAATCCCAGCTTCTCCTGTCTCTCCACATAACTGAAGCCCCTCATCCCTGGTACCATTCTAGTAAATCTCCTCTGCACCCTCTCCAAGGCCTTGACATCCTTCCTAAAGTGTGGTGCCCTGAATTGAACACAATACTCCAGCTGAGGCCTAACCAGTGTTTTATAAAGGCTTAGCATAACTTGCTTGCTTTTGTACTCTATTCCTCTATTAATAAAGTCAAGGATCCTGTTTGCTTTTTAACAGCCTTCTCAACTTGTCCTGCCACCTTCAAAGATTTGTGTACATACACCCCGAGGCCTCTCTGTTCCTGCACACCCTTTAAAATTGGACCATTTAGTTTTATTGCCTCTCCTCATTCTTCCCACCAAAATGTATCACTTCGCACTTCTGTGTTAAATTTCATCTCATGTTTCTGCCCATTTCACCAGTCTGTCTGTGTCCTCCTGAAGTCTGTTACTATCCTCACTGTTTATGACATTTCCAAGTTTCATGTCCTCTGCAAACTTTGAAATTGAGCCCTGTACACCCAAGTCCCGGTCATTAATATGGATCAAAAAGAGCAGTGGTCCTAATTGTGAGCCCTGGGGATCCCCACTGAATCCCTCCCTCCAGTCTGAAACACAGCCGTTCCCCACTACTCTCTGCCTTCTGTCCATGAGCCCATTCTAGATCCATGCTGTCACTGTCCCTTTAATCCCATGGACTAAGGCCAACAAGTCTATTATGTGGGACTTTGTCAAACGCCCTTTGAGAGTCCATATACACAACATCAACCGCTCTACCCTCAACCCTCTCCATTACTTCATCAAAGAACTCCATCATGTTAGTCAGACACGATTTGCCTTTAACAAACTGACTTTCAGTTACTAGCCCAGACTTTTCCAAGGGCCAATGAATTTTGTCCCGGATTATTGTCTCTAAAAGTTTCCCCACCACCGACGTTAGGCTGACTGGCCTGTAGTTGCTGGGTTTATCCCTCTCCCCTATTTTAAACAGGGCTGTAACATTTGCAATCCTCCTGTCCTCTGGCACCACCCCCATGTCCAAGGAGGATTGGAAGATTGTGGCCGGAGCCTCCGCAATTTTCACCCCTACTTCCCTCAGTAACCGAGGACAAATCCCATCCGGACCGGGCGACTTTTCTACTTTGAGGACTGCCGACCTTTGAAGTCCCTCCTCTTTATCTATTTGTATCCTGTCCAGTATCGCTCCGGCCTCCTCCTTTACTGCTACATTGGCAGCATCCTCTTCTCCAGTGAAGACAGATGCAAAGTTCTCATTTAGTCCCTCAGCCCAGCCCTCTGCCTCCACAAGACAATCTCCCTTTAGGTCCCCAATCAGCCCCTCCCTTCCTTTGACTGCCCTTTTACTATTTAAGTCTTTATAAAAGACTTTTGGGTTCCCTTTTATGTTAGCTGCTAATCTGTTCTCATACTCTCTCTTTGCCCCTCTTATTCCATTGTTTAGATCTCCTCTGTACTTTCTATATTCAGCATGATTCCCCACTGTATTATCAACCTTACATTTGTCATAAACCTCCTCTTTCTCTCTCACTTTAACCTCTATCTTTAGTCATCCAGGGAGCTCTGGCTTTGGATGCCCTTCCTTTCCCCCTCATAGGAATGTGTCTGCTCTGTACCCGAACCAGCTCCTCTTTGAAGGCCTCCCATTGGTCATTTTCTGTTTTGCCTCCCAATTTTTGACTCCAATCCACCTGGGCCAGATCCCTTTTCCTCTCACTGCAGTTAGCCCTCCTCCAGTTAATTATTTTTACGCTTGATTGTTCCTTGTCCTTTTCTATAACTATTCTAAACCTGATGATATTATGATCACTGTTCCCCTAAATACACTCCCACTGAAACACGCTCCACTCGCCCCACTTCATTCCCCAGAACTAGATCCAGCTCTGCTTCCTTCCTCATTGGGCTGGAAACACACTGATCCAGAAAGGTCTCTTGTACACATTTCAGGGATTCCTCCCCAATTTGCCCTTTACACTGTTACTATCTATATTCGCATAATTGAAGTCCCCCATTGTCACTACTCTTGAAGACCGATAAATCCCCAGGGCCTGATAATCTACATCCTAGGGTACTTAAGGAAGTGGCCCTAGAAATAGTAGATGCTTTGCTGATCATCTTCCAACATTCAATGGAATCTGGAACAGTACCCATGGATTGGAGGGTAGCTAATGTTACCCCACTATTCAAAAAAGGTGGTAGAGAGAAAACGGGGAATTACAGACCTGACATCGGTAGTGGGGAAAATGCTAGTGTCCATTATAAAGGATGTAATAGCAGAGCACTTGGAAAACAGTGACAGGATCAGACAAAGTCAACATGGATTTACAAAAGGTAAATCGTTCTTGACTAATCTACTGGAATTTTTTGAGGATGTAACTGGTAAAATAGATAAGGGAGAACTAGTGGATGTGGTGTATTTGGACTTTCAGAAGGCTTTTGATAAGGTCCTGCATAAGAGATTAGCGTGTAAAGTTAAGAAATGTGGGATTGGGGCAAGGTATTGACTTGGATAGAGAACTGGTTGGCAGACAGAAAGCAAAGAGTTGGAATAAATGGGTCATTTTCCAAGTGGCAGGCAGTGACTTGTGGGGTACCGGAGGGATCAGTCCTTGGACCCCAGCTATTCACAATATATATTAATGCTCTAGACAAGGGAACTAGATGTAATATCTCCAAATTTGCAGACGACACAAAGCTGGGTGGGCGTGTGTGCTGTGAGGAGGATGCCGAGAAACTCCAGTATGATTTGGACAGGTTAGGTGATTGGGCAAAAGCATGGCAGATGCAATATAATGTGGATAAATGTGAGGTTATCCACTTTGGTGGCAAAAACAGGAAGACATTATTATCTGAATGGCAATAGATTGGGAGAAGGGGAAGTGTGCTGTCTCTCCCTCTAACCCAACCTTACTGTATGTACATAACCTACTTATATATGTATGACTTACCTGTTAGGGCCGTTGCCCCTTTAACTCGCCTTTAGGGCCATTGCCCCTTTAAGACGCGCCCGAGCGTGATGACATCACGTCACGTACAACGTGACGTGCGTCAGGCGGCTGCCGCCCCGACCCGGCTCGCCAGAAGGCCGCCGGCACAGCGTCTTCGGCCGCATCGAGCAGCCGCCGGGAGCACCGCTATTTTCCGCTCCCGCGGCAAGCACCAGCCCAGCCTGGCCCCCAGCTCCTGCTCCCGACTTAGGCCCCAACGGCCAGCGACGCAACTACCGGCAAACGCGACGACGTCACGACCCCGAGCGTGATGAGGTCATCACGCTCCCCACGGCACTGCAAGTTCATTCCTCATGGAGCTGCCGCCGGAACAAGACCTGCACCACGGTGCTCCTCGGTTGTATTGTCCCCATGCTTCAGCCTTGGAAATTGTTTGTCTGTGAGTATTTAGAATGCTATAGACGATTAGCGTACACTGCATGTTGTAGAAAATGTTTAGTTGTAACTTTTTCTGTCTAGCTGGTTAACTAGCAGCCGTATTTGATACACTATGTACAGGGCTAATTTAAAGAGAATGCCTTCCAGCTTGCTAAATGTAATTCGTTGCCAGATGTACTGTGTTGCCCAGGCGTACCTAAATTTGTGTATACATATCAATTATGCGTCTGTATACTAATGTGTCCTTCCGTTTCTGTGTTGTATTTCAGTTTTACAATAAGAATCTTTCAGTAAAGCGTTACAAGAAAAGTCAAGCCTTGTGATTTTATTGGAAGATATCGAGTTGTTCGCTATCTGTCTAGCTCTGCATAGGATCGCGTTGCGAGGGCGCAATAGTAAAAAGACAGCAGCACAGCGGGCTCAAGCACAGGAAGATACCACTCAGCTACCATGAGTCTACGCTCAGGAAAACAATATACTCTAGAGGAAGTCGACCAGCCAATCGAGAAGAATGAGCCTCTCCCAGCAAACGAGGCCAAGTCACAGTCCTCTAAAGCAGCCTCGAGAACATCTCGGCGGTCCAGCAGACCGTCGTCACCGACAGCTCTCCCAGCAAACGATGCCAAGTCACAGTTCTCTAAAGTATCCTCTAGGTCATCTCGGCGGTCCAGCAGACCGTCGTCATCGACAGCTTCTGCAGCCGCCAAAGCACGTGCCAAGGCAAAGGCCACCCAGGCGCAATTGTCCTTCGCTGAAAAAGAAGCTGACCTCATGAAGCAGAGAGCCGACCTTGTAAAGCAGAGAGCTGATCTCGCTGCCATTCTCCACATTCTCCAAAGCCAGAGAGCTGCCGCTGCCGCTAAAGCCGAAGCCGCAGCTTATGAAGAAGATGAGGAGAGCGAACGCGGGGAGCCCAGCCAGGAAACATATGACCTGGAACAGCCCCTCAGTCCAGTGCAACGTACAAATGAGTATGTCCAACAACACTCCAAAGTGTTCTCAAAGGAAACATTCAGGTATCTCGACGTAGAACTAGCTACTCACCCCAGCAACAAACGGCCCGTTTTCGGAGACACTGAGCTCAAAAGAGAAGAAACGAGTAAGACTCACCTGCAGAGACCTCCACAACACTCGGCCAATCCAGCTAAGCAGTCCTCGCCCGAGCCGCAAGGCGCACAAGACTTCGCCAGGTACCTTACTCGCCGAGAATTGTTAAGTTCAGGCCTCCTAGAATTCGACGACCGTCCTGAAAATTATTGGTCATGGAGAGCATCCTTCCTGAGTACCACCAAGGACTTGAATCTGTCAGCCAGAGAGGAACTAGACTTGATGATAAAGTGGCTCGGAGCCGAGTCGTCAAGGCAGGCGAAGAGAATTCGCTCAACGCACGTCCTCAATCCCACAGCAGGCCTCAACCTGGTTTGGCAACGTCTCGACGACTGTTATGGGACACCAGAAGTCATCGAACACGCACTGCTCAAGAAGCTTGAGGACTTCCCGAAGCTAACCAACAAGGATAATGTCGAGCTCAGAGAACTGGGCGACATTCTCCTCGAACTGGAGTGTGCCAAGGGAGAAGGTTACCTGACCGGCCTCTCGTATTTGGATACGGCTCGTGGGGTAAACCCAATAGTGGAAAAGCTCCCCCACAATCTTCAAGAGAAATGGATAGCTAAGGGATCCAAGTACAAGGAGGACAATGGAGTGGCATTTCCCCCCTTCTCTCTCTTCTCCAGGTTTGTCCAACAACAGGCAAGGGTGAGGAATGATCCAAGTTTCACTTTCTCCACCTCCAGCAGTTACGCTCCTTCGAGAACAGAGAAACCCACAAAGTACAGCAATAAAGCCTCTGTGAGTGTGCACAAAACAGACGTTCCAGCCGAACCCTCAGTCAACCAATCCAGTTCCGCTGAGAACAAAGTGGATGACCCAGACCGCAGTGTCCGATACACAAGAAGCCCCACCCACTCAAGAAGTGTCGGAGCTTTAGAGGCAAGCCTATTGATGAGCGCAAATCATACCTGAAAGAGAATCGCACCTGCTTCAGGTGTTGTGGGTCGACTATGCACATGGCAAAAGACTGCAAGGTGACAATCAAGTGCCTTGAGTGCAACAGCGAAAAACACATCGCGGCCCTGCATCCAGGTCCTCCTCCTTCAACCACCGAGAGCGCTGCGGTCGACAAAGAGGATAGCGGGGAGCAAAGCGAAGGCACATCTTCTTCGGTCACCTCCAAGTGCACAGAGGTTTGTGGAAACGCAAGCAGCCCACGCTCATGCTCCAAAATCTGCTTGGTTAAAGCATATCCTGCAGGGAGAAAGGAGAAAGCGATCAAAATGTACGCAGTGCTCGATGAGCAAAGTAACAAGTCTCTAGCGAGGACCGAATTCTTCAATCTCTTTGAAGTCAAGGCCAGCGCAGCTCCGTACACGCTAAAAACCTGTGCAGGGACAACAGAGACTACGGGTAGGAGAGTTGGGAACTTCACGATCGAGTCCATGGATGGGAAACTACAGCTTCCCCTCCCCACCCTAATTGAGTGTGACATGATGCCAGACGATAGGACGGGAATTCCCTCCCCAGAGGTCGCACGCTATCAGCCCCACCTACAGCCAGTCGCCGACAAGATTCCAGCTGTGGACCCGGACGCTCCAATCCTCCTGCTCTTGGGAAGAGACATCTTAAGGGTGCACAAGGTGCGCGAGCAAATCAACGGGCCCCACAACGCTCCTTATGCGCAGCGGCTTGACCTGGGATGGGTCCTCGTGGGTGGAGTTTGCCTGGGAACAGCCCACAAACCAGCGGATGTCAGCGTCCATAAAACAAACGTGTTACACAACGGTCGCACATCCTTTCTCAGCCCATGCCCAAACAGGATCCAGGTAAAGGAAGACTACGACGGCATGACGCAGCATCATAGGTCAACCTCCTCTGCCTGTGAGGAAGAGGCAGGCCTCACCGTGAGCACAGACAGCCTAGGATGCTCAGCGTTCGAAAGGTCCGAGGATGATGACAAGCCAGCACTATCCATGGACGACAAAGCCTTCCTAACCATCATGGATGAGGAAGTCTACCAGGACGATGGACACAGCTGGGTGGCACCCTTGCCATTTCGCTCTCCCAGACGCCGCCTTCCGAGCAACAGGGAACAAGCCATGAAGCGCCTCTGCTCACTCAGGAGAACACTGGAGAAAAGGTTAGAGATGAAGGGCCATTACATAGAGTTCATGCAGAAGATGCTGGACAACGACCAAGCCGAGCCTGCCCCACCTCTGGAAGAAGGTAAAGAACACTGGTACCTGCCGACATTCGGTGTGTATCACCCACAAAAGCCAGGCCAGGTACGAGTTGTGTTCGACTCAAGCGCTGAATGCAAAGGGGTGTCCCTGAACGATGTACTCCTCAGCGGCCCAGACTTGAACAACACCTTGCTGGGAGTTCTCCTGCGGTTCAGGAAAGAACCCGTAGCCCTGACAGCAGACGTGCAGCAAATGTTTTATTGCTTCGTCGTCCGAGAGGACCACAGGGACTATCTCCGCTACCTGTGGTATGAGGACAACGACTTCAACAAGAAGGTGGTGGAGTACAGGATGAAGGTCCACGTGTTTGGAGACAGCCCTTCACCTGCTGTGGCTATCTACTGCATGAGGCGAGCCGCTCAGAAAGGCAAGCAAGAATATGGCTCCGACGCGAAGCATTTTGTTGAGAGACAGTTCTATGTTGACGATGGTCTTACCTCGGTTACCACACCTGAAGAAGCAATAGACCTCCTGACAAGAACCAGAGCGATGTTGGCAGAGTCCAACCTGAGACTACACAAGGTAGCATCGAACAGTGGACGGGTGATGGAAGCCTTCCCTGCAGAGGACCGTGCCAAGGATCTGAAGGATTTGCACCTTGGGGTAGATCCTCTCCCCCTTCAACGGAGCCTGGGGCTCTCCTGGAACCTAGAAACAGACAGCTTCACATTCCTGGTGTCCCGTGAAGAAAGGCCATTCACGCGGAGAGGCGTCCTGTCCACGGTCAACAGTTTGTATGACCCTTTGGGGTTCGTAGCTCCCATAACAATGCAAGGAAAAGCATTAGTACGGGAACTCTCATCGGATCAGAGTGAGTGGGATGCTCCACTCCTCCCAGAAAAAGAAGCAAAATGGAACCTATGGAAGGAGTCCTTGAAGGCTCTCGAAGACCTGCACATAGAGAGGTGCTACATTCCAGGCTCGCTGTCTTCAACACAGAGAAGAGAGCTGTGCATCTTCTCAGACGCGTCCACAGTAGCAATAGGAGCTGTGGCCTACTTGAGAGCGGCTGACACCAACGGGAAATACCATGTGGGATTCGTTATGGGGAAGTCCAAGTTGGCCCCTCGGCCTGCCCACACCATTCCACGTCTCGAGCTTTGTGCAGCCGTGTTGGCTGTCCAACTGTACGAGTTGATCAGAGACGAGATCGACGTCGATGTGGGCGCCGTCAAGTTCTTCACGGACAGCAAGATTGTACTTGGTTACATCCACAACTCCACAAAAAGGTTTTATGTGTATGTTTCCAACCGGGTGACTCGTTATCAGACGATCCACTCACCCCGACCAGTGGTGCTATGTCTCCACAGACCTGAACCCTGCAGACCATGCTACCAGGTCTATACCAGCAGCACACCTACAGCAAAGCAGTTGGTTCTCGGGCCTCTCTTTCCTGTCTAATGTCAACACAGAGGAGACTCCTGAGTCCAATCCCTTCACCCTTGTGGAGCCTGAAGCTGATACTGAGATTCGGCCTGAAGTTACGACCCTGGCCACCAAAGCCTCAGAACCTCAGTTGGGCTCACAACGCTTCGAGCGATTCTCAAGCTGGAGAACACTCTGCCGAACCACAGCCCGACTCATTCACGTAGCAGCATCCTTCAAGGGGAATTCGGACAACGTAGAACACAAAGGATGGAAATGTTCTAAAGAAGCGCCCAGCACAAGTGAGCTTTCACAAGCCAAAGACGTGATCATTCGCTCTGCCCAGCACGATGTCTTCAAGGAGGAACTCAAACACCGTGAAGAGGGACAGACATTCCCCAAGCAGAGCCCACTTAAAAAGCTCAACCCAGTTACAGACGAAGATGGCTTGCTCCGGGTCGGAGGGCGCACATCATTCACAGACTTATCAAGAGAAGAAAAGCACCCTCTGATCATTCCGCGCACCCATCACATTGCCACACTACTCGTGAGATACTATCATGAGCAAGTGGCTCACCAAGGGCGACACATAACAGAAGGAGCTATCCGAGCAGCCGGATACTGGATAATCGGGAGCAAGCGCCTGGTTTCTTCCGTTATCCACAAGTGTGTTACCTGCCGCAAGCTACGAGGGAGGTTAGAGGACCAAAAGATGGCAGACTTGCCCACTGACAGACTCACTCCAGAGCCTCCATTCACCAGCGTGGGCCTTGACGTCTTTGGGCCATGGACCATCATGACACGTCGCACAAGAGGAGGTAGTGCAGGCAGCAAGCGCTGGGCGGTGCTCTTTACGTGCATGTCTACCAGAGCTGTGCACATTGAGCTGATCGAATCCATGTCAACAGACAGCTTTATCAATGCACTGAGGAGGCTTTTCTCTATCCGTGGTCCAGCCAAACTTCTCCGTTCTGACAGAGGGACTAACTTCATGGGTGCCTGTAAGGAGTTGGACAACCACACGGACGATGCAGCGGTAGGAAGCTACCTCCAAAAGAAAGGATGCACGTGGGTGTTTAACCCCCCACATTCATCCCACATGGGTGGTTCATGGGAGAGGCTCATCGGTGTCGCCAGGCGTATTCTGGATGCCATGCTGCTTCGGACGGGACCTACTCGTCTCACACACGACGTCTTGAGCACTCTCATGGCTGAAGTCATGGCGATCATGAATGCAAGACCCCTGGTGCCGGTGTCCACCGACCCAGACATGCCCGCAGTCCTCACCCCAGCGATGCTCCTGACTCAAAAGATGAGTGCTATTTCAGCCCCCTCTGGAAACTTGGACATGGCTGAGCTACACAGGAAGCAGTGGAAGCAAGTCCAGTGCCTTGCAGACACTTTTTGGAAGAGATGGAGAGGAGAGTATTTGTCCACCCTACAGAACCGTAGGAAATGGACAGAAGACAAGCCAAACGTCAAAGTGAGAGATGTCGTCTTGCTGAAAGACAGCCAAGCACACAGAAACGAATGGCCAGTGGGACTGGTCGTCAAAACTCTGCCGAGCAGGGACAAGAGGGTCCGCAAGGTGGAGGTGAAGATCGTCAAGGAGGGGACTGTCAAAGTGTTTCTGAGGCCAGTCTCAGAGATCGTAGTCCTCCTTTCCGAAGAAACTTAGAGAACGGACTCTGAGTATGTCGCTGCCGAAGGACGTTCTCTTCAGGTTTATTTTGTGTCTGTAGTGGTACGAATGGGATCGTACCAAGCGGGGAGTGTGCTGTCTCTCCCTCTAACCCAACCTTACTGTATGTACATGATATACCTATCAATTCCTCCAATAAAAGGCGAAGAGTTACGAAGGTGACTAAAGGTTTTTATTGACTAAATAACAGAGCCCACTCTCGTGGGTGATCCGATCCAAGCAGGAGGAATACCAGCCAGTCGCTCACCTTTATACCTGGCCTGGTGGGTGGAGCCAAGGCGGAGTCGGCAGTGGTCATCCCAGGTATAGCAGTGTGGCAAGAGGCGACCTCGTACCGTGATACAATAGTGGTCAGTGATACAGTTATAACGAACAGTGGTGAACAGTGCTAACTACTAACAGTGATACAATAGTGAACGTGGTTTACCACATTCACCCCTTGTTTAGAATTAAGTCCGGCGGGGTGAAGTGTACTACCAATTCTGGTAGGTCAGTCTGTCCGGAGGCTTCGTAAGCCTCTCCGATCGCCGCAGCGGTGGTGTTGCCTTATCCGGTGCTGGTGCCTTATCCGGTGTTGATGCTGGTGTTTGCGTGGTCGGCGAGGGCTCGTGGGGTTCCGGCATGCCGTCTACCTGGACTGAGGTTGGGGGGGGTGGTGGCGGTGTTTCCGGATCGGCTGAGGGTGCGAGGTCTCGTAGGGAGACAGTGTCCTCCCGCCCGTCTGGGTACGCCACGTAGGCGTACTGGGGGTTGGCGTGCAGGAGGTTCACCCTCTCGACCAGGGGGTCCGTTTTATGGGTCCTCACGTGTTTCCGCAGCCAGACCGGCCCCGGGGCGGTCAGCCAGGTTGGTAGAGTGGTTCCCGTAGTCGACTTCCTGGGGAAAACGAACATTCGTTCATGGGGGGTGGTGTTAGTGGCCGTGCAAAGTAATGACCGGATGGAGTGCAGCGCTGTCGGGAGGACTTCTTGCCAGCGGGAGGTTGGGAGGCCCTTAGACTTTAAGGCTAAGAGGACGGCCTTCCATACCGTCGCGTTCTCTCTTTCCACCTGACCGTTACCTCTGGGGTTGTAGCTGGTGGTCCTGCTTGCTGCAATACCTCTCTCTAGGAGGAATTGCCGGAGTTCCTCGCTCATGAAGGAGGAGCCCCGGTCGCTGTGTATATAGTTCGGGAACCCGAACAAGGCGAAGAGGGCATTCAGGCACTTAATGACCGTGCTACTGGTCATGTCGGGGCAGGGGAAGGCAAAGGGGAAACGGGAGTACTCATCAACGATGTTGAGGAAGTACACATTACGGTCAGAGGACGGGAGGGGCCCCTTAAAGTCGATGCTCAGGCGCTCGAAGGGGCGGGTGGCCTTGATCAGGCTTGCTCGGTCCGGCCTATAGAAGTGCGGTTTGCACTCCGCACAGGTCTGGCAGTTCCTGGTCATGGTCCTGACCTCCTCGATGGAGTAGGTCAGGTTGCGGGCCTTAATGAAATGGTAGAGTCTGGTGACTCCGGGGTGGCAGAGCTGGTCGTGGAGGGTCTGAAGCCTATCGATATGCGCGCTGGCGCATGTCATTCGTGAAAGGGCATCAGGGGATTCGTTCAGCTTGCCTGGCCGGTACAAGATCTCATAATCGTAGGTGGAGAGCTCGATTCTCCATCTCAAAATCTTGTCATTCTTGATTTTGCCCTTCAGCTTGTTATTAAACATGAAAGCCACCGAACGCTGGTCGGTGAGGAGGGTAAATCGTTTGCCTGCCAGGTAGTGCCTCCAGCGCCGTACTGCCTCCACGATCGCCTGGGCCTCTTTCTCGACCGACGAATGTCGGATCTCGGGGCCCTGTAGGGTCCTTGAGAAGAAGGCCACTGGCCTCCCCTCCTGGTTTAGGGTGGCGGCTAAGGCGAAGTCGGATGCGTCGCTCTCCACCTGAAAGGGGATGGACTCGTCCACTGCGTGCATCGTGGCCTTGGCTATGTCTCCCTTAATGAGGGAGAAGGCCGCGCACGCCTCCTCCGTGAGGGGGAAGGAAGTGGCTTTCAGGAGGGGTCTGGCTTTGTCCGCGTAATTGGGTACCCATTGGGCATAGTAGGCGAAAAGCCCCAGGGTTCTCCTAAGTGCTTTAGGGCAGTGGGGGAGGGGTAGCTCCATGAGGGGGCGCATTCTTTCTGGGTCGGGGCCGATGATTCCGTTCTCCACTACGCAGCCGAGGATGGCAAGGCGCGTGGTGTTAAACACGCATTTCTCCTTATTGTAGGTGAGGTTCAGCCGTTGGGCCGTACGGAGGAATTTCTCCAGATTCGCGTCATGTTCCTGCCGGTCGCGGCCGCAGATAGTGACGTTATCTAGGTAGGGGAATGTAGCCTGCAGTTCGTTCTGGTCAACCATCTGGTCCATCTCCCTTTGGAAGACCGAGACCCCATTAGTGACACCGAAGGGGACCCTAAGGAAGTGGTATAGGCGCCCATTCGCCTCGAAGGCGGTATACTGGCGGTCCTCAGGGTGGATAGGGAGTTGGTGGTAGGCCGACTTCAGGTCGATGGTCGAGAATACTTTATACTGTGCAATCTGATTGACCATGTCAGATATGCGGGGGAGGGGGTATGCGTCCAGCTGGGTATATCTGTTTATGGTCTGGCTGTAGTCGATGACCAGGCGGTTTTTATCGCCGGTCTTTACGACTACGACCTGGGCACGCCAGGGGCTGCTGCTCCCCTCGATAATGCCCTCTTTCAGGAGGCGCCGCACCTCAGAGCTAATGAAGGCTCTGTCCCCGGCGCTATACCGCCTGCTTTTGGTAGCGACGGGTTTGCAGTCAGGGGTAAGGTTAGCAAACAGAGAGGGTGGCGGGACCTTGAGGGTGGAGAGGCTGCAGGTGTTACGCGGTGGGCGGTTTAACGTTTGCTGGTTGTTGACTGTGAGTGGGGGGAGGGGTCCACCGTATGCTAGGGTTACGCTTTGGAGGTGGGATTGGAAGTCCAGCCCTAGTAGGACGGCAGCGCAGAGATGGGGGAGGACGAGGAGTTTAAAGTTTTTATACTCCGTGCCCTTAACCGACAGGGTCACGACACAGTAGCCGCTGATGTCCGTGGCGTGGGACCTCGATGCCATCGAGATTCGGCTGCGCGTTGGTAGGACAGAGAGGGAGTAGTGGCTCACCGTGTCTGGGTGGATGAAGCTCTCCGTGCTTCCGCTGTCGAACAGGCAGGTCGTGGCGTGGCCGTTCACTTTGATGTCCATCATTGACTTGGACAGATGGTGCGGGCGGGCTTGGTCCAGGGTGACGGAAGCTAGTGTGTAGCCGAGCGAGTCGTTGTCATCTGCGGGCGAGGCGGTCGGGCGTGGTGAGTAAAATGGCGTCTCCCACGAGGTAGGGCCCCATGAGGCACTATTGGGGTCGGTTGCCTTAATCAAAGATGGCCGCCCCCATGACTCATGTGTGGGGATGCTGGCCTCAGTTGCCCTAAACAAAGATGGCCGCCCCCATGACTCATGTGTGGGGATGCTGGCCTCAGTTGCCCTAAACGAAGATGGCCGCCCCCATAGTTCGCATGCGGCACTGCTGGCCTCTGAGGATCCGCTCCTGCAGGCCTTGGAGAAGTGGCCTTTCTTCAGGCAGGTTTTACATATGGAGTTCTTGGCTGGGCAGCGCGACCTCGGGTGCTTCTCCTGGCCACAAAAAAAACAGCCGGCGGCCCGATCGCGGATGCCCGATGTCGGGGCCGGTGCCGGGGGTGGCGGGGCCGGTCGGGTCCGGGACGCCGACGCAGAGGTAGGTCCCGGGGGCGGCGCTGGGAAGGGTGCTGTGGTAGGGGTCGGGCCCGAGTCCCAGGGTCGCGAGCAGTACCTGGTGAATGCTTCCTGATCTTGGTGGGCCACTTCCAGGGAGATAGCGAGGGCTTCAGCTTTTTCCATGCTGAGGTCTTTAGCTTCCAGCAGTCTTTGCCGTGAGTACTCGGACCGTAGGCCTTTCAGGAATGCGTCGCGGATATTATCTTCAGTATTTTCGGCTGCCGACACCGATTTAAACTCACAGTTCCTGGCGAGTGCATATAGCGCCTGTGAGAATTCGGCTACTGATTCTCCTGGCTGTTGCGGCCGTGATCTTAGGAGGTGCCTAGCGTACATGTAGTTTACCGGGGTCCGGTACTTCTGTTTCAGCAGGTTGATGGCGGTCTCGTAGGTAGTCATGTCCTCGATGAGAGTGTATACTCTCGGGCTCAGTTGTGCCTGCAGGACACTTAGTTTGGATGCCTGAGGGACGCTGGATTCTCTCAGGTATGATTCGAAGCAGACCAGCCAGTGTTTAAAGTCTGCGGCTGAGTTTGCTGCTCGTGGGTTCAGGTCCAGGTACGGCGGTCTGAGGGCTCGCAGCCAAGCTGGCTGGTGTGGCTGTGCTCCTGGGAGCTGCGCTGGTGGCTCCTCCGCCGGTTGTGACTCGTTGTTGGACATCATTAAATTTAGTCAATAAAATTGATATACCTATCAATTCCTCCAATAAAAGGCGAAGAGTTACGAAGGTGACTAAAGGTTTTTATTGACTAAATAACAGAGCCCACTCTCGTGGGTGATCCGATCCAAGCAGGAGGAATACCAGCCAGTCGCTCACCTTTATACCTGGCCTGGTGGGTGGAGCCAAGGCGGAGTCGGCAGTGGTCATCCCAGGTATAGCAGTGTGGCAAGAGGCGACCTCGTACCGTGATACAATAGTGGTCAGTGATACAGTTATAACGAACAGTGGTGAACAGTGCTAACTACTAACAGTGATACAATAGTGAACGTGGTTTACCACAGTACATAACCTACTTATATATGTATGACTTACCTGTTAGGGCCGTTGCCCCTTTAACTCGCCTTTAGGGCCATTGCCCCTTTAAGACGCGCCCGAGCGTGATGACATCACGTCACGTACAACGTGACGTGCGTCAGGCGGCTGCCGCCCCGACCCGGCTCGCCAGAAGGCCGCCGGCACAGCCCGGCCCAGCGTCTTCGGCCGCATCGAGCAGCCGCCGGGAGCACCGCTATCTTCCGCTCCCGCGGCAAGCACTGGCCCAGCCTGGCCCCCAGCTCCTGCTCCCGACTTAGGCCCCAACGGCCAGCGACGCAACTACCGGCAAACGCGACGACGTCACGACCCCGAGCGTGATGAGGTCATCACGCTCCCCACGGCACTGCAAGTTCATTCCTCGTGGAGCTGCCGCCGGAACAAGACCTGCGCCACGGTGCTCCTCGGTTGTATTGTCCCCATGCTTCAGCCTTGGAAATTGTTTGTCTGTGAGTATTTAGAATGCTATAGACGATTAGCGTACACTGTATGTTGTAGAAAATGTTTAGTTGTAACTTTTTCTGTCTAGCTGGTTAACTAGCAGCCGTATTTGATACACTATGTACAGGGCTAATTTAAAGAGAATGCCTTCCAGCTTGCTAAATGTAATTCGTTGCCAGATGTACTGTGTTGCCCAGGCGTACCTAAATTTGTGTATACATATCAATTATGCGTCTGTATACTAATGTGTCCTTCCATTTCTGTGTTGTATTTCAGTTTTACAATAAGAATCTTTCAGTAAAGCGTTACAAGAAAAGTCAAGCCTTGTGATTTTATTGGAAGATATCGAGTTGTTCGCTATCTGTCTAGCTCTGCATAGGATCGCGTTGCGAGGGCAGAATAGGCAGTGCAACGAGACCTGGGTGTCCTTGTGCACCAGTCGCTGAAGGTAAGCATGCAGGTGCAGCAGGCGGTTAAGAAGGCAAATGGTATGTTGGCCTTCATAGTGAGAGGGTTTGAGCACAGGAACAAGGATGTCTTGCTGCAGTTGGACAGGGCCTTGGTGAGACCACACCTTGAGTATTGTGTGCAGGTTTGGTCACCTTATCTGAGGAAGGATGTTCTTGCCATGGAAGGAGTTCAGCAATCATTCACGAGGCTGACACCTGGGATGGCAAGAATGACGTACGAGGAGAGATTGGGACAATTGGGCTTATACTCACTGGAGTTTGGAAGAATGAGAGGGGATCTTATTGAAACTTATAAAATTCTGACAGGACTGGACAGACAAGATGCTGGAAGGATGTTCCCGATGGTCGGGGAGTCCAGAAACAGGGGTCACAGTCTAAGGATAAGGGGTAAGCCATTTAGGACAGAAATGAGGAGGAATTTCTTCAGCCAGAGAGTGGTGAACCTGTGGAATTCTCTACCACAGAAGGCAGTAGAGGCCAATTCATTAAATATATTCAAGAAGGAGTTGGATATATTTCTTAAGGCTAAAGGGATCAAGGGGTATGGGGAGATGTCAAGATGGCGCCCGAGACAGTGCAATGCTAGCGCGCTCTCCCTGCTTCGGGCGGCCCGCTCTCGCCGCTCGCTCCCGCAACCGGAGCGAGGCGTTCGGTGAGTCAGGCGGAGGCAGCACATCGGGACGCAGCAACAGCCATGTCGACCCACTAGGGCACGTCGACCGGCTGCTCCTCAACGGGAAGGCATTCCTGGGAGGAGGGGAGCCGAGCATGGCGACCAGAGCCCGGACCGGAAGCGGGAGAAGCAGGCCCAGGCCGTCGGACCATGGAGCCGGCGACGGTGAGGTGGAGGCCGCGGTGACCGGAGGATGTGTTCGGCGAGTTGGGTGGAGGCAGCGCAGCACATCGGGACGCAGCAGCAGCCACGATGACTCGCAGTCCGACTGGGAGGAGGGAGCCGGGAATGGTGGCCAGAGGGTGAGTGGGAGAAGCAGGCCACCACACATGGAGCCGAGCCAGCAACAGTGAGGAGGAGGCCGCGGTGACGAGCAGGACGGAGCGGCTGAGGGACATCGTGCTCCCACTGCCACTGGATGCCAAAGAATTGACTTTCTGAACATGGCGCTGTAAAAATAGCTGACGTGTCCCTACGGGGAGTAAGCATTCTATTGTACTTGTACTGGTTACATATGGCAAATAAAATTGAATTGAATTGAATTGAAAGCAGGGACCGGCTACTGAATTTGGATGATCAGCCATGATCGCATTGAATGACGGAGCAGGCTCGAGGGGCCGAATGGCTTACTCCTGCTCCTATCTTCTATGTTTCTATGTTCTTGCATCTTTCTGTAATTTGCCTGCAAATCTGCTCCTCTATCTCCTCCCCACTATTTGGTGGCCTGTAGTAAACACCCAGCAGTGTAATCGCTCCTCGATTGTTCCTGAATTCAAACCAATCTTTGCTCCCTCGACTACATCACCCTCTCCAGTGCTGTAATAGTTTATTTGATCAATACTGCCACCCCTTCTCTTTTTCGTTCTCTATTTTTCCTGAATACCTTGTAGCCAGGAATATTAAGATCCCAATCTTCCCTTTCTTTGAGTCTGGTCTCTGTTATTGCCCCTATATCATAGTCCCATGTGGCACCTTGTGCCTGCAGCTCACCAACCTTATTTACCAGGCTATGTACATTTACACACATGCCCTCCAAACACATCTTAGTCTGCCTCGCTTTTGCCCCGTCTGATTCCTCCTATTTCTGAACTTTTCTTTACTCTGGTGCTATTTCTCTCTCTTATATATTATTATATCTATGACAGCGAGTTCTGGTCTCCCCCGACAAGTAGAAACATTTTCTCCACGTCTACCCTATCAAACCCTTTCATAATCTTGATGACCTCTATCTGGTCACCCCTCAGCCTTCTCTTTTCCAGAGAAATGAGCCCCCGGCCTGTTCAGCCTTTCCTGATCGGTATATCCTCCCAGTTCTGGTATCATCCTTGTGAATCTTTTTTGCACGTACTACTGATGTCAGGCTAACTGGCCCAGGGGTCCTTGTTTTCTCTCGCCCTCCTTGCTTGAACGGCGGGGTTCCATTTGATACCATCCGATCCCCGGGGACCATTCTATAATCTAAGGAATTCTGGAAGATCAAAACCAAGACTCGAGATGTTATTGGTAAACTCCTGGAGTCTGTAATATGGGATAAGGTTAATTACAAACTCGCAGAACAAGGAGAATCGCTGTCTCTTTAACCAGCACAAATCCCTGTGTGGAGGAGAGGGGGAGATACAGTCTGTCCCAGGAACTGTCACACAACAGAATGAGAGACCCTGTCCCTTTGATTCATGAATTTAAAAAGTCTGAATTGCAATCTGAGCCCGTGTGGTGTGAGCCAAAGAGCCTTGTGTCCAATGAGGGGAATAAAGGCCCACAGCCTCCCCTGGCCCCGGGCCCTGAACAAGGGACTGGAGAAACTCGCTGCCCTGCGGATCAGACAATCAGCCGGCGCAAGTCCCGCCCCTCAGGCTCCCCGATTGGTTGGAGGACCCGCCGCCGGCTCGCTGCTCTAGCCCCACCCTGCTCGCTCCCTATTGGTCAGAAGCTCCCATCAATCAGGCCCTGGGCCCGGGTCACGAGTCCCTCATAAAGAAAGCCCCGTGCGGTCGCCGGGCGGAGCTGCTGGTCGGCGGGGTCGGGAGATTAATAAACTGGGTAGGCCATGCGGCAGGGTTTAAAAAGTTGGAGAACGGCCTCAGGCCCGAATGAGATCCAGGGGCCCAGTCTATGTTCCACCGGACAGCAGCGGTGAGGCTTTTTCTCGGTGACAGGCCCGGGTTACGCGCTGCCATCTTGGTGGAGGAAAGACAGACCGGTTCCACCTGCAGCACGGCGCATGTGCGGCCATCTTGGTAGAGGAACAAAGAGTGGGCGGGGCTTCAGGGTCCCAGTGACCAGGAGAGACAATCATTGACTCATTGATTTTATTCTCACTCTGCACACAGCGTGTGTACAACTGAACCCAAGCAGAGTAGAGTGAGGGAGAAAACTGGGAGTGGAGGAAAGAAATGTTGGAGATGGTGCAATGGGTTTGGATTTCAGCACAGGGAGGAGGGAGAGTGTGTGGGATGGGGATTTACAGCTTTGGGGAAAGAATGTTCCACAGAAACTAGAATTGTCTGTTCTGAATTTCTATCCAGTATTTACAGTGATGGCTTTTGTAAACTCCTTTTACAGGGTGTGAGAAGGGGAGGATTTACAGACGGGAAACTCAAACCAAACATCACATCAAGATCTGACAGAGTCACTCCATTCATCAGGACCTGAATATCATTGACCTTTGAATACAGAAGGACAAATGTTTGTCTGTTCTGTCTGTGGGAAAAGATTTCAAACATCCGTGTGACTGGAAAACACACACCCGAGTGAGAGTGTTCCAGTGCACTGACTGTGGAAAGAGGTTTAACCAGTTACACAGCCTGAAAAAACATCGTACCATTCACAGCGGGGAGAAACCGTACACGTGTTCTGTGTGTGGATGAGGCTTCAACTGATCGTCCAACCTGGATAAACACAAGGACACCCGCACCACGGAGAAACGGTGGAAATGTGGGGACTGTGGGAAGAGATTCAATTATCCATCCAAGCTGGAAACTCATCGGCACACTCACATCGGGGAGAGGCCGTTCACCTGCTCCGTGTGTGGGAAGGGATTCGCAGAGTTATCCAAGCTCCAGATACACCAGCGAGTTCACACTGGGGAGAGGCCGTTCACGTGTATTGAATGTGGGAAGGGATTCACTCAGTCATCCAGCCTCCATACACACCAGCGAGTTCACACTGGGGAGAAACCGTTCTCCTGCTCCGTATATGGGAAGGGATTTGCAGAGTCATCCAAGCTCCAGATACACCAGAGAGTTCACACTGGGGAGAGTTCGTTTACCTGCTCCATGTGTGGGAAGGGATTCACTGGTTCATCCACCCTGCTGAGACACCAGCTTGCTCACACTGATAAGAGACCATTTAAATGTTCCCACTGTGGGATGAGCTTTAAAAGTCCTGGGGAGCTGAAGGGACACCAGCGAGCTCACACTGGGGAGAGACTGTTCACCTGCACTGTGTGTGGGAAGGGATTCACTCGGTCCTCCAACCTGCTGGCACACCAGCTTGTTCACACTGACGAGAGATCTGTGAAATGTTCTGACTGGGAAGAGCATTAAAAGCTTGAAGAGCCTTAAGAGACACCAGCATGGGGAGAAGGCAGGGACAGGGTACTGAAGTTGGATGATCAGCCATGATCTCATTGAATGGCGGAGCAGGCTCGAGGGGCCGAATGGCCTACTCCTATCTTCTATGTTTCTATGAACCCCAGGACCAGGCCCCTATGGGGAATAGGTATGCAGATCTAGCTGCAAAACTAGCTGCGGAAGAAATGCATCCAGAGGACGCATTCAAAAACAAAATAAATATGGTCATGATAGTCAATGGGGTACAGGAAGTGAATATAATGGAGCTACAAGAAAATACTAGTACAGGGCAAAAGGAGAAATGGAGACAAGCTGGCGCACAATTACAAGATGGAATTTGGAAATGGGGCCCACGTAACCAGGTTGTAGACAACAACTGATGGCGCTATACCATGGTGTAACACATACTGGCAGAAGTAACATGTTGCACCTACTGACACAGTACTGGTGATGGCCAAAGATAGGTCGGGAAGTAGCGAAATATTGCCACCGCTGTATAATATGCGCAAGAATAATGTAGGACAGAAATGTAGAGTTAGAGTAGCAAACCAACCCAGGCCCCAAGGACCCTGGGAAAACTTACAAATTGACTTTACCGGCCCCGTAACGCAGGATCGGGGGAAGAAATATTGCCTGGTAATAATTGACCAATTTACCAGGTGGGTGGAAGCCTTTGCCACCCGAGATTGCTCTGCAAAAACAGTTGCGCGAATATTGGCTACCGAGGTTATATCCCGTTGGGGAGTGCCTCTGCAAATTGACTCAGACAACGGCACTCATTTCACCAGCAAAATAATGAAAGAAATCTGTAAGCTGCTACATGTGACACAAAAATATCACATCCCATATCACCCCCAGAGCTCGGGGATGGTAGAAAGAATGAATAGGACACTGAAAAACGTGCTGACAAAAGTCATCCAAGAAACAGGGAAGGGATGGTCGGAATTATTACCCAGCATACTAATGGGGCTGCGAGCAACCCGAGGACGAACGACCGGACTGACCCCCTATGAATTAATGACAGGACGAGCTATGAGACTACCAGAGGATTTGGCTGGAGGGGTGGGAGAACCAGTACCAGTACAAGATAGATTAAGGCGATATTTAGTACAACTAAATCAGGAGGTACAAGCACTAAATAAAGAAGTAAGGAACCAACAACAGATTAAAGATCTAGAAAGGCAGAATGCTGGACTTAAACCAGACGAGTTGCCCAGAATAGGTCAACAAGTAATGACGCAAGTTATCGGAAGGGAATGGGGCCCGTTGGATGGGGCCATGTACTGTATTAATGACAAGTGATACGTGTGTTTGTCTACAGGAACCGATGGGTATGCGATGGAAGCAATGGACCCAGGTGAAACCATTTAACACTAAAGACCCACATTCTACCCTCTCCTCCAGGGGAAAGAGCTCGGAAGACGACCAGACCTCTGTTTAAATTACAGCTAAACATGGATCCAGTCAACCCTTACATAGAAACATAGAAGATTGGAGCAGGAGTAGGCCATTCGGCCCTTCGAGCCTGCTCCGCCATTCAATGAGATCATGGCTGATCATCCAAATTCAGTACCCTGTCCCTGCCTTCTCCCCATATCCCTTGATCCCTTTAGCCTTAAGAAATATATCCAACTCTTTCTTGAATATATTTAATGAACTGGCCTCCACCGCCCTCTGTGGCAGAGAATTCCACAGGTTCACCACTCTCTGGGTGAAGAAATTCCTCCTCATTTCAGTCCTAAATGGCTTACCCCTTATCCTTAGACTATGACCCCTGGTTCTGGACTCCCCGGACATCAGAAACAACCTTCCTGCATCTAGTCTGTCCAGGCCTGACAGAATTTTATAGGTTTCGATGAGATCCCCTCTCAATCTTCTAAACTCCAGTGAGTATAAGCCCAATCGACACAATCTCTCCTCATACATCATTCCTGCCATCCCAGGTATCAGTCTGGTGAATCTTCGCTGCACTCCTTCGATGGCAAGAACATCCTTCCTCAGGTAAGGCGACGAAAACTGCAGACAATACTCAAGGTGCGGCCTCACCAAGGCCCTGTACAACTGTCGCAAGACATCCTTGTTCCTGTACTCGAACCCTCTGGCTACGAAGGCCAATATACCATTTGCCTTCTTAACCGCCTGCTGCACCTGCATGCCTACTTTCAGCGACTGGTGCACAAGAACACCCAGGTCTCTTTGCACTTCCCCTTCTCCCAATCTATTGCCATTCAAATAATAATCTGCCTTCCTGTTTTTGCCACCAAAGTGGATTATAATGCATTTGCCATGTTTCTGCCCAATCACCCAACCTGTCCAAATCGTACTGGAGTTTCACGACATCCTCCTCACAGCTTACCCACCCACCCAGCTTTGTGTCGTCTGCAAATTTGGAGATATTACATCCAATTCCCTCATCCAGATCATTAATATATATTGTGAACAGCTGGGGTCCTAGGACCGATCCTTGCGGTACCCCACCAGTCACTGCCTTTATATCAGAGGGTCCGTCTCGGGGAGAAGAAGCTCTCCCGGTTTACCCTTACACCTGAGAACTCATTTTTAATGTGGAAGCAAGTCATCCTCGGTTCCGAGGGACTGCCTAAGAAGAAAGAAGAAGATATAATTGGAGTAAGACTTCTTTACTCCTGTACTCAAATCCTCTTGTAATGAAGGCCAGCATACCATTTGCCTTCTTAACTGCCTTTCACGACCACCGGACGTCCCAAAGCGCTTTACAGCCAATGAAGTACTTTTGAAATGTAGTCACTTTTGTGATGTGGGAAACGCGACAGCCAATTTGCGCACAGCAAGCTCCCACAAACAGCAATGTGATAATGACCAGATAATGTTTTTTCGTCATGTTGATTGAGGGATAAATATTGGGCTCAAAACACCGGGGATAACTTCTTCGAAATACCACCATGGGATCTTTTACATCCACCTGAGGGGGCAGACGGGGGCCTCGGTTTAACGTCTCATCCGTAGGACGGCACCTCCGACACTGCAGCGCTCCTTCATTACTGCCCCTCCGACAGTGCGGCGCTCCCACAGCATTGCTTCCACCGACAGTGCAGCGCTCCCTCAGTACTGCCCCTCAGACAGTGCTGCGCTCCCTCAGTACTGCCCCTCCGACAGTGCGGAGCTCCCTCAGTACTGCCCCTGCGACAGTGCGGAGCTCCCTCAGTACTGCCCCTCCGACAGTGCAGAGCTCCCTCAGTACTGCCCCTCCGACCGTGTGGCGCTCTCTCAGCACTGCCCCTCTGACATTGCGGCGCTCCCTCAGTACTGCCCCGCCGACAGTGCGGCACTCCCTCAGTATTCCCCCTCCGACAATGCGACGCTCCCTCAGTACTGTCCCTCCGACAGTGCGACGCTCCCTCAGTATTCCCCCTCCGACAGTGCGACGCTCACTCAGTACTGCCCCGCCGACAGTGCAGTGCTCCCTCAGTACTGCCCCTCCGACAGTGCGGCGCTCCCTCAGTACTGCCCCTCCGACAGTGCGGCGCTCCCTCAGTACTGTCCCTCCGACAGTGCGACGCTCCCTCAGTATTCCCCCTCCGACAGTGCGACGCTTCCTCAGTATTCCCCCTCCGACAGTGCGACGCTCCCTCAGTACTGCCCCTCCGACAGTGCAGCGCTCCCTCAGCACCGCACTGGAGTGTCAGCCTCGCTTTATGTGCTCAAGTCCCTGGAGCGGGATTTGAACCCACAACCTTCTGACTCTGCTATCCACTGAGCCACAGCTGACTCCAGTCTTTTACACAATTTCATCATAACTTCCTTGCTTTTGCACTCTACGCCTCTCCTAAAGCAGGGGAGTTATGATGAATTGTTAAACAGTTTTTTTTGCAGAGTGACCAAGGCTGTGTGTAGGAAACAATTGTGCATTTGAAAGAAGCTTGTATTGTGAAGCTTGTGCCCCTTTGCCAGGCCCGCTGCCTGCGGCCCCTCTCCCAGATTCCAGCCCAGCTCTGTGCTGACTGAGCTGCTCTCACCTGGGGACATCGCGTCACAATCGGCCCCAGCGCACCTGAGCTGGAGAGGAGGCCCCGCCCCCTTGCCGCGCCGCCATTGTTTGGAGGACCAGGCCGCCGACTTCGGTCCTCCCAGCCCAGCCCTCTTCCTATTGGTCAGAGCTCCCGTCAGTCACAGGCCCGGGCCGGCCTCCATCCACCTGACAGGCCTCTTTCTGTGATGACGTCACAATCGGGCCCCAGCCTCAGCGCCGGGGAGGAAGGTCCCGCCCCCTAGCCGCGCCGCCATTGCTTGGAGGACCTGGGCCCGCCCTCGTGCTATTGGTGAGCGCTCCCGTCAGTCAGAAGCACATTGCTCCGGCTCACTCCGCCACCCCGCGCATGACAATCGGCTCCGTTCGGCGTCCGCGGAGGTCCCGCCCGCCCGACTCTCAGGTTTGGTTTTTCTCGTATTTTACTTTATAATCTCGCTCTCCGCCTCACCTCGATTTAAATCGATTCCCCAACACATTACTTTACCCCGGCCGCTGATTCCGCCACGACGCCGGCCTTCTGTTTGCTCCCCGGAGACCCCGCGCAGGCGCACTGGCAGCCTCGTGTTGCGCCTGCCCGCGCTGTGATTGGTGCAGGGGAAGGCAAGTGGGCGTGTCCGGCCCCGCGCCCACGTGGGGGAGTCAAAGGCTGGCTGGAGCGCATGCGCAGCCCGCCTCGCACCGTTGGGAAGCTTTTCAAAAAAAAATTATTTCCGAAACAAATTGAAAACACTCATTAATTCCCCCAACCTCCTCCCCTCTAAAGTGCGATTATTATTATTGTTTTTCCTCATTTGTGTGGGGTGTCTTTTTTTTACCTTGCGGTGGCGTGCGCCGATCCAACCGACCCCTGGGCGTTGCGTGCTGGCGTCAGCGCGTAATCGGAGGGGGGTTGATTGACGCGAGGCGCCCGCCAATCAGCAGCGCGGAAAACGCTGGGAGGACCGGGCGGGCTGACGGTCCTCCAACCAATGGCGGCGGGACCTCGGTGGGCTGCAGGCCGCTTTCCTGCTTTCATTGTCTGCAGGAGCTGTTAAAGGGAAGGGGAGGAAAAAAACACAGCTTGTGAGTGTTTATTCCTTTGCATTACCTTTATTGCAAGGCTGTTCATCAACTGCATTCATTTAATAATAAGTGAACCTTTTCTCTTTTCGACTTTTATCCAGAACAAAGAGCCCTGGTGCTGTGAACATTTTGGTGGGCAGCCACTTTTAAAGGGACAAAGACCAGCATTCTTCCTCCTCTCTCTCTCTCTCTTGTGAGTATTTGTGGTGGGTGAGAGGGTGCGGGGTGAGTCAAAGGGGACTGCAGCCCCTTTTCAACAAAAACAATTGCTTGGCCATTTAAAGGGGAATGGGTGCCCCCCAGGTATTTAAAGGGGCAGTGCCTCTCTCTGTATCATGTAAGAGCAGGGAGGTTCTGCTTGAACTGTACAAAAACACCAGTTAGGCCACCGGCTAGAGTGCTGCGTGCAGTTCTGCTCGCCCCATTGCAGGAAAGATGTGACTGTGCTCCAGACGGGAGATTTTCGAGGATGTTGCCAGGACTAGAGAATTTCAGCTGCAAGGAAAGATTGAATACATAGAAACATAGAAGATAGGAGCAGGAGTAGGCCATTCGGCCCCTTGAGCCTGTTCCGCCAGTCAATGAGATCACGGCTGATCATCCAAATTCAGCACCCTGTCCCTGCCTCCTCCCCATATCTCTTTAGCCTTAAGAAATATATAAGTACAGGAGTAAAGAAGTCTTACTCCAATTATATTGGGCCTTGGTGAGACCACACCTGGAGTACTGTGTATAATTTTGGTCTCCTTACCTAAGGAAGGATATACTTGCCACAGAGGGAGTGCAATGAAGGTTCACGAGATTGATTCCTGGGATGGCGGGACTGTCGTATGAGAAGAGATTGAGTAAACTCGGCCTGTATTCTCTTGAATTCAGAAGAATGAGAGAGGATCTCATTGAAACTTATAAAATTCTAATAGGACTAGACAGACTAGATGCAGGAAGGATGTTCCCGATGGCGGGGGAGTCCAAAACCAGGGGTCACAGTCTAAGGATAAAGGGGTAAGCCATTTAGGACAGAAATGAGGAGGAATTTCTTCACCCAGAGAGTGGTGACCCTATGGAATTCTCTACCACAGAAGGCAGTGGAGGCCAGTTCATTAAATATATTCAAGAAGGAGTTGGATATATTTCTTAAGGCTAACAGGATCAAGGGATATGGGGAGAAGGCGGGGACAGGGAACTGAGTTTGGATGATCAGCCATGATCTCACTGAATGGCAGAGCAGGCTCGAGGGGCTGAACGGCCTACTCCTGCTCCTATCTTCTATGTTTCTATGTCTTAAAGAAGGATAGCGAGGCGGAGAGGTTCAGGGAGGGAATTCCAGAGCTTACAGCCGAGGCAACAGAAGACACGGCCACTGATGGTGCAGCGATTATAATCAGGGATATTCAAGAGGGCAGAATTGGAGGATCGCTGATGTCTCGGGGGGCGGGGGGGGGGGGGGGGAGGAGGTTGTTTTCTTTGGAACCGGGGAGGCTGAGGGGAGACCTGATTGAGGTGTACAAAATTCTGAGGGGCCGAGATAGGAAGGACCTATTTCCCTTGGCAGAGAGGTCCACAACCAGGGGGCATAGATTTAAAGTAATTGGTCGGAGCTTTAGAGGGGAGTTGAGGAGAAATGTTTTCTCCCAGTGGGTGGTGGGGGTCTGGAACTCACTGCCTGACAGGGTGGTAGAGGCAGAAACTCTCATCACATTTTAATTTTACTTGGATATGCACTTGAAGTGCCGTAACCTACAAGGCTACGGACCAAGTGCTGGAAAGTGGGATTAGTGTGGATAGCACTTAATCGACCGGCACGGACAAGATGGGCCAAATGGCCTCCTTCTGTGCCGTAATTTTTCTGTGATTCTATCGCGGGGGGTGGGTGGTTGTGAGGCTGAAGGGAATAACTAAGATAGGGAGGGGCGAGGCCATGGAGGGATTTGAAAACAAGGATGACAATTTTGAAATCGAAGCATTGCTTAACCGGGAGCCAATGTAGGTCAGCGAGCACAGGGGTGACGGGTGAACGGGACTTGGCGTTGAGTTACGACACGGGTAGTTTTGGATCACCTCAAGTTTACGTGGGCTGGAATGTGGGAGGCCAGCCAGGAGTGCGTTGAAATAGTCGAGTCTCGAGGTAACAAAGGCCCGGGTGAGGGTTTCAGCAGCGGATGAGCTGAGGCAAGGGCGGAGACGGGCGATGTTACCGAGGTGGAAGTAGGCGGTCTTTGTTATGCTGCAGATATGTGTTCGGAAGCTCATTTCAGGGTCAAATATGACACCAAGGTTGCAAATAGTGTGGTTCAGCCTCAGACAGATGTTAGGGAGAGGGATGGAGCCAGTGGCTAGGGACCGAAAACAATTGCTTCAGTCTTCCCAATATTTAATTGGAGAAAATTTCTGCTCACCCAGAACTGGATTAGAGATCGTGGCGCGGTCGAGAGAAGTGGTGGTGAGGTAGAGCTGGGTGTCGTCAGCGTACATGTGGAAACTGACGCTGTGTTTTTAGATGTCGTCAAGGGGCAGCATTTAGATGAGAAATAGGAGGGGCTTAAGGATAGATCCTTGAGGGACACCAGAGGTAACGATGCGGGAGTGGGAAGAGAAGTCATTGCAGGTGATTCTGTGGCTACGATTAGATAGATAAGAATGGAACCAGGCGAGTGCAGTCCCACCCAGCTGGATGATGGTGGAGAGGCGTTGGAGAAGGATGGAGTGGTCAACCGTGTCAAAGACTGCAGACAAGTCACGAAGGACGAGGAGGGATAGTTTACCTTTTTCACAGTCACAAAGGATGTCATTTGATGAGACTTGATTTGACTTCAGGGCCAAGTCAGTGAGGTGGATTGGGCTGTTTCTGGCCCGCTGGTTATTGTGGGCACGGCTCTGCCCTGTTTGTTCTTTGAGGCAATATTAGCTAAAAAAAATTCATGCTTCCCCCTTACCCTTTCTACACTCCTTTTACAGGGTTTTAGAAGTGGAGCATTTACAGACAGGAAGCTCAAACCAAACATCACCTCAAATTCTGACAGAGCTACGCGATTCATCAGGACCTGATTCAATCGCTCCTTGAATCTGCTGGCACCCCTGTGAGTTCACACTGATTAGAGACCTTTTAAATGTTCTGAAAGAGCTTCAAAATCTACAAATACCTGAAGCGACACCAGTGCCTACACACTAGGGGAAACCCGGGCCCCGTGTGTGGAAGGGAGTCACTCAGCCATCCGCTCCGATGATACACCAGCAAGTTCACACGAGGGAGAGACCTTTAACCCGCTCCGTGTGTGGGGATTAATTCCACCATCCATGCTGCTGAGACACCAGCTTGTCCACACCGATGAGAGACCTTTGACCTGCTCCGTGTTTTTGAAGTGATTCTCTCATTCTTCCACCCTCCTGAGACACCAGCTTGTTCACAGTGATGAGATTAAATGTTCTGTCTGTGGGAAGAGATTTAGAAGGTCCCAGGATCTGAAGAGACACCAGCTGCAGAGTGCAGGAGAGATTCTGTTCACCTGTTCCGTGTGTGGGAAGAGATTCACTCGGTCCTCGAATCTGCTGGCACACCAGCGAGTTCATACTGGGGAGAGGCCGGTGAAACATTCCAACTGTGGGAAAAGCTTTCAAATGTCCCAGGAGCTGAAGGGACACCAGCTGGAGAGAGCAGGAGAGAGACCATTCACCTGCTCCGTGTGTGGGAAGGGATTCACTCAGTCATCCAACCTGTTGAGACACCAGCAATATCACACTGAGGAGAGACCGTTCACCTGCTCCCTGTGTGGGAAGGGATTCACTCAGTCATCCAACCTGTTGAGACACCAGCAATATCACACTGATGAGAGACCATTTAAATGTTCTGACTGTGGGAAGAGCTTTAAAACCTCTGGGAATCTGAAGCAACACCAGCGAGTTCACACCGATGAGAGACCATTTACATGTTCTGTCTGTGGGAAGAGCTTTAAAACCTCTGGGGATCTGAACGGACACCAGCGAGTTCACACTGGGGAGAGGGCGTTCACCTGCTCCATGTGTGGGAAGGGATTCACTCAGTCATCAAGCCTGGTGAGTCACCAGCAAGTTCACACTGGGGAGAGGTCATTCACCTGCTCCGTGTGTGGGAAGAGATTCACTCGGTCATTCCACCTACTGACACACCAGCGATATCACACTGATGAGAGACTATTTAAATGTTCTGTCTGTGAGATGAGCTTTAAAACCTCTGAAGATCTTAAGCAACACCAGCGAGTTCACTCCGATCAGAGACCATTTACATGTTCTGTCTGTGGGATGAGCTTTAAAAGCTCCAGGAATCTGAACGGACACCAGCGAGTTCACACTGGGAAGAGACCGTTCACCTGCTCTGTGTGTGGGAAGGGATTCACTTGGTCTTCCCACCTGCTGACACACCAGCGAGTTCACATTGTTCTGTAACGCAGGGCCCTGCAGACAGCTGGGGTGACATGAACATGGAATGGATGAATGTTTTATAAATTCTTGTACTGCTGTTTAATCTTTAAGATTGTTGTGCTGATGATTCCCTTTGTTTCACTGTTCATAGAAACATAGAAGATAGGAGCAGGAGTAGGTCATTCGGCCCCTCGAGACTGCTCTGCCATTCAATGAGATCATGGCTGATCATCCAAATTCAGTACCCTGTCCCTGCCTTCTCCCCATATCCCTTGATCCCTTTAGCCTTAAGAAATATATCTAACTCCTTCTTGAATATATTTAATGAATTGGCCTCCACCGGCCTCTGTGGTAGAGAATTCGACAGGTTCACCACTCTCTGGGTGAAGAAATTCCTCCTCATCTCTGTCCTAAATGGCTTACCCCTTATCCTTAGATGGTGTTCCATAGAATGTACAGCACAGAAACAAGCCATTCGGCCCAACTGGTCTATGCCAGTATTTATGCCCCACACCCACCCTACTTCAATTAACCCAATCAACATCTCCTCCCATTCCTTTCTCCCTTGTGTGGCTTCCCCATAAATCCATCTGTGCTGTTCACCTCAACCACTCCCTGTGGTAGCGAGTTCCCCATTCTCACCATTCTCTGGGTAAATAATTTTCTTCTGAATTCCCTCCTGGATTTATTAGTGACTTTTATATTTATAGCCACATAAATTTGATGAGATTTTGTTAAGCTGACCAGTATGTTGTTGTACTTTGTCTTTTTCTGATGAATGAAACATTACTGAGCCCCTGTACCCGTGTTATGGGATGAAGTGCCAGACAAGTGAAGGCACAACGTCTGGGTGTGAATCTAATAATAACCTCACTGACCATATAGGTGTGATAACCAGACGGGCTTGTGGTTATAGTCTGGTCACAGATGGACTAAATTCCCTGAATTAGCAGGAGTTCAGGAGGCGGTCAACAGACGGGTCCAAACAATCCCATTTCCTGAGCGGTAACCAAGCTTGTGTATAAGAACAGGCCACTTAAGCCATTGTCAGTTGGAACAGACTCGAGAAGATTGTGCGTGAATCCACTGTACTTCTATTCTCCAGATTGAGGGACTTATCACCTGATCTGTGTTATGCAGCGCTCTTAATAGAGCCTGGAGAGACAATTTGTGTTCTTGTGAGCTTGATTATCTGGTATCCGAAACCCTGGGACTCCCAATCATTAGAGTCAACCTCAGTGTGTGGAAAGGGATTCCCTGGTGTATCCCACCCGCTGACACACCAGAGTGTCCACATTGTGACTGCGGTGGGTCGATTCCACTGTTTCCGATGCCTTTAATCACATCCAGGACTGAACCACATCCAGGACTGAACCATGTTAATTCAGGCAACTGGGGCTTGTTAATGTTAAGAGCCCCCAATAACTGGGCTGGATTTAAAGATTCTTCCCTGTTCTCTCAGTACTAGTGAGCAGAGAGAAGCTGATGTTATAGAATCATAGAGCACAGTAGGATGCCTTTCGGCCCATCGTGCTGGTGCTGGCTCTCTGAAAGAGCGATGGAATTAGTCCCACTGCCCTGCTCTTTCCCCACAGCCCTGCAAATTTCTGCCTAGGTGGGGTAGAGGAGCAAAGGGATCTTGGAGTACAAATACACAAATTACTAAAAGTTGCGACACAGGTTAGCAAGGCCATAAAAAAAAGCAAACCAAGCACAAGGTTTGATTTCTAGAGGGTTAGAATTGAAAAGTAGTGAAGTTATGCTAAACCTGTGTCGAACCTTGGTTAGACCACACTTAGAGTACTGCGTACAGTTCTGGTCGCCATATTATAAAAAGGATATAGAGGCACTGGAGAGGGTGCAGAGAAGATTTACAAGGATGATACCAGAAATGCGAGGGTATACATATCAGGAAAGGATGAACAGGCTGGGTCTCTTTTCTCTTGAAAAAAGAAGGCTGAGGGGTGACCTAATAGAGGTCTTTTGAATTATGAAAAATGTTGATCGAGTGGATACAGAGAGAATTCGCTGCTCACGATGTGGTCTCCTCTACATTGGGGAGTCCAAACGCAGATTGGGTGACCGCTTTGCGGAACACCTCCGCTCAGTCCGTAAGGGTGACCCCGAGCTTCCGGTCGCCTGTCACTTTAATTCACCGCCCCATTCCCACTCAGACCTCACCGTCCTCGGGCTCTTGCATTGTTCCACGGATACCCAGCGTAAGCTCGAGGAACAGCACCTCATCTTCCGATCAGGCACTTTACAGCCTTCCGGACTCAATATCGAGTTCAACAATTTCAGATCATAACCTCGGCCCCTTTTACATTTTTATATATTTTTTATCCACCCCTTTGTTTTGGCCCTTCCCCCTTTTTTTCTATCCCACATGGCAGCTGTCTCTCATTCTGCCCGAACATTTCACACTTCACACTGCATCCATTGAATAAACATCTCTCGCCGTCTTTTGTCTCTTTACTGGTCCGATCTTCACTTCTCTTTTGTCCTTTCATCCCCATTTCCCAGCCCCCAAACTGGCCTTTTAATCTGTTTCATTTCCTGTGTTTCCTCTCAGTCCTGACGAAGGGTTTCGACCTGAAATGTTGACTCGATTTCTCTCTCCACAGATGTTGCCTGGCCTGCTGAGTTTTTCCAGCATTTTCTGTTGCTCAGCACGCACCCTGGGCCCCTGTCAATCATCCTCCGCGCTCTGGGCCCCTGAGCTCCAGGCTGCCGCGCGGGGCTTTCTTTGTAAAGTCGGTGTTGGTGAAGAGCTGCAATCAGTGAGGGAAAGTGAGTTTTCCCCCAGATCCGATTGAGATCAGAGTGGGGGAGAGAATAAAGGTGAATCCAAACCTGAGAGTCCGCGGATCCAGGCCCCGAGTGGAGCTTCTTCAGTTTGGCGGAGCACACCCGTAAGACAAAGGTCCTCTACCAACCTGCCCCCGCCACACAGTGCTGCCCCCCGATTATCAAAATCCACGACAAGGCCTTGGACAACGTGGACCACTTTCCATACCTCAGGAGCCTACTGTGAACAAGGGCAGACGTCGATGACAAAGTCCAACACCGCCTTCAGTGTGCCAGCGCAGCCTTCGGTCGCCTGAGGAAGAGAGTGTTTGAAGACCAGGACCTCAAACCCGGCACCAAGCTCATGGTCTACAGAGCAGTAGTCATACCCGCTCTCCTGTATGCCTCAGAGACATGGACCATGTACAGCAGGCAACTCAAAGCAAAAAATAAACCCTTTTCAATTTAATTTAAAATAAGACAATACTTTAGAAAATATGATTAAATATGAAATAAATATTCACAACCTCCGCCTTTTTACTTCAGACACACCCCTCCTCCAGCATTCATCTGTGTGAAAGGCTCAGAGGGTGCGGAATTCTTAAAGTGCATCCAGGAGAGCTTTTTGAGCCAGCATGTAGAAAGTCATACAAGAGAGGGGGCGGTATTGGACCTAATTCTAGGGAATGTAGCCGGGCAAGTGGTAGAAGTGTCAGTAGGAGAGCATTTTGGTGACAGTGACCATAATTCGGTGAGATTTAAGGTAGTCATGGAAAGGGACAAAGATGGACCAGAAATAAAGGTTCTAAATTGGGGGAAGGCCGATTTTAATATGATAAGGCAGGATCTGGCCAAAGTGGACTGGGATCAGCTACTTGTAGGAAAATCCACATCAGAGCAGTGGGAATCTTTCAGAAAGGAAATTGAGAGAGTACAATGGCAACATGTTCCCGTAAAGGTCAAGAGTGGGACCAACAAGCCCAGGGAACCCTGGATGTCAAGGGATATACGAGAATGGATTAGGAAAAAAAGAGAGGCTTTTGGCAGATACAAAGGACTAAAAACAGTGGAAGCCCTAGAGGAGTATAAGAAGTGCAGGGGGATACTTAAAAAAGAAATTCGGAGAGCAAAGAGGGGGCATGAAATAACACTGGTGGGCAAAATAAAGGAAAATCCCAAGGTGTTTTATAAGTATATTAAGGGCAAGAGGATAACCAGGGAAAGAATGGGGCCCATTAGGGACCAAAGTGGCAATCTGTGTGTAGAGCCGGAAGATGTGGGTGAGGTTTTAAATGAATATTTTGCATCTGTGTTCACTATAGAGAAGCCATGGTGTGGAGATGCCGGAGTTGGACTGGGGTGGACAAATGTAAGAAGTCACACAACACCAGGTTATATTCCAACAGCTTTGATTGCTGTGATTATCTCTCTGCCGAGGTGTGATAAATGGCAGTTGGAAACATTACCTGTAAACATCTGACATGATTCTCTGACTATATAAGCTGTGTCTTTATGCATTTCTCCACTTCACCTGACGAAGGAGCAGCGCTGCGAAAGCTTGTGATTTCAAATAAAGCTGTTGGACTATAACCTGGTGTTGTGTGACTTCTTACACTATAGAGAAGGACGATGTAGGCATAGAAATCAGGCAGGGGGATTGTGATATACTTGAACAAATTAGTATTGAGAGGGAGGAGGTACTAGCGGTTTTAGCGTGCTTAAAAGTGGATAAATCCCCAGGCCCTGACGGGATGTATCCCAGGCTGTTGTGTGAGGCAAGGGAGGAGATTGCAGGGGCTCTGACACAAATTTTCAGAACCTCTCTGGCCACAGGGGAGGTGCCGGAGGACTGGAGGACAGCTAATGTAGTACCATTATTCAAGAAGGGTAGTAGGGATAAACCAGGGAATTACAGGCCAGTGAGCCGAACATCAGTAGTCGGGAAATTATTGGAAAAAATTCTGAGGGACAGAATTAGTCTCCACTTGGAGAGGCAAGGATTAATCAAGGATAGTCAGCATAGCTTTGTTAGGGGGAGATCATGTCTAACCAATTTGATTGAATTTTTCGAGGGGGTGACTAGGTGTGTGGATGAGGGCAGTCCAGTTGATGTAGTCTACATGGACATCAGTAAGGCTTTTGACAAAGTCCCACATGGGAGATTGCTCAAGAAGGTAAGAACCCATGGGATCCAGGGCAATTTGGCACATTGGATCCAAAATTGGCTTAGTGGCAGGAGGCAGAGGGTGATGGTCAAAGTTTGTTTTTGTGACTGGAAGCCTGTGTCCAGTGGTGTACCGCAGGGTTCGGTGCTGGGTCCTTTGCTGTTTGTAGTGTACATTAATGATTTAGATATCAATGTAGGAGGTATGATCAGTAAGTTCGCAGATGACACGAAGATTGGTGGAGTGAAGCCTCAGGCTACAGGACGATATAGACGGATTGGTCAGATGGGCAGAACAGTGGCAAATGGAATTTAACACTGAAAAGTGTGAGGTGATGCATTTTGGGAGGACTAACAAGGCAAGGGAATACACAATGAATGGTAGGACCCTAGGAAGGACAGAGGATCAGAGGGACCTTGGTGTGCATGTACATAGATCCCTGAAGGCAGCAGGACAGGTAGATAAGGTGGTTAAAAAGCATATGGGATACTTGGTTTCAATAGCCGAGGCATAGAATATAAGAGCAGGGAGGTTATGATGGAGGTGTACGAAATGCTAGTTAGGCCACAGCTGGAATACTGTATGCAGTTCTGGTAGACACAATATAGGAAGGATATGATTGCATTGGAGAGGGTGCAGAGGAGATTCACCAGAATGTTACCTGGGCTGGAGCGCTTCAGCTATGAAGAGAGACTGGACAGGCTGGGGTTGTTTTCCTTAGCGCAGAGAAGGCTGAGGGGGGACCTGATTGAGGTGTACAAAATTATGAGGGGCATAGATAGGGTAGATAGAAAGGAACTTTTCCCCTTAGTAGAGGGGTCAATAACCAGGGGGCATAGTTTCAAAGTAAGGTGCAGGAGTTTTAGAGGGGATTTGAGGAAAAACTTTTTCACCCAAAGGGTGGTTGGAATCTGGAACTCACTGCCTGAAAGGGTGGTAGAGGCAGGAACCCTCACAACATTCAAGAAGCATTTAGATGAGCTCTTGAAATGCCATAGCATACAAGGCTACGGACCCAGTGCTGTAAAATGGGATTAGAATAGACAGGGCTTGATGGCCGGCGCGGACGCGATGGGCCGAAGGGCCTCTTTCTGTGCTGTATAACTCTATGACTCTAACTCTGAGCCGAAGTTCCTCGAGCTGCAGACACTTCTGGTCACCACACTTTAGGAAGGATGTGAAGGCCCTTGAGAGGGTGCAGAGGAGATTTACCAGAATGGGTCCGGGGATGGGGGATCTTAGCTACAAGGACAGGTTGGAGAAGCTGGATTTGTTTTCATTAGGGCAAAGGAGGTTGAGGGCTGATTTGACAGAGGTGTACAAGATTATGACTGGTTTGGATAGGCTAGACGGGGAAAGGCTGTTCCCACTAGTTGATGGTACAAGGACTAGGGGACACAGATTTAAGGTTTTGGGCAAGAGATACAGGGGGGATGTGAGGAGAAACTTTTTTACGCAGCGAGTGGTGAGGACCTGGAACTCGCTGCCGACGGAAGTGGTGGAAGCGGAGACACTCGATGTTTTCAAGGGGAGACTGGATAGGCACTTGGGGGAAATAAACTTGCAGGGCTACGGGGATAGAGCGGGGGAATGGGACTGACTGGATTGCTCTACAGAGAGCCAGCACGGACTCGATGGGCTGAATGGCCTCCTTTTGTGCCTCTATGACTCTATGTGGTTGCTGTGGATCACACTGGGGTCCACCAGCTCCCACAGGCTACAGCTGCAACACATCACCTGCCCGGCCATCTCTATTGTATTTTATTTAACTAATTTGCATTATAGAATAGTAGAATTACATTAATACATCCAAAGGGCTTCCAGCAAATAGTTTGCAGAAGGCTGCACCACTGAATAAATGTGAAATATTTAGTGTTTCCCACATTCAATAACTGTTAATTTTATTTTGCCTCATTTGAATACATTAATCTGACTGGCTGAAGGGCACTGATGTAATTTGATTGGAGGCCTTCTATCAATTATCTTGCCTACCCTCAATCTGGCAAGAAACTACTTGAAAATGTCGACTATTCCTCAATTCCATTAATGTCAAGCACAATGGTTTTAATGGGAACAGACACAAACAGTTAATTCCTGCCCCTTGCCCACCACAACAGCACTTAGACATACTATGGGGAATCCTCATGGGACAAAGATGGAAGCTTTGTGAATTTAACACAAAATGAGGGCAGCTAATGTTGTAAAGCCTAAGGGGGAATTACAGGTTGTGTCCCGAGCTGAGCCGTCCCGTCTTAAGCTGAGTTTGTTTTGTCTTGTTTCTTATTTACAAGTTCACTTCTTACAATACATTCTTTAATTCTTTATGTTGCTGCTTTAAGCTATATAATTTTCACACTAACAGATATGTACTTGAAGTGCCGTAACCTACAAGGCTGCGGACCAAATGCGGGAAAGTGGGATTAGGGTGGATAGCTCTTTGTCAGCCGGCATGGACAAGATGGGCCGAATGGCCTCCTTCTGTGCTGTAAATTTCTATGATTCATTGATCATCCCATTCCTAAGCTGACTCTGTGTTAACACCTCAGACGAGCCGTCCCACGTAGAGTGACTCCCTCAACCTGTTCTCGCGGTTACAGAACCAGTTTGTCTCTCTCAGGAATGCCCAAGGCTCTGTTGTCTGGGCACCAACTCACTCGTGACCTCACATGTTGCAACAAGTCTGCTGCCTGAGCAGTTTGCAGTGTTATTCGGTCTGTGGGTCTCTTAGCAACCACCTCCCTTATCTAGGCAAAGGGCTCATCTCCTGACTTTGGGTGTTATCATTCCAAACTTCAGCATTCTCTGTCTGTTAGCTTCAATCTGTCTGTGTCCACCCAGTGACAACACTGAGCTCCTCCCTCCAACCATGGACACTCGCCCTCTTGCTGAGAAAGAAATACTTGCATTTATATAGTGCCTTTCACAACCTCAGGACATCCCAGAGCGCTTTACAGCCAATGAAGAACCTCTGAAGTGTAGTCACTGTTGTAATGTAGGAAACACGGCAGCCAATTGGTGCACAGCAAGCTCCCACAAACAGCAATGTGACAATGACCAGATAATCTATTTCAGTGATGTTGATTGAGGGATAAATATCGGCCCCAGGACACCGGGGAGAACTCCCCTGCTCTTCTTCAATGTAGTGCCATGGGATCTTTTACATCCACCTGAAAGAGCAGACGGGGGCCTCAGTTTAACATCTCATCCGAAAGACGGCACCTCTGACAGCGCAGCACTCTTTCAGTACTGGAGTGTCAGCCTAGATTTTTATGCTCAAGTCTCTGGACTGGGACTTGAACCCATGACCTTCTGACTCAGAGGTGAGAGTGCCGCCCACTGAGCTAAAGTGCCTGGAGCTAAGCCAGCTGGGATACTTGACATAGGATTAAATCGGATATACGGCACAGAAACAGGCCATTCGGCCCAACCAGTCCATGCCGGTGTTTATGCTCCACTCGAGCCTCCTCCCGTCTTTCCTCATCTAAATCTATCAGCATAACCCTCGATTCCCTTCTCCCTCATATGCTTGTCTAGCCTCCCCTTAAATGCATCGATACTATTCGCTTCAACCACTCCCTGTGGCAGCGAGTTCCACATTCTCACCACTCTCTGGGTAAAGAAGTTTCTTCTGAATTCCCTATTGGATTTCTTGGTGACTATCTTATATTGAGGCCTCTAGTTATGTTCTTCCCCACAAGTGGAAACATTCTCTCTGTATCCACTCTATCAACATTTTTCATAATTTTAAAGACCTCTATTAGGTCACCCCTCAACCTTCTGTTTTCAAGAGAAAAGAGACCCAGCCTGTTCATCCTTTCCTGATATGTATACCCTCGCATTTCTGGTATCATCCTTGTAAATCTTCTCTGCACCCTCTCCAGTGCCTCTATATCCTTTTTATAATATGGCGACCAGAACTGTACACAGTACTCTAAGTGTGGTCTAACCAAGGTTCGATACAGGTTTAGCATAACTTCACTACTTTTCAATTCTATCCCTCTACAAATAAACCCCAGTGCTTGGTTTGCTTTTTTTATGGTCTTGCTAACCTGTGTCGCAACTTTTAGTGATTTGTGTATTTGTACTCCGAGATCCCTTTGTTCCTCTACCCCACTTAGACTCGCACCCTCCAAGTGATAAGTGACCTCCCCATTCTTCCTACCAAAATGTAATACCTCACATTTATCTGTTCAGCCTTGGTCAGTCTGCAAAAACTCTGAAATGCTTAATAATGAAATCAGGGAGTCAAAAAGCTCAGGTGAGGCAGTTTAAAAAGACAGTCCATGACCAGAGATTGCTGGATGCTGACACTCGGAGCTCACGAGGATAGAATGTCCCATTCCCCAGGCACGGACATCCAGCACCTCGATCACAGCAACAATTCACAAAACAATGGCAATATAACTTGGAGCAGAGACGGTTAAGTGGAGCTGTGATCGAGGTGCTCAAAATTATGAGGGGTTTTGATCGCGCAAACAAAGAGAAGCTGCTGTCACTGGCAGGAGGGTCGGTAACGAGAGGACACAGATTTCAGGTCATTGGCAAAAGAATCTAGAGAGGAAATGAGGAGAATTTTTTTACACAGCGAATCGTGATGATCTGGAATGCACTGCCTGAATGGGAGGTGGAAGCAGATTCAATAGTAACTTTTGAAAGGGAATTGGATATATACTAAAAGCAGAAATTTGCAGGGCTGTGGGGAAAGAGCAGGGCAGTGGGACTAATTGCATCGCTCTTTCAGAGAGCCGGCACCAGCACGATGGGCCGAAAGGCATCCTATTGTGTTCTATGATTCTATAACATCAGCTTCTCTCTGCACACTTGTACTGAGAGAACAGGGAATGATCTTTAAATCCAGCCCAGTTATTGGGGTTATAATTTTAACAAGCCCCAGTTGCCTGAATTAACATGGTTCAGTCCTGGATGTGATTAAAGGCATCGGAAACAGTGGAATCGACCCACCGCAGTCACACTGTGGACACTCTGGTGTGTCAGCGGGTGGGATACACCAGGGAATCCCTTTCCACACACTGAGGTTGACTAATGATCGGGAGTCCCAGGGTTTCGGATACCAGATAATCAAGCTCACAAGAACACAAATTGTCTCTCCAGGCTTTATTAAGAGCGCTGTATAACAGAGATCGGGCAATAATTCCCTCAATCTGGAGAATAGAAGTACAGTGGATTCACGCGCGATCTTCTCGAGTCTGTTCCAACTGACAACGGCTTAAGTGGCCTGTTCTTACACACAAGCTTGGTTACCGCTCAGGAAATGGGATTGTTTGGACCCGTCTGTTGACCGCCTCCTGAACTCCTGCTAATTCAGGGAATTTAGTCCATCTGTGACCAGACTATAACCACAAGCCCATCTGGTTATCACACCTATACGGTCCGTGAGGTTATTATCAGATTCACACCCAGATGTTGTGCCTTTCGTTGTCTGGCACTTCATCCCATAACACGGGTACAGGGGCTCAGTAATGTTTCATTCATCAGAAAAAGATGAAGTACAACAACATACTGGTCAGCTTAACAGAATCTCATCATATTTAAGTGGCTATAAATATAAAAGTCACTAATGAATCCAGGAGGGAATTCAGGAGGAACTTTTTTACCCAGAGAATGGTGAGAATGGGGAACTCGCTACCACAGGGAGTGGATGAGGCGAACAGCACAGATGGATTTATGAGGAAGCCACACAAGGGAGAAAGGAATGGGAGGAGATGTTGATTGGGTTAATTGAAGTAGGGTGGGTGTGGGGCATAAACACTGGCATGGACCAGTTGGGCCGAATGGCCTGTTTCTGTGCTGTACATTCTATGTAACACCATGAACAGTCAAAAGAAGGGAATCATCAGCACAACAGTCTTAAAGATTAAACAGCAGTACAAGAATTTATAAAACATTCATCCATTCCATGTTCATGTCACCCCAGCTGTCTCCGGGGCTCTGCACTACAGAACAATGTGAACTTGCTGGTGTCTCAGTAGGTGCGATGACCGAGTTAATCCTTTGCCACACACAGAGCAGGTGAGCAGTCTCTTTCCTTCTCTCTCCAGCTGGTGTCTCTTCAGGCCCTTTGAACATATAAATGTCTTACCAGTCAGAACTTTTAAATGGTTTCTCATCAGTGTGAACTTGCTGGTGTGTCAGCAGGTGGGATGACTGAGTGAATCCCTTCCCACACACGGAGCAGGTGAACGCCTCTCCCCAGTGTGAACTCGCTGGTGTCCATTCAAAATCCCAGCGCTTTTAAAGCTCTTCCCACAGACAGAACATGTAAATGGTCTCTGATCGGTGTGAACTTGCTGGTGTACCTTCAGTTCCCCAGAGGTTTTAAAGCTCTTCCCACAGGCAGAACAGTTAAATGGTCTCTCATCAGTGTGATATCCCTGGTGTCTCAACAGGTGGGATAATTGAGTGAATCCCTTCCCACACACGGAGCAGGTGAACGGTCTCTCCTCAGTGTGAACTTGCTGGTGTATCATCGGAGCGGATGGCTGAGTGAATCCCTTCCCACACACAGGTCCCGGGTTCCCCCCAGTGTGTGGCCACTGATGTCGCTTCAGGTGTTTGTAGATTTTGAAGCTCTTTCAGAACATTTAAGAGTTTTCTCCCCAGTGTGAACTCACGGGTGTGCCAGCAGATTGGAGGAGCGACTGAATCAGGTCCTGAGGAATCACAGACCTCTCAGATCTTGAAGTGATGTTTGGTTTGAGCTTCCTGTCTGTAAATGCTCCACTTCTATAACCCTGTAAGAGGAGTGTAGAAAGGGTAAGGGGGGAGCAGGAACTTTTTTGGCTTATTTTGCCTCAAAGAACAAACAGTGCAGTGTCGGTCCCACTGGGATTCTGTTGGTTTAGGAAGAGTAAAACAAGGTTACACTGCAGTAGGAGTAAATTGGCACAGCAGGCAGTGGAAACCAGTTTTCTAACCAGTCAGCAGGGATGACTCATTTGGCTGTAAACAAACAAACAGTATAAAAAGACCAGTCCTAGTGCGAGCAAGCAGTGAGTGTGAGTCAGCAGAGAGTGCTGTGAGTTTGGGTAAGTGTGAGTTAGGGTAAGTGGGGTGTTAGGTGCTCTTTTCAAACTTTAACTCTGTGGGTTGTAGTTAATAAGGCCTCTCTGGTGCAGAGTGACTGTTGGTAAACCATTTAACTGGTGTAATTAGAGGGATTGATTTAATTTAAATCCAATTAATTAAAGGGGATACTAGCATCTAAAATCAGGCAGAGGGTGTCCATAACTAACAATAAAAAATTTAATTAATTACATAGAATGGGGCAGGTGATGTGTTACTGTTGCGAGATGTGGGAGCCGGTGGACCCCATTGAGGCTCACGGTGATTACGTCTGTGACAAGTGTCTGCTGCTGCAGGAACTCCAGCTCCGTGTTGATGAGCTGGAGTCTGAGGTTCAGACACTGCGACACATCAGGGAGGGGGAGAAGTATCTGGACTCTGTGTTTCAGGAGGTGGTCACAGCTATGAAGTTAATTAATTCAGATGTAGCCCATGGTCAGGGACAGGACAGTGTGACTACGAGTGAGGCAGGTACAGGGATCCAGGAGTTAGTGTTGGAGGAGCCACAGCCCTTCCTCTTTTCCAACAGGTTTGAGGTTCTTACTCCCTGTGGGGACAGGAGCAGGGACTGCAGGGAGGATGAGCAACCTGGCCACAGCACCGTGGAATGGGGGGCCATTCAAGAGGGGGGAGTAAATAGAAATGTTGTAGTGGTAGGGGATAGTATTATTAGGGGGATAGATAGAGTTCTCTGCAGCCGAGAGCGAGAGTCCCGAAGGCTGTGTTGCCCACCCGGTGCCAGGGTTAAGGATATCTCCTCTGGGCTGGAAAGAAACTTGCAGTGGGAGGGGGTGGATCCAGTTGTCGTGGTCCATGTTGGTACCAACGACGTAGATAGGACTAGGAAGCCGGTTCTGTTAAAGGAGTATGAGCAGCTAGGGGTCAAATTAAAAAACAGAACCTCAAGGGTAATAATCTTTGGATTATTACCTGAGCCACGAGCGAATTTGGCTAGGACAAATAAAATTAGAGAGTTAAATGCATGGCTCAAAGACTGGTGTGGGAGAAATGGGTTTTGCTTCCTGGGACACTGGCACCAGTACTGGGGCAGGAGGGAGCTGTTCCATTGGGACGGGCTTCACTTGGCCAGTGCTGGGACTAGAGTCCTGGCGGATCATATAACTAGGGCTGTAGAGAGGGCTTTAAACTAACTAGTGGGGGGGAGGTTCCTAGAGAGCAAATAATAAAAATGACAACAGAGAAGGTCATAGACTTAGGTAGCAGTGGGGAAATTAAAAACCAGAGCATGTCAGGAAGGGGCAGAAGGTATGGAGTAAAAGGTAAAGTAATAAAAAGGGCAAAAGCAGGAACTAAGTGTCACAAAACATATTTGAAAGTTCTCTATCTGAATGCACGTAGCATTTGTAACAAAATAGACGAGTTAATGGCACAAATAACTACATATGGGTATGATCTTGTGGCCATTACAGAAACATGGCTGCAGGGTGACAATGCCTGGGAATTAAACATACCAGGTTAATTAAAGATCAGGAAGGACAGGCAGGAAGGAAGGGGAGGTGGGGTGGCTATGTTAATAAAGGAAGGAATCACTGTAATACAGAGAAATTATATTGGGTCAAAAGATCAGGATAATGAAACAGTTTGGGTGGAGATAAGAAATAATAAGGGGAAAAAAACACTAGTGGGCGTAGTCTATAGGCCTCCGAACAGTTGCAACTCTGTTGAACGGAGTATCAATCAGGAAATAGTTGAGGCTTGTAATAAGGGAACATCTATAATTATGGGGGATTTTAACTATCATATTAATTGGACAAATCAAATTGGGCAGGGCTGCCTTGAGGATGAGTTCATTGAGTGTATTAGGGATGGGTTTCTTGAGCAGTACGTAACTGAACCGGCCAGGTGGCAAGCAACCTTAGATCTGGTCCTGTGTAATGAGACAGGATTAATTAAAAATGTCCTAGTAAAGGATCCCCTTGGAATGAGTGACCATAACATGGTTGAATTCCATATTCAATTGGAGGGTGAGAAGGTTGGATCTCAAACAAGCGTGCTAAGCTTGAATAAAGGAGACTATGAAGGTATGAGAGTGGAATTGAGTAGAGTGGATTGGGAAAATCGATTAAAGGGTAAGACGATACATGATCAGTGGTGTACATTTAAGGAGTTATTTTACAACTTCCAAAAAAAAAATATTCCACTGAGAAGAAAAGGGTGTAAAAGAAAAGACAGCCATCCGTGGCTAAGTAAAGAAATTAAGGATAGTATTCGACTAAAAACAAGGGCATATAAGGTAGCCAAATCTAGTGGGAGGATAGAGGATTGGGAAAACTTTAAAAGACAGCAAAAATAAGAAAAAGATTGATTAAGAAAGGGAAGATAGATTATGAAAGTAAATTAGCAAAACAGATGGTAAGAGTTTTTACAGTTATATAAAAAGAAAAAGGGTGGCTAAAGTAAATGTTGGTCCCTTAGAGGATGAGACCGGGAAATTAATGGTGGGAAATATGGAGATGGCAAAAACACTGAATGAATATTTTGTATCAGTCTTTACAGTAGAGAACACTAAGAATATCCCAACACTGGACAAACAGGGGGCTATAGGGGGGTGAGGAGCTAAACACGATCAAAATCACTAAGGAAGTGGTACTCGGTAAAATAATGGGACTCAAGGCGGATAAATCGCCTGGACCTGATGGCTTACATCCTAGGGTCTTGAGGGAAGCGGCGGTAGGGATTGTGGATGCATTAGTAATAATTTTCCAAAACTCCCTGGACTCAGCAAAGGTCCCGGCAGACTGGAAAACTGCTAATGTAACGCCCTTATTTAAAAAGGGCAGTAGACAGAAGGCTGGAAACTATAGACCGGTTAGCCTAACATCTGTGGTAGGTAAAATTTTGGAGTCCATTATTAAGGAGACAGTAACAGGACATTTGGATAATCATAATTTAATAGGACAAAGTCAACATGGTTTTATGAAGGGGAAGTCATGTTTGACAAATTTGCTTGAGTTCTTTGAGGAAGTAACATATAGGGTGGATAAAGGGGAACCAGTAGACGTAGTGTATTTAGACTTCCAAAAGGCATTTGACAAGGTGCCACACAAAAGATTATTGCTTAAGATAAAAAATCACGGGATTGGGGGTAATATTCTGGCATGGATAGAGGATTGGCTATCTAACAGAAGGCAGAGAGTTGGGATAAATGGTTCATTCTCAGACTGGCAATCAGTAACTAGTGGTGTTCCGCAGGGGTCAGTGCTGGGTCCCCAACTCTTTACAATCTATATTAACGATTTGGAGGAGGGGACCGAGTGTAACATATCAAAGTTTGCAGATGATACAAAGATGGGAGAGAAAGTAGTGAGTGAGGAGGACATAAAAATACTGCAAGGGGACATAGACAGGCTAAGTAAGTGGGCAGAGATTTGGCAGATGGAATACAATACTGGAAAGTGTGAGGTTATGCACTTTGGCAGGAAAAATCATAGAGCAAGTTATTATCTTAATGGCAAGAAACTGGAAAGTACTGAAGTACAAAGGGACCTGGGGGTCCTGGTGCACGAAACTCAAAAGGTTAGTATGCAGGTGCAGCAAGTGATTAAGAAGGCCAATGGAATGTTGGCTTTCATTGCTAGGGGGATAGAAAACAAAAATAGGGAGGTATTGCTTCAGTTGTACAAGGTATTGGTGAGACCGCACCTGGAATACTGCATACAGTTTTGGTGTCCATACTTAAGAAAAGACATACTTGCTCTCGAGTCAGTACAAAGAAGGTTCACTCGGTTAATCCCGGGGATGAGGGGATGGACATATGAGGAGAGGTTGAGTAGATTGGGACTCTACTCATTGGAGTTCAGAAGAATGAGAGGCGATCTTATTGAAACATATAACATTGTGAAGGGGTTGGATCAGGTGGATGCGGGGAGGATGTTTCCGATGATGGGTGAAACTAGAACTAGGGGGCAGAGTCTTAGAATAAGGGGCTGCTCTTTCAAAACTGAGATGAGGAGGAACTACTTCACTCAGAGGGTGGTAGGTCCATGGAATATGCTGCCCCAAAAAGCTGTAGAAGCTACATCATTACATAAATTTAAAACAGAAATAGACAGTTTCCTAGAAGTAAAGGGAATTAAGGGTTACGGGGAGCGGGCAGGAATTTGGACATGAGTCTAGGTTCGGATCGGACATGGCCCTGTGGGTAGCGGAGCGGGCCCAAGGGCCGTGTAGCCTGATCCTGCTCCTATTTTGTGTGTCTAATTCTGTTAGATTCAGGAGATGGTTCTGTGATAGTAGATTGGCGGTTAGGATCAGATCAGCCATGATCTTATTGAATGGCGGAGCAGGCTCGAGGGGCCGATTGGCCTACTCCTGCTCCTACTTCTTATGTTCTTATGGTGTCCAGCCATGCCCACAATAATCAGTGGGCCAGAAACAGCCCAATCCACCTCACTGACTTGGCCCTGAAGTCAAATCAAATCTCATCAAAGTCTCATCAAATGACATCCTTTGTGACTGTGATGAAGGTAAACTATCTCTCCTCATCCTTCCTGACTTGTCTGCAGCCTTTGATATGGTTGACCACTCCATCCTTCTCCAACGCCTCTCCACCGTTGTCCAGCTGGGTGGGACTGCACTCGCCTGGTTCCATTCTTATCTATCTAATCGTAGCCACAGAATCACCTGCAATGGCTTCTCTTCCCGCTCCCGCATCGTTACCTCTGGTGTCCCCCAAGGATCGATCCTTGGGCTCCTCCTATTTAGAGTCATAGAGTTATACAGCAGAGAAAGAGGCCCTTCGGCCCATCGTATCCTCGCTGGCCATCAAGTCCTGTCTAATCTAATCCCATTTTCCAGCACTGGGTCCGTAGCCTTGTATGCTATGGCATTTCAAGTGCTCATCTAAATGATTCTTGAATGTTGTGAGGGTTCCTGCCTCTACCACCCTTTCAGGCAGTGAGTTCCAGATTCCAACCACCCTCTGGGTGAAAAAGTTTTTCCTCAAATCCCCTCTAAACTTCCTGCCCCTTACCTTGAAACTATGTCCCCTGGTTATTGACCCCTCTACTAAGGGGTAAAGTTCCTTTCTATCTACCCTATCTATGCCCCTCATAATTTTGTACACCTCAATCAGGTCCCCCCTCAGCCTTCTCTGCTCTAAGGAAAACAACCCCAGCCTGTCCAGTCTTTCTTCATAGCTGAAGTGCTCCAGCCCAGGTAACATCCTGGTGAATCTCCTCTGCACCCTCTCCAATGCAATCACATCCTTCCTATAGTGTGGCGACCAGAACTGCACACAGTATTCCAGCTGTGGCCTAACTAGCATTTTGTACACCTCCATCATAACCTCCCTGCTCTTATATTCTATGCCTCGGCTAATGAAGGCAATTATCCCATATGCCTTTTTAACCACCTTATCTACCTGTCCTGCTGCCTTCAGGGATCTATGTACATGCACACCAAGGTCCCTCTGATCCTCTGTCCTTCCTAGGGTCCTACCATTCATTGTGTATTCCCTTGCCTTGTTCGTCCTCCCAAAATGCATCACCTCACACTTTTCAGGGTTAAATTCCATTTGCCACTGTTCTGCCCATCTAACCAATCCATCTATATCGTCCTGTAGCCTGAGGCTTCCCTCCTCGCTATTTACCACTCCACCAATTTTTGTGTCATCTGCGAACTTACTGATCATACCTCCTACATTCATATCTAAATCATTAATGTACACTACAAACAGCAAAGGACCCAGCACCGATCCCTGCGGTACACCACTGGACACAGGCTTCCAGTCACAAAAACAATCTTCGACCATCACCCTCTGCCTCCTGCCACTAAGCCAGTTTTGGATCCAATGTGCCAAATTGCCCTGGATCCCATGGGTTCTTACCTTCTCATCTAAATGCTGCCCCTTGGTGACATCATCTGAAAACACAGCCTCAGTTTCCACATGTACGCTGACAACACCCAGCTCTACCTCACCACCACTTCTCTCGACCCCTCCACGATCTGTAATCCGGTTCTGGGTGAGCAGAAATTTTCTCCAATTAAATATTGGGAAGACTGAAGCAGTTGTTTTCAGTCCCTGCCACAAACTCTGTTCCCTAGCCACTGACTCCATCCCTCTCCCTAACATCTGTCTGAGGCTGAACCACACTGTTCACAACCTTGGTGTCATATTTGACCCTGAAATGAGCTTCCGACCACATATCGGCAGCATAACAAAGACCGCCTACTTCCACCTCGGTAACATGGCCCGTCTCCGCCCCTGCCTCAGCTCATCCGCTGCTGAAACCCTCACCCGGGCCTTTGTTACCTCGAGACTCGACTATTCCAACTCACTCCTGGCTGGCCTCCCACATTCCACCCCACGTAAACTTGAGGTGATCCAAAACTGCCCGTGTCGTAACTCAACGCCAAGTCCCGTTCACCCATCACCCCTGTGCTCACTGACCTACATTGGCTCCCGGTTAAGCAATGCTTCGATTTCAAAATTGTCATCCTTGTTTTCAAATCCCTCCATGGCCTCGCCCCTCCCTATCTTAGTTATTCCCTTCAGCCTCACAACCACCCGCCCCCCGCGATAGAATCACAGAAAAATTACGGCACAGAAGGAGGCCATTCGGCCCATCTTGTCCGTGCCGGCAGATTAAGTGCTATCCACACTAATCCCACTTTCCAGCACTTGGTCCGTGGCCTTGTAGGTTACGGCACTTCAAGTGCACATCCAAGTACCTTTTAAATGTGATGAGAGTTTCTGCCTCTACCACCCTGTCAGGCAGTGAGTTCCAGACCCCCACCACCCACTGGGTGAAAACATTTCTCCTCAACTCCCCTCTAAACCTCCGACCAATTACTTTAAATCTACGCCCCCTGGTTGTGGACCCCTCTGCAATGGGAAATAGGTCCTTCCTATCTCGGCCCCTCAGAATTTTATACACCTCAATCAGGTCTCCCCTCAGCCTCCTTGGTTCCAAAGAAAACAACCTCCTCCCCCGAGACATCTGCGCTCCTCCAATTCTGCCCTCTTGAGCATCCCTGATTATAATCGCTGCACCATCAGTGGCCGTGTCTTCTGTTGCCTCAGCCCTAAGCTCTGGAATTCCCTCTCTGAAACTCTCCGCCTCTCTTTCATAGAAAATAGGAGCAGGAGTCAGCCATTCGGCCCCTCGAGCCTGCTCCGCCATTCAATGAGATCATGGCTGATCAAAACCCACCTCTGTGACCAAGCTTTTGGCCATCTGCCCTAATTTCTCCTTATGTGTCTCGGGGTCACATTTTTCAATGTCTTACAATACTCCTGTGCAGCGCCTTGGGACATTTTCCTACGTTAAAGGCACTATAGAAATACAAGTTGTTGTTGTTCTCATTGTTGGATGTGAGCTCTGAACAGGCCCCGCCCCCTCCCCCTACTCCGCATGCGCCGCTCCAAGGTGAGCGCGGGCTCTGAACAGGCCCCGCCCCCTCCCCCTACTCTGCATGCACCGCTCCAAGGTGAGCGCGGGCTCTGAACAGGCCCCGCCCCCTCCCCCTACTCCGCATGCGCCGCCGGGCCCGCTCCCAAGGATGAGCCGCTACCGCGACTGCGCAGGGCCACGCATTCTGGGTCGGCCCGGGCAACCGCGAGAGTCCAGATCACCGGCGGAAAGTGAGATTTATCAGGGTTTTTTTATATATGGCAGAGAGAAGCGCGGGCGGGGAGATAAATAAAAAGAAAATACAAACCGGACCGTCCCAGCGCCCTCCCGGCACCGAGCGGAGTGGATTGAGCGGCCACAGCCCCTTGTCTTCTGCAGGGAGCCGGACTGGGGCACGTCATCAACTCCACGGCGGTGACTGACGGGAGCTCCGACCAATAGGGAGAGAGCGGGTGGAGATTGGAGGACTGAGGTGGTGGCGGGTCCTCCAACCAATCGGGGTGCCCGAGGGGCGGGACTTCCACCGCCTGCTTCTCCCGCTGCTGAGACAAGTGGAATGCAGCAGAGGGCGCTCTTCTGAGTTTGGGGCTCAGGCTTGTTAGTGGAGCAGTGCAGAGGGAACTTTACTCTGCACTGGGCTTTACTCCCTCAGCACTGCACTGGAGGGGCAGCACAGAGTTTTAGACTCGAGTCTCTGAAGTGGGACTTCAACCCACAACCTTCTGACTCAGAGGAGAGAGTGCTGCCGCCTGAGCCACGGCTGACACTCTGTATCTAACCTGTGCTGTACCTGCCCTGGGAGTGTTTGATGGGACAGTGTAGAGGGAGCTTTACTCTGTATCTAACCCGTGCTGTACCTGCCCTGGGAGTGTTTGATGGGACAGTGTAGCGGGAGCTTTACTCTGTATCTAACCCCTGCTGTACCTGCCATGGAAGAATCACGTGAGGCTCTAGAATTGATATAAATGATCTTTATTGACATTCAGACATGACTATTTCACCCAATAACAAAGTCATACAACCTTATTCTGGGGAGCGCCATTCAGAACCGAGTGTGATCAGGACCATGTTCTGGGAGAGTCTAACTACCTCCCCTCGACATTCAACAGCATTAGCATCGCCGAATCCCCCATCATCCTGGGGGTCACCATTGACCAGAAACTTAACTGGACCACCCACATATATACTGTGGCAACAAGAGCGCATCAGAGGCTGGGTAATCTGCAGCAAGTGTCTCACCTCCTGACTCCCCAAAGCCTTTCCACCATCTACAAGACACAAGTCAGGATTGTGATGGAATACTCTCCACTTGCCTGGATGAGTGCAGCTCCAACAACACTCAAGAAGCTCAACACCATTGTGGCACTATGGTGTTGTGGCAATAACGGAAACGAGGTTAAAAACGGTGAGGAGTGGGCACTTAATATTCAAGGGTACAAGGTGTTCAGAAAAGATAGGGAAGGAAAAAAGGGAGGTGGGGTGGCAGTGCTGATTAAGGAAGACATTGTAGTTTTGGAAAGGGAGGATGTTCTTGAGGGGACAAGGACAGAATCCACGTGGTTAGAGTTGAGGAGCAAAAAAGGGTTTGATCACGCTATTGGGGGTATTCTATAGACCTCCAACTAGTGAGAGGGAGGTAGAGGAGTAAATCTGCAGGGAAATCGCAGAGACATGCAAGAGCTATAGAGTGGTGATACTGGTGGACTTTAATTACCCAAATATCGATTGGGATAATGCTAGGGTAATGGGAAAGGAGGGGGAGGAATTTCTGAAATGTGTTCAGGAGAATTTCCTTGAACAGTATGTTCTTGGCCCAACGAGGAAGGAGGCATTGCTGGATCTGGTGCTGGGGAATGAGGTGGGCCAGGTCGACCAAGTATCTGTGGGAGAACACTTGGGTACGAGTGATCATCGTATCATAAGATTTAGATTAGCAATGGAGAGGAGCAAGGAACAATCTAGAGTGGAACTTCTAAACTGGAATAGGGCTAACTTCAGTGGGATGTGAAAGGATCTAGCCAGGTTAAAATGGAACCAAAGACTGACAGGAAAAACTGTAACGGAACAATGGGTGATCTTTAAGGAGGAGATGTTCCAAGTACAGGCCAGGTACATTCCAACAAGAGGGAAGGGTAAGGGAACCAAAGCAAGGGCTCCTTGGATGGAGAGGGAGATAGAGAAGATGATGAAACAAAAAAAGAGGGCGTATGATGAATGTCAGGTGAATTCTTCAAGGGAGAACCAGACCAAATACAATAAGTTGAGCGAGGATGTGATGATGAAAATAAGATTGGCAAAGAGCGAATGAGAGTACAATGGCGGTTAACATAAAAGGGAACCCAAAAATCTTCTACCGGCATGTAAACAGTAAGTGGGTAGTAAGAGGTGGGGTGGGGCCTATTAGTGACAAAGAAGGTGATATATGCTTAGAGGCGCAGGGCAAGGCTAGAATACTCAATGAGTACTTTGTATCGGTGTTTACTAAGGAGGCGGATGCTGACAAAATATCGGTAGAAGTGGAAAAGGTAGAAGCAATGGAAGGGGTGAAAATTGATAGACAGGGTGTACTAGAAAGACTGGGTATGCTCAGAGTGGATAAGTCACCTGGTCCAGATGGCTTGCATCCCAGGTTGCTCAGGGAATTGGGGGAGGAGATAGCGGAAGGGCTTACCATAATTTTTCAATCTTCCCTAGATGCGGAGGAGGTGCCTAAGGATTGGAAAGTGGCAAATGTGACACCATTGTTCAAGAAAGGGTGTAAGGACAATCCTAGTAACTGCAGTTTAACATCAGTGGTGAGCAAAGTTTTAGAAAGAATAATCAAGGAAAAAATTAATGGGCACTTGGAGTGGTTTAAGCTAATTAAGGCGAGCCAACACTGATTTGTAAAAGGCAGATCGTGTTTGACTAATGTAATTGAATTTTTTGATGAAGTAATAGGGAGGATTGATGAAGGGAATGCAATGGATGTTGTCTACATGGATTTTCAGAAGGCGTTTGACAAAATACCACATAGAAGGCTGGTTAACAAAATTGAGGCTCATGGAATAGGTGGGTCAGTGGCAGCTTGGATAAGGAATTGGCTTAAGGACAGAAAACAGTGAGTTGTGGTAAATGGCTGAATTTCTAAATTTGCTGATGACACCAAACTTGGGGGTGTGGCAAACAGTGAGGATGAAAACAATTGACTAAAACAGGACATAGAAAGGCCAGCAGACTGGGCAGACAAGTGGCAGATGGAATTTAATACAAGTGTGAGGTGATGCGTTTTGGCAGAAGGAACAGGGAGAGGCAAAATACACTTAATGGCACAGTTCTAAAGAGTGTGCAGGGACAGAGGGACCTGGGAGTTAAGGTCCCTGAAGGTGGCAGGACACATTGAGAGAGTGGTTAGCAAAGCATATGGGATCTTGGGCTTCATAAATAGAGGTATTGAGTACAAAAGTAGAGAAGATATGCTGAACCTTTATAAAGCGCTGGTTAGGCCACAACTGGAGTATTGCATCCAGTTCTGGTCACCACACTTTAGGAAGGATGTGAATGCCCTTGAGAGGGTGCAGAGGAGATTTACCAGAATGGTTCCAGGGATGGGGGATCTTAGCTACAAGGACAGGTTGGAGAAGCTGGATTTGTTTTCATTAGAGCAAAGGAGGTTGAGGGGTGATTTAATAGAGGTGTACAAGATTATGACGGGTTTGGATAGGCTAGACGGGGACAGGCTGTTCCCACTAGTTGATGGTACAAGGACCAGGGGACACAGATTTAAGGTTTTGGGCAAGAGATACAGGGGGGATGTGAAGAAAAACTTTTTTACACAGCGAGTGGTGAGGACCTGGAACTCGCTGCCGACGGAAGTGGTGGCAACGGACACAAATGTTTTCAAGGGGAGACTGGATAGGCACTCGAGGGAAATAAACTTGCAGAGCTACAGGGATAGAGCAGGGGAGTGGGACTGACTGGATTGCTCTACAGAGAGTCGGCACGGACTCGGTGGGCTCAATGGCCTCCTTCTGTGCCGTTATGACTCTGTAACTGTGACTAGAACAGTGTGAACTCGCTGGTGTCGCAGCAGGTTGGAGAACTGAGTGAATCCCTTCTCACACACGGAGCAGGTGAACGACTTCTCCCCAGTGTGAACTCGCTGGTGCTTCAGCAGGTTGGAGAACTGAGCGAATCCCTTCCCACATACAGAGCAGGTGAATTGCCTCTCTCCAGTGTGAACTTGCTTATGTCTCAGTAGCTGGTATGGCCGAGTGAATCTCTTCCCACACACAGAGCAGGTGAACGGCCTCTCCCCAGTGTGAACTCGCTGGTGTGCCTTCGGATCCCCAGAGCATTTAAAGCTCTTCCCACAGTCAGAACATTTTAACGGTCTCTCATCAGTGTGAACTTGCTGGTGTCTCAACAGGTGGGATGATCGAGTGAATCCCTTCCCACACACGGAGCAGGTGAACGGCCTCTCCTCAGTGTGAACTCGCTGGTGTCTCAGTTGGTGGGATGGCCGAGTGAATTCCTTCCCACACACAGAGCAGGTGAACAGCCTCTTTCCTGCTCTCTCCAGCTGGTGTCCCTTCAGATCCTGGGATCTTCTAAAGCTTTTCCCACAGTCGGAATGTTTCACCGGCTTCTCCTCAGTGTGAACTCGCTGGTGTGCCAGCAGATTCAAGGACCGAGTGTATCCCTTCCCACACACTGAGCAGGTGAACATAATCTCTCCTGCTCTCTCCAGCTGGTGTATCTTCAGGTCCTGGGACCTTTTAAAGCTCTTCCCACACTCAGAACATTTAAAAGGTCTCTCATTAGTGTGAACTCGCTGGTGTGCCAGCAGATTGGAGGAGCGATTGAATCAGGTCCTGATTAATCGAACGACTCTGTCTGATCTTGACATGATGTTTGGTTTGAGCTTTCTGTCTGTAAATGCTCCACTTCTAAAACCCTGTGAAAGGAGTGTAGAAAGGGGTAAGAGGGAGAATGTTGCCTCATGTCCCCCTTTCACAGTCCAGAGGCAGTGAAGCTGATTTTCAGGCCCCAGCTGCTGCACAGGTTACATACAAACATACAAATTAGGAGCAGGAGTAGGCCACTCGGCCCCTCGAGCCTGCTCCGCCATTCAATAAGATCATGGCTGATCTCATAACTCCACATTCCTGCCTACCCCCGATAACCTTTCACCCCCTTGCTTATCAAGAATCTATGGTACCCATGGATTGGAGGGTAGCTAATGTTACCCCACTATTCAAAAAAGGTGGTAGAGAGAAAACATGGAATTACAGACCGGTAAGCCTGACATCAGTAGTGGGGAAAATGCTAGAGTCCATTATAAAAGATGTAATAGCAGAGCACTTGGAAAACAGTGACAGGATCGGACAAAGTCAACATGGATTTACAAAAGGTAAATCATGCTTGACTATTCTACTGGAATTTTTTGAGGATGTAACTGGTAAAATAGATAAGGGAGAACCAGTGGATGTGGTGTATCTGGACTTTCAGAAGGCTTTCGATAAGGTCCCGCATAAGAGATTAGCGTGTAAAGTTAAGGCACATGGGATTGGGAGCAAGGTATTGACTTGGATAGAGAACTGGTTGGCAGACAGGAAGCGAAGAGTTGGACTAAACGGGTCCTTTTCCGACTGGCAGGCAGTGACTAGTGGGGTACCACAGGGATCGGTCCTTGGACCCCAGCTATTCACAAGATATATAAATAATCTAGACGACGGAACTAGATGTAATATCTCCAAGTTTGCAGATGACGCAAAGCTGGGTGGGCGTGTGTGCTGTGAGGAGGATGCTGAGAAACTCCAGGATGATTTGGACAGGTTGGGTGATTGGGCAAAAGCATGGCAGATGCAGTATAATGTGGATAAATGCGAGGTTATCCACTTTGGTGGCAAAAACAGGAAGGCAGATTATTATCTGAACGGCAATAGATTGGGAGAAGGGGAAGTGCAACGAGACCTGGGTGTCCTTGTGCACCAGTCACTGAAGGTAAGCATGCAGGTGCAGCAGGCAGTTAAGAAGGCAAATGGTATGTTGGCCTTCATAGCGAGAGGGTTCAAGTACAAGAACAAGGATGTCTTGCTGCAGTTGTACAGGGCCTTGGTGAGACCACACCTTGAGTATTGTGTGCAGTTTTGGTCACCTTATCTGAGGAAGGATGTTCTTGCCATGGAGGGAGTGCAGCGAATATTCACCAGGCTGATACCTGGGATGGCAGGAATGACGTAGGAGGAGAGATTGGGTCGATTGGGCTTATACTCGCTGGAGTTTCGAAGAATGAGAGGGGATCACATTGAAACTTATAAAATTCTAACAGGACTGGACAGACTGGATGCAGGAAGGATGTTCCCAATGGCCAGGGAGTCCAGTACCAGGGGTCACAGTCTAAGGAAAAGGAGTAAGCCATTTAGGACAGAGATGAGGAGGAATTTCTTCACCCAGAGAGTGGTGAACCTGTGGAATTCTCTACCACAGAAGGCAGTGGAGGCCAATTCATTAAATATATTCAAGAAGGAGTTGGATATATTTCTTAAGGCTAAAGGGATCAAGGGATATGGGGAGAAGGCAGGGACAGGGTACTGAATTTGGATGATCAACCATGATCTCATTGAATGGCGGAGCAGGCTCGAGGGGCCGAATGGCCTACTCCTGCTCCTATCTTCTATGTTTCTATGTTTCTATGAACCCCAGGACCAGGCCCCTATGGGGAATAGGTATGCAGATCTAGGCGCAAAACTAGCTGCGGAAGAAATGCAACCAGAGGACACGTTCAAAAACAAAATAAATGTGGTCATGATAGTCAGTGGGGTACAGGAAGTGAATATAATGGAGCTACAAGAAAATACTAGTAAAGAGCAAAAGGAGAAATGGAGACAACTGGCGCGCAATTACAAGATGGAATTTGGAAATGGGGCCCACGTAACCAGGTGATGGCACCGGAATGTTGTAGACAACAACTGATGGCGCTATACCATGGTGTAACACACACTGGCAGAAGTAACATGTTGCACCTACTGACACAGTACTGGTGGTGGCCAAAGATAGGTCGGGAAGTAGCGAAATATTACCACCGCTGTATAATATGTGCAAGAATAATGTAGGACAGAGATGTAGAGTTAGAGTAGCAAACCAACCCAGGCCCCAAGGAAAACCTACAAATTGACTTTACCAGCCCCCTAGCGCAGGACCGGGGGAAGAAATATTGCCTGGTAAGAATTGACCAATTTACCAGGTGGGTGGAAGCCATTACCACCCGAGACTGCTCTGCAAAAACAGTTGCACTAATATTGGCTACCGAGGTTATACCCCATTGGGGAGTGCCTCTGCAAATTGACTCAGACAACGGCCCTCATTTCACCGGCCGGCAAAATAATGAAAGAAATCTGTAAGCTGCTACATGTGACACAAAAATATCACATACCATATCACCCCCAGAGCTCGGGGATGGTAGAAAGAATGAATAGGACACGGAAAAATGCAGTGACAAAAGTCATCCAAGAAACAGGGAAGGGATGGTTGGAATTATTACCCAGCATACTAATGAGGCTGCGAGCCACCCCAGGACGAACGACCGGACTGACCCCCTATGAATTAATGACAGGACGAGCTATGAGACTACCAGAGGATTTTGCTGGAGGGGTGGGAGAACCAGAACCATTACAAGATAGATTAAGGCGATACTTAGTCCAACTAAATCAGGAGGTACAAGCACTAAATAAAGCAGTAAGGAACCAACAACAGATTAAAGATCTAGAAAGGCAGAATGCTGGACTTAAACCAGACAAGTTGCCCAGAATAGATCAACAAGTAATGACGCAAGTTATCGGAAGAAAGGGAATGGGGCCCGTTGGATGGGGCCATGTACTGTATTAATGACAAGTGATACGTGTGTTTTTCCACAGGAACCGATGGGTATGCGATGGAAGCAATGGACCCAGGTGAAACCATTTAACACTAAAGACCCCCATTCTACCCTCTCCTCTAGGGGAAAGAGCTTGGAAGACGACCAGACCTCTGTTTAAATTACAGATAAACATGGATCCAGTCGACCCTTTATATCAGAGGGTCCGTCTCAGGGAGAAGAAGCTCTCCCGGTTTACCCTTACACCCGAGAACTCATTTTTAATGTGGAAGCAAGTCATCCTCGGTTCCGAGGGACTGCCTAAGAAGAAAGAAGATATAATTAGAGTAAGACTTCTTTACTCCTGCACTCAAATCCTCTTGTAATGAAGGCCAGCATACCATTTGCCTTCTTAACTGCCTTTCATGACCACCGGACATCCCAAAGCGCTTTACAGCCAATGAAATACTTTTGAAATGTATTCACTGTTGGAATGTGGGAAAGGCGGCAGCCAATTTGCGCACAGCAAGCTCCCACAAACAGCAATGTGATAATGACCAGATAATCATTGTTTTCGTCATGTTGATTGAGGGATAAATATTGGGCTCAAAACACCGGGGATAACTTCTTCGAAATAGCACCACGGGATCTTTTACATCCACCTGAGGGGGCAGACGGGGGCCTCGGTTTAACGTCTCATCCGTAGGATGGCACCTCCGACACTGCAGCGCTCCTTCATTACTGCCCCTCCGACAATGCGGCTCTCCCGCAGCACTGTCCCTCCGACAGTGCGGCGCTTCTGCAGTACTGCCCCTCCAATGAAGCAGCGCTCCCTGAGCACTGCCCCTCTGACAGTGCGTCGCTCCCTGAGAACTGCACCTCCGACAGTGCGGCGCTCCCTCAGTACTGCCCCTCTTACAGTGCGTCACTCCCTGAGCACTGCACCTCCGACAGTGCTGCGCTCCCTCAGTACTGCCCCTCCAACAGTGCGGCACTCCCTCAGTACTGCCCCTCCGACAGTGCAGTGCTCCCTCAGTACTGACCCTCCGACAGTGCAGCACTCCCTCAGTACTGCCCCTCCGACAGTGCAGTGCTCCCTCAGTACTGACCCTCCGACAGTGCGGCGCTCCCTCAGTACTGCCCCCCGACAGTGCGGCGCTCCCTCAGCACCGCACTGGAGCGTCAGCCTCGCTATATATGCTCAAGTCCCTGGAGCGAGATTTGAACCCACAACCTTCTGACTCTGCTATCCACTGAGCCACAGCTGACTCCAGTCTTTTACACAGTTTCATCATATCTTCCTTGCTTTTGCACTCTACGCCTCTCCTAAAGCAGGGGAGTTATGATGAATTGTTAAACAGTTTTTTTTTGCAGAGTGACCAAGGCTGTCTGGAGGAAACAATTGTGCATTTGAAAGAAGCTTGTATTGTGAAGCTTGTGCCCCTTTGCCAGGCCCGCTGCCTGCGGCCCCTCTCCCAGATTCCAGCCCCAGCTCTGTGCTGACTGAGCTGCTCTCACCTGGGGACAGCGCGTCACAATCGGCCCCAGCGCACCTGAGCAGGAGAGGAGGCCCCGCCCCCTTGCCGCGCCGCCATTGGTTGGAGGACCAGGCCGCCCAGTTCAGTCCTCCCACCTCAGCCCTCGTTCTATTGGTCAGAGCTCCCGTCAGTCACAGACCCGGGCCGGCCTCCATTTACCTGATTGGGCCTCTTCTTCTGAAGACATCACAATCGGGCTCCAGCCCACCAGAGCCGGTGAGGAAGATCCCGCCCGCTTGCCGCGCCGCCATTGGTTGGAGGACCAGGCCGCCCAGTTCAGTCCTCCCAGCTCCGCCCTCTTCCTATTGGTCAGCGCTCCCGTCAGTCAGAGTCACATTGCTCCGGCTCACTCCGCCACCCCGCGTGGAGCAATCCACTCCGTTCGTCGTCCGCGGAGGTCCCACCCGCCCAACTCTCTGGTTTGGTTTTTCTCGTATATTACTTTTAATCTCGCTCTCCGCTCCACCATCACATCGATTTAAATCGATTCCCCTACACTTGACTTTACCCCGGCCGCTGATTCCGTTTCTTCCCCGGGCCCGGCCATCGGGCTCTCCCCGGAGGCCCCGCGCAGGCGCACTGGCAGCCTGGTTTTGTGGTGGGGCTGAATGAGCATGCGCGGCCCCCCCTCTCCACATTTAAAGGGACACCCACCCCTCCACATTTAAAGGGACACCCACCCCTCCACATTTAAAGGAACACCCACCCCTCCACATTTAAAGGGACACCCACCCCCTCCACATTTAAAGGGACAACCACTTCCTCCACATTTAAAGGGGCACCCTCCCCCCTCTCCTGTGTTCTTCAGAGTAAACAAAGAAGAAACAGAAGATAGGAGCAGGAGTCGGCCATTTGGCCCCTCGAGCCTGCTCCGCCATTCAATGAGATCATGGCTGATCATCCAAATTCAGTACCCTGTCCCTGCCTTCTCCCCATATCCCTTGATCCCTTTAGCCTTAAGAAATATATCCAACTCCTTCTTGAATATATTTAACTAGCTGGGGAGCCCCGCATTGCGAGGGCAATTTTGGGGCGCTTGGTCTCCCTGCCCCTGTGTGTCCCCCCTCTCCCTGTCATGTCCTCTCCCTGTCCTATCCCTCCCTCCCCTCCCCTCTCTCCCTCCCCTCCCCTCCTCTCCCTCCCTCCCCTCCCCTGTCTCGCTCCCCCCACCCCCTCCCCTCCCCTCGCCCACCCCTCCCCTCCCCCACTCCCCCGCTCCCCCACTCCCCTCTGTCCCTCTCTCCGGCCCCTCCCCCTGCCTAGCGCCTGAGGTCCGGTGCCGTTGCGATAGCGGCCGTGCGGGGCCTAGCGCTTAAGGCGCGGTCGGGTTCTGAGGCCGAGACGGACCGGACCTGAGGTCCCCCGCGTATCGCGCGGCTGATGGACGGCCGCTGCGGGCGGGCGGGCGGCGCATGCGCGGTCAGTGCGGGCGGCGCATGCGCGGGCGGCGCGAGGCGGCCCGCGGGGAGCAGGCAAGGACGGCTTGGCGGCCGTTAGCAAGCGGGAAACTTCGGGCGGCCCGCCCGCGCTCCGTCCGCGACACCGTGAAACCTGAGAGGGGGAAGTAGAGAGAGACAGAGAGGGAAGAGGAGAAGGAGAGAGAGGGAAGAGGAGAGAGGGAAGAGGAGAAGGAGAGAGAGGGAAGAGGAGAAGGAGAGAGAGAGAGGGAAGAAAGAGAGAGAGAGAGAGAAATTTTTTGAGCTTCAGGCCCCGAGTCCCCCCTGCGCGAGGGTGAGGGGGGGTGGGGTTGCTAAACACAATATAAAACTCAAATAAATTGTTAATTAATTCCCTAACACATAATTCAAATATTTACCTTACTTCCCTAACACACTGAAAGTGTGGGGAAAAAATCGTGAAAAATCAAGATGGCGGCCACTCACCTCAGTTCAGAAGGATAAGGCCCGCCCACACACGCACCGATTGGTCGACCGGTCAGGTCACCGAAGCGTAGGATTGGTCAATCGTCGAGTCACTCGACACTCAACTGTAGGAAGGAACCCGCCGTCCGATTGGTCGACCTCGACGTCACACGGTCGCTAATGAGATGCTAATGAGCGGAAGGCTGAACGTTTTTCGGATACCGCGTGCGCGGTTTTTGTCCGGCCGAAACGTAAATACGCCTATGACCGGTCCGGAATCGCAAGCTTTCTTTTGAGGCGACGCGCGCGTCGGTACGCTCTGTAACTTTCAAACGTATAGAGAACAGACAGACAGACAGACATCGGGACAGACAGACAGAAGAGCCGCTTTATATTATTTAACTAGCCGGGGAGCCCCGCGTTGCGAGGGCAATTTTGGGGCACAAAGGCAATTTTGGGGCGTTTGGTCTCCCTGCCCCTGTGTGTCCCCCCTCTCCTTGTCATGTCCTCTCCCTGTCCTATCCCTCCCCTCTCTCCCTCCCCTCTCTCCCTCCCCCTCCCTTCCCTTCCTTCCCCTCCCTCCCCTCCCCTCCCTCTCCCCTCCTCCCCCGCTCCCCTCCTCCCCTCCCCCGCTCCCCTCCTCCGCTCCCCTCCTCCCCTCCCCCGCTCCCCCACTCCCCTCCTCCCCCGCTCCCCCACTCCCCTCTGTCCCTCTCTCCGGCCCCTCCCCCTGCCTAGCGCCTGAGGTCCGGTGCCGTTGCTGAGGTCCCCCGCGTATCGCGCGGCTGATGGACGGCCGCTGCGGGCGGGCGGGCAGCGCATGCGCGGTGAGTGCGGGCGGCACATGCGCGGTCAGTGCGAGCAGCCCGCGGGAGCCGGCAAGGCCGTTAGCGAGCGGGAAACTTCGGGCGGCGTGCCCGCGCTCCGTCCGCGACACCTGAGAGGGGGAAGTAGAGAGAGACAGAGAGGGAAGAGGAGAAGGAGAGAGAGGGAAGAGGAGAGAGGGAAGAGGAGAAGGAGAGAGGGAAGAGGAGAAGGAGAGAGAGAGAGAGAAGAAAGAGAGAGAGAGAGAGAGAAATTTTTTCAGCTTCAGGCCCCGAGTCCCCCCTGCGCGAGGAGGAGGAGTGGGGGGGTTGCTAAACACAATATAAAACTCAAATAAATTGTTAATTAATTGCCTAACACATAATTGAAATATTTACCTTAGTTCCCTAACACACAGAAAGTGTGGGGGAAAAAATCGTGGAAAATCAAGATGGCGGCCACTCACCTCGGTTCAGAAGGATAAGGCCCGCCCACACACGCACCGATTGGTCGACCGGTCAGGTCACCGAAGCGTAGGATTGGTCAATCGTCGAGTCACTCGACGCTCAACTGTAGGAAGACCTCGACGTCACACGGTCGCTAATGAGATGCTAATGAGCGGAACGCTGAACGTTTTTGGGATACCGCGGGCGGGATTTTTGTCCGGCCGAAACGTAAATAGGCCGATGACCGGTCCGGAATCGCAAGCTTTCTTTTGAGGCGACAGGCGCGTCGGTACGCTCTGTAACTTCCAAACGTATAGAGACCAGGCGGACAGACAGACAGACAGACAGAAGAGCCGCTTTATATATATAGATAAGTTGGCCTTATCTGAGGAAGGATGTTCTTGCCATGGAAGGAGTGCAGCGAAGATTCACCAGGCTGATACCTGGGATGGCAGGAATGATGTATGAGGAGAGATTGGGTCGATTAGGTTTTATTCGCTGGAGTTTAGAAGAATGAGAGGGGGTCTCATTGAAACTTATAAAATTCTAACAGGACTGGACAGACTAGATGCAGGAAGGATGTTCCCGATGGTCGGGGAGTCCAGAACCAGGGGTCATAGTCTAAGGATAAGGGGGAAGCCATTTAGGACATAGAAACATAGAAGATTGGAGCAGGAGTAGGCCATTCGGCCCCTCGAGCCTGCTCCACCATTCAATGAGATCATGGCTGATCATCCAAATTCAGTACCCCGTCCCTGCCTTCTCCCCATATCCCTTTAGCCTTAAAAAATATATCTAACTCCTTGAATTTATTTAATAAGTTGACATCAACTGCCTTCTGTGGTAGAGAATTCCACAGGTTCACCACTCTCTGGGTGAAGAAATTCCTCCTCATCTCTGTCCCCTTATCCTTAGACTGTGACCCCTGGTTCTGGACTCCCCGGCCATCGGGAACATCCTTCCTGCATCTAGTCTGTCTAGTCCTGTTAGAATTTTATAAGTTTCAATGAGATCCCCTCTCATTCTTCTAAACTCTAGCGAGTATAAGCCTTTTCGACTCAACCTCTCTTCATATGTCATTCCTGCCATCCCAAGTATCAGTCTGGTGAATCTTCGCTGAACTCCCTCCATGGCAAGAACATCCTTCCTCAGATAAGGCGACCAAAACTGCACACAATACTCAAGGTGTGGTCTCACCAAGGCCCTGTACAACTGCAGCAAGACATCTTTGTTCCTGTACTCGAACCCTCTCGCTACGAAAGCCAACATACCATTTGCCTTCTTAACCGCCTGCTGCACCTGCATGCTTACCTTCAGCGACTGGTGCACAAGGACACCCAGGTCTCATTCCACTTCCCCTTCTCCCAATCGAGTGCCGTTCAGATAATAATCTGCCTTCCTGTTTTTGCCACCAAAGTGGATAACCTCGCATTTATCCACATTATACTGCATCTGCCATGCTTCTGCCCAATCACCCAACCTGTCCAAATCATACTGGAGTTTCTCAGCATCCTCCTCACAGCACACACGCCCACCCAGCTTTGTGTCATCTGCACACTGGGAGATATTACATCTAGTTCCCATGAATGTACGTAGGAACAGACTGGACAAGGGGAGAATAAATGGAGTTGAGATAGGAAGAGATAAGTTCTGTGGGGCAAGAACAGGCTGAATCGATGGGTCTACCAGGGCAACCCTGTTTGTGGATCTTGGGAAGGAGGTATAAGCGGGCTGTGTGGGGTTGGGGGTCTATGAGGTTCACAGCCATGGAGGGAAGATCTCCAGAGGAGACGAGGCCAGTGACAGTCCTGGAAACAATGGCTTGATGTGGTAGTGGGGTCATGGTCCAGGCGGAGGTAGGAGGAGGTGTCAGAGAGTTGGTGTTCAGCCTCCGCACAGTAGAGGTTGGTTTGGCAAACAACAACAGCACCACCCTTGTCAGCAGGTTTAATGACAATGTTAGGGTTGGATCGGAGAGAACGGGATACTGCAAGCTCAGAGGGAGGGAGGTTGGAGTGAGTGAGTGGAGCAGAGAAATTGAGACACAATGTGGACACTCTGGTGTGTCAGCGGGTGGGATACACCAGGGAATCCCTTTCCACACACTGAGGTTGACTCTAATGATCGGGAGTCCTAGGGTTTCGGATACCAGATAATCAAGCTCACAAGAACACAAATTGTCTCTCTAGACTTTATTAAGAGCGCTGAATAACACAGATCGGGTGATAATTCCCTCAATCTGGAGAATAGAAGTACAGTGGATTCACGCGCGATCTTCTCGAGTCTGTTCCAACTGACAACGGCTTAAGTGGCCTGTTCTTATACACAAGCTTGGTTACTGCTCAGGAAATGGGATTGTTTGGACCCACCTGTTGACCGCCTCCTGAACTCCTGCTAATTCAGGGAATTTAGTCCATCTGTGACCAGACTATAACCACAAGTCCGTCTGGTTATCACACCTATACGGTCCGTGAGGTTATTATTAGATTCACACCCAGACGTTGTGCCGTCACTTGTCTGGCACTTCATCCCATAACACGGGTACAGGGGCTCAGTAATGTTTCATTCATCAGAAAAAGACAAAGTACAACAACATACTGGTCAGCTTAACAGAATCTCATCATAATTAAGGGGCCATAAATATAAAAGGCACTAATAAATCCAGTAGTGAATTCAGGAGAAATATCTTTACCCAGAGAATGGTGAGAATGGGGAACTCGCTACCACAGGGAGTAGTTGAGGTGAACAGCACAGATGGATTAATGAGGAAGCCACACAAGGGAGAAAGGAATGGGAGGAGATGTTGATCGGGTTAATTGAAGTAGGGTGGGTGTGGGGCATAAACACCGGCATGGACCAGTTGGGCCGAATGGCCTGTTTCTGTGCTGTACATTCTATGTAACACCATGAACTGTCAAAAGAAGGGAATCATCAGCACAACAGTCTTAAAGATTAAACAGTAGTACAAGAATTTATAAAACATTCATCCATTCCATGTTCATGTCACCCCATCTTTCGGCAGGGCCCTGCATTACAGACCAATATGAACTCGCTGGTGTCTCACCAGGCTTGATGACCGAGTGAATCCCTTCCCACACACGGAGCAGGTGAATGGCCTCTTCCTAGTGTGAACTCGCTGGTGTCCGTTCAGAGTCCCGGAGCTTTTAAAGCTCTTCCCACAGACAGAACATGTAAATGGTCTCTGATCTGTGTGAACTCGTTGGTGTCTCAACAGGTTGGATGACAGAGTGAATCCCTTCCCACACACGGAGCAGGTGAATGGCCTCTCCCCAGTGTGAACTTGCTGGTGTGTCAACAGGTTGGATGACAGAGTGAATCCCATCCCACACACGGAGCAGGTGAATGGCCTCTTCCTAGCGTGAACTCGCTGGTGTCCGTTCAGATTCCCGGAGCTTTTAAAGCTCTTCCCACAGACAGAACATGTAAATGGTCTCTGATCGGTGTGAACTTGCTGGTGTTGCTTCAGATCCCCAGAGGTTTTAAAGCTCTTCCCACAGGCAGAACATTTAAATGGTCTCTCATCAGTGTGAACTCGCTGGTGTCTCAACAGGAAAGATGGCTGAGTGAATCCCTTCCTACACACGGAGCAGGTGAACGGCCTCTTTCCTGCTCCCTTCAGCTGGTGTCCCTTCAGCTCCTGGGACATTTGAAAGCTTTTCCCACAGTCGGAATGTTTCTCCGGCCTCTCCCCAGTGTGAACTCGCTGGTGTGCCAGCAGATTCGAGGACCGAGTGAATCTCTTCCCACACACGGAGCAGGTGAACAGAATCTCTCCTGCTCTCTCCAGCTGGTGTCTCTTCAGATCCTGGGACCTTTTAAATCTCTTCCCACAGACAGAACATTTAATGTGAACAAGCTCAGATCTTGAGGTGATGTTTGGTTTGAGCTTCCTGTCTGTAAATGCTCCACTTCTGAAACCCTGTAAAAGGAATGTGGAAAGGGTAAGGTGGGGGAGCAGGAACTTTTTTGGCTAACTTTGCCTCAAAGAACAAACAGGGCAGAGCCGGTCCCACTGGTGTCCTGCCGTGCCCACAATAACCAGTGGGCCAGAAACAGCCCAATCCACCTCACTGACTTGGCCCTGAAGTCAAATCAAGTCTCATCAAATGACATCCTTTGTGACTGTGACAAAGGTAAACTATCCCTCCTCGTCCTTCCTGACTTGTCTGCAGCCTTTAACACGGTTGACCACTCCATCCTTCTCCAATGCCTCTCCACCGTCGTCCAGCTGGGTGGGACTGCACTCGCCTGGTTCCATTCTTATCTATCTAATCGTAGCCACAGAATCACCTGCAATGGCTTTTCTTCCCACTCCCGCATCATTACCTCTGGTGTCCCCCAAGGATCTATCCTTGGGCCCCTCCTATTTCTCATCTAAATGCTGCCCCTTGGCGACATCATCTGGAAACACAGCGTCAGTTTCCACATGTACGCTGACGACACCCAGCTCCACCTCACCACCACTTCTCTGGACCCCTCCACGATCTCTAATCCGGTTCTGGGTGAGCAGAAATTTTTTCCAATTAAATATTGGAAAGACTGAAGCAATTGTTTTCAGTCCCTGCCACAAACTCTGTTCCCTAGCCACTGACTCCATCCCTCTCCCTAACATCTGTCTGAGGCTGAACCACACTGTTCACAACCTCGGTGTCATATTTGACCCTGAAATGAGCTTCCGAACACATATCCGCAGCATAACAAAGACCGCCTACTTCCACCTCGGTAACATCGCCCGTCTCCGCCCCTGCCTCAGCTCATCCACTGCTGAAACCCTCACCCGGGCCTTTGTTACCTCTAGACTCGACTATTCCAACGCACTCCTGGCTGGCCTCCCACATTCTACCCCACGTAAACTTGAGGTGATCCAAAACTACCTGTGTCGTAACTCAACGCCAAGTCCCGTTCACCCATCACCCCTGTGCTCGCTGACCTACATTGGCTCCCAGTTAAGCAATGCTTCGATTTCAAAATTGTCATCCTTGTTTTCAAATCCCTCCATGGCCTCGCCCCTCCCTATCTTAGTTATTCCCTTCAGCCTCACAACCAACGGCCCCGCGATAGAATCACTGAAAAATTACAGCACAAAGGAGGCCTTTCGGCCCATCTAGTCCGTGCCGGCCGATTAAGTGCTATCCACACTAATCCCACTTTCCAGCACTTGGTCCGTGGCCTTGTAGGTTACGGCACTTCAAGTGCATATCCAAGTACTTTTTAAAATGTGATGAGAGTTTCTGCCTCTACCACCCGGTCAGGCAGTGAGTTCCAGACCCCCACCACCCACTGGGTGAGAACATTTCTCCTCAACTCCCCTCTAAACCTCCGACCAATTACTTTAAATCTACGCCCCCTGGTTGTGGACCCCTCTGCCAAGGGAAATAGGTCCTTCCTATCTCGGCCCCTCAGAATTTTATACACCTCAATCAGGTCTCCCCTCAGCCTCCTCGGTTCCAAAGAAAACAACCTCCTCCCCCCCCGAGACATCTGCGTTCCTCCAATTCTGCCCTCTTGACCATCCCTGATTATAATCGCTGCACGATCAGTGGCCGTGTCTTCTGTTGCCTCGGCCCTAAGCTCTGTAATTCCCTCCCTGAACCTCTCCGCCGCTCTTTCATAGAAAATAGGAGCAGGAGTAGGCCATTCGGCCCCTCGAGCCTGCTCCGCCATTCAATGAGATCATGGCTGATCATCCAAATTCAGTATCCTGTCCCTGCCTTCTCCCCATATCCCTTGATCCCTTTAGCCTTAAGAAATATATCCAACTCTTTCTTGAATATATTTAATGAACTGGCCTCCACCGCCCTCTGTGGCAGATAATTCCACAGGTTCACCACTCTCTGGGTGAAGAAATTCCTCATCTCTGTCCTAAATGGCTTACCCCTTATCCTTAGACTATGACCCCGGCCATCAGAAACATCCTTCCTGCATCTAGTCTGTCCAGGCCTGACAGAATTTTATAGGTTTCGATGAGATCCCCTCTCAATCTTCTAAATTCCAGTGAGTATAAGCCCAATCGACACAATCTCTCCTCGTAAGTCATTCCTGCCATCCCAGGTATCAGCCTGGTGAATATTCGCTGCACTCCCTCCATGGCAAGAACATCCTTCCTCAGATAAGGCGACCAAAACTGGTGTTTTGCACAGTTCAAGCAGAACCTCCCTGCTCTTACATGATACAGAGAGAGGCACTGCCCCTTTAAATACCTGGGGGGCACCCATTCCCCTTTAAATGGCCAAGCAATAATTTTTTTGTTGAAAAGGGGCCGCAGTCCCGTTTGACTCACCCCCCACCCTCTCACCCACCACAAATACTCACAAGAGAGAGAGAGGAGGAAGAATGCTGGTCTTTGTCCCTTTAAAAGTGGCTGCCCACCAAAATGTTCACAGCACCAGGGCTCTTTCACAGAATCACAGAAATCACAGAAACCCCACAGTGCAGATAGAGGCCATTTTGGCCCATCGAGCCTGCACCGACACATATCCCACCCTATCCCCGTAACCCCATGTATTTAATCTCCCTAACACTAAGGGTCAATTTATCATAGCCAATCAACCTAACCCGCACATCTTTGGACTGTGGGGGGAAACCAGAGCACCCGGAGGAAACCCACGCAAACACGGGGAGAATGTGCAAACTCCACCCGGGTCCCTGGCGCTGTGAGGCAACAGTGCTAACCACTATGCCACCGTGCTGCCTTTTGTTCTGGATAAAAGTCAAAAAGAGAAAAGGTTCACTTATTTTTAAATGAATGCAATTGATGAATAGCCTTGCCATAAAGGTAATGCAAAGGAATAAACACTCACAAGCTGGGTTTTTTCCACCCTCTCCTCCCCTTCCCTTTAACAGCTCCTGCAGACAATGAAAGCAGGAAAGCGGCCTGCAGCCCACCGAGGTCCCGCCCCCCTCCCTCCCGCGCCGCCATTGGTTGGAGGACCGTCAGCCCGCCAGGTCCTCCCAGCGTTTTCCGCGCTCCTGATTGGCGGGCGCCTCGCGTCAATCAAACCCCCCCTCCGGGTCGGTTGGCTCGGTTGGCTCGGCGCACGCCACCGCAAGGTAAAAAAAAAGACACCCCACACAAATGAGGAAAAACAAGAATAATAATATTCGCACTTTAGAGGGGAGGAGGTTGGGGGAATTAATGAGTGTTTTCAATTTGTTTCGGAAATAAAAAAATTTTGAAAATCTTCCCAACGGTGCGTGGCGGACTGCGCATGCGCTCCAGCCAGCCTTTGACTCCCCCACGTGGGCCCAGGGGCCGGACACGCCCACTTGCCTTCCCCTGCACCAATCACAGCGCGGGCAGGCGCTTCTATCAATCGTCACCTGTCAATCACCCTCCCTTCCCCCTCGTGGTGTCGATTGACAGCGGTGTCAGCCAATGAGGTGCAGGAAGGGGCGGGACCAGGGCCAGGACTAACTCAATTAAATACCCGCATGCAGCCGCAGCCAATAAAAACTTTTATTTAGTCAGCCAAAAAACAGCAAAGAACATGAGGTTTGCTGAGTCAGCAAAGCGAGCAAAGTCTATTTTAGAAACATAGAAGATAGGAGCAGGAGTCGGCCATTCGGCCCCTCGAGCCTGCTCCGCCATTCAATGAGATCATGGCTATTCAAGAAGGAGTTGGATATATTTCTTAAGGCTAATGGGATCAAGGGATATGGGGAGAAGGCAGGGACCGGGTACTGAATTTGGATGATCAGCCATGATCTCATTAAAGGGCCAAATGGCCTACTCCTGCTCCTATCTTCTATGTTTCTATGTTTTTATGATCACGACCCCCACAATGCTCTCCCACTGATACCCCTTCCACCTGCCCGGCTAAGGTTCAGGGGAGATCTGACAGAGGGGGTCAAAACCAGGAGAGACCATTTCCGTTGGGACGGACTTCACTTGGCCAGTGCTGGGACTAGAATCCTGGTGAATCGAATAACTAGGGCTGTCGAGAGGGCTTTAAACTAATTAGTGGGGGGGAGGTTTTAAGAGAGCGAAAAATAAAAATGACAGCAGAGAAGGCAAAAGAGCAAGGTAGCAGTGGGGGAATTAAAAACCAGAGCGTGTCAGGAAGGGACAGAATGTTTAATGATAAAGGTAAAGTAGTAAAAGGGGTAAAAGCAGGAATAAATTGTGACAAAACATATTTGAAAGTTCTTTATCTGAATGCACGCAGCATTCGTAACAAAATTGACGAGTTGACGGTACAAATAACGACACATGGGTATGATCTGATGGCCATTACGGAAACATGGCTGCAGGGTGACCATGACTGGGAACTAAACATCCAGGGGTATTTGACTATTAGGAAGGACAGACAAGAAGGAAAAGGAGGTGGGGTGGCTGTGTTAATAAAGGATGGAATCACTGCAATAGCGAGAAATGATATTGGGTCAAAGGATCAGGATAGTGAAACAGTTTGGGTGGATATAGGAATAATAAGGGGAAAAAGTCACTAATAGGCGTAGTCTATAGGCCTCCTAACAGTTGCAACTTTTTTGGTCGGAGTATAAATCAGGAAATAGTTGGGGCTTGTAATAATGGAACAGCTATAATCATGGGAGATTTTAACTTTCATATTGACTGGATAAATCAAATTGGGCAGGGCAGCCTTGAGGAAGAGTTCACAGAGTGCATTAGGGACGGGTTCCTTGAGCAGTATGTTACTGAACCAACCAGGGGGCAGGCAATCTTAGCTCTGGTCCTGTGTAATGAGACAGGATTAATAAAAAATGTCCTAGTAAAGGATCCCCTTGGAATGAGTGACCGGAACATGGTTGAATTCCCAATTCAGTTGGAGGGTGAGAGAGTTGGATCTCAAACCAGCGTACTAAGCTTAAATAAAGGAGTCTATGAAGGTATGAGAGCAGAGTTGACTAAAGTGGACTGGGAAAATAGATTAAAGTGTAAGACGAGACCGGGAAATTAGTAGTGGTGGAACATGGAGATTGCAAAAACGCTGAACAAATATTTTGTATCAGTCTTTACAGTAGAGGACACTAAAAATATCCCAACACTGGACAAACAGGGGGCTATAGGGAGGGAGGAGCTAAACACGATTAAAATCGTTAAGGAGATGGTACTCGGTAAGATAATGAAACTTAAGGCAGATAAATCCCCTGGACCTGATGGCTTACATCCTAGGGTCTTGAGAGAGGTAGCAGTGGGGATTGTGGATGCATTGGTGGTAATTTTCCAAAACTCCCTGGATTCAGGCAAGGTCCCAGCAGATTGGAAAACTGCTAATGTAATGCCCTTATTTAAAAAGGGAGGGAGACAAAAGGTTGGAAACTATTGACCAGTTAGCCTAACATCTGTGGTTGATAAAATGTTGGAGTCCATTATTAAGGAAGCAGTAACAGGACATTTGGATAAGCATAATTTAATCGGACAGAGTCAGCATGGTTTTATAAAGGGGAAGTCATGTTTGACAAATTTGCTCGAATTCTTTGAGGATGTAACAAATAGGGTGGATAAAGGGGAACCAGTGGATGTAGTGTATTTGGACTTCCAAAAGGCATTTGACAAGGTGCCACACAAAAGATTACTGCAAAAGATAAAAAAATCACGGGATGGGGGTAATATACTGGCATGGGTGGAAGATTGGCTGTCTAACAGAAAACAGAGAGTTGGGATAAATGGTTCATTCTCGGGTTGGCAATCAGTAACTGGTGGTGTTCCGCAGGGGTCAGTGCTGGGACCCCAACTCTTTACAATCTATATTAACAATTTGGAGGAGGGGACCGAGTGCAACATATCCAAGTTTGCCGATGATATAAAGATGGGAGGGAAAGCAGTGAGTGAGGAGGACATAAAAAACCTGCAAAAGGACATAGACAGGCTAAGTGAGTGGGCAGAAATTTGGCAGATGGAATATAATGTTGGAAAGTGTGAGGTGATGCACTTTGGCAGAAAAAATCAAAAAGCAAGTTATTATCTAAATGGAGAGAAACTGCAAAGTGCTACCGTACAAAGGGATCTGGGGGTCCTGGTGCATGAAACACAGAAGGTTAGTATGCAGGTACTGCAGGTGATCAGGAAGGCCAATGGAACCTTGGCTTTTATTGCAAGGGGGATGGAGTATAAAAACAGGGAAGTCTTGCTTCAGTTATACAGGGGACTGGTGAGGCCACACCTTGAATATTGCGTGCAGTTTTGGTTTCCATATTTAAGAAAAGATATACTTGCTCTTGAGGCAGTTCAGAGAAGGTTCACTCGGTTGATTCCGGAGATGAGGGGGTTGACTTATGAGGAAAGGTTGAGTAGGTTGGGCCTCTACTCATTGGAATTCAGAAGAATGAGAGGCGATCTTATCGAAACATATAAGATTGTGAGGGGGCTTGATTGGGTGGATGCGGGGAGGATGTTTCCACTGATGGGTGAGACTAGAACTAGGGGGCATAATCTTAGAATAAGGGGCTGCCGTTTCAAAACTGAGATGAGGAGAAACTTCTTCACTCAGAGGGTGGTAAATCTATGGAATTTGCTACATCAGATAGCTGTGGAAGCTGCGACATTAAATAAATTTAAACGGAGATAGACAGTTTCCTAACTGATAAGGGAATTAGGGGTTACGGGGAGCGGGCAGGGAAGTGGACGTGAGTCTAGGTTCGGATCAGTCATGATCCTGTTGAATGGCGGAGCAGGCCCGAGGGGCCATATGGCCTACTTCTGCTCCTACTTCTTATGTCCTTATGTTCTTTTTCTCTTCACATATCTATAAAAGCTTTTACAGTCAGTTTTTATGTTTCCTGCAGGCTTACTCTCATATTCTATTTTCCCCTTCTTAATTAATCCCTTTGTCCTCCTTTGTTGAATCCTAAACTGCTCCCAATCCTCAGGTTTACTGCTTTTTCTGGCCAATTTATATGTCCTCTCCTTGGATCTTATGCTATCCCTAATTTCCCTTGTAGCCACGGTTGAGTCACCTTTTTTGTTTTATTTTTATGCCAAACTGGGATGAACAAATTCTGTAGTTCATCCATTCGGTCTTTGAATGTTTGCCATTGCCTATCCACCATCAACCCTTTCAGTGACATTCCCCAATCAATCCTACACAACTCGCTCCTCAGACCATCGTAGTTTCCTTTATTTAAATTTAGGACCCTCGTCTCTGAGTCAACAACTTCATTCTCCATCTTAATGAAGAATTCGATCATATTATGATCACTCCGACCTAAGGGGCCTCGTACAACAAGATTGCTAATTAATCCTTTCTCATTACATAATACCCAGTCTAAGATGGCCTGATCTCTGGTTGGTTCCTCGACATATTGGTCCAGGAAACCATCCCGTAAACACTCAAGGAATTCCTCCTCCACAGTAGAGGACATGAGAGGGGGGGAGGGAGTCCCTTCAAATGTGGAGGAGGTAGGTGTCCCTTTAAATGTAGAGGGGGTGGATGTCCCTTTAAATGTGGTGGCGGTGGGTGTCCCTTTAAATGTGGAGGGGGTGGGTGTCCCTTTAAATGTGCAGGGGGTGGGTGTCCCTTTAAATGTGGAGGGGGGTGGGTGTCCCTTTAAATGTGGAGGTGGTGGGTGTCCCTTTAAATGTGGAGAGGCGGGGCCGCGCATTCTCATTCGGCCCCACCACAAAACGAGGCTGCCAGTACGCCTGCGCGGGGCCTCTGGGGAGAAGACGGAAGTCGGCCCGGGAAAGAGGCGAAATCAGCAGCCGGGTAAAGTAAAGTGTTGGGGAATCGATTTAAATCGAGGTGAGGGGGAGCGGAGAGCGAGATTATAAAGTAAAATATGAGAAAAACGAAACCTGAGAGTCGGGCGGGACCTCCGCGGACACCGAACGGAGCGGATTGACCCGCGCGGGGTGGCGGAGTGAGCCGGAGCAATGTGATTCTGACTGACGGGAGTGCTGACCAACAGGAAGAGGGCTGAGCTGGGAGGATTGACCTGGGCGGCCTGGTCCTCCAACCAATGGCGGCGCGGCAAGGGGGCGGGACCTTCTTCCCCGGCGCTGAGGCTGGGGCCCGGTTGTGACGTCATCACAGGAAAAGGCCATTCAGGGAAGAGGCTGCAGCCGCTCAATCCGCTCCGCTCGGTGCCGGGAGGGCGCTGGGACGGTGCGGTTTGTATTTTCTTTTTGTTTATCTTCCCAGCCGTGCTTCTCTCCGCTATATTAAAAAAAAAACCCTGATAAAACTCACTTTCCGCCGGTGATCCGGACTCTGGCGGTTGCCCGGGCCTTCCCCAGAATGCGAGGCCCTGCGCAGGCACGGTAGCTGCTCATCCTCGGGAGCGGGGCCCGGCGGCGCATGCGCAGTAGGGGGAGGGGGCGGGGCCTGTTCAGAGGGGGAGGATGATTGACAGGGGCCCAGGGTGTGCTGAGCATGCGCGGTGCGGGCCGGGCGCCTGTGGAGCAGGAGAGGGCGGGGCCATGGGGCGCATGCATGGGGTCAGCTGCAACTTTAGAGTCACAAAGTGACCGAGTGTTTTCAAATCTCTCCCCTCCTCTTCTAATTTCCTGTAAAACCAGTTTATAAAAGTCATCACTGAAAGTACATTAGAAGATAGGATCCAGGCCCAGGGCCTGATTGACGGGAGATTCCGACCAATAGGGAGCGAGCGGGGCGGGACTGGAGGAGCGAGCCGGCGGCGGGTCCTCCAACCAATCGGGGAGCCCGAGGGGTGGGACTTGCGCCGGCTGATTGGGACAGAGGAGGCTGACGGGAGATTTAATTTAAATGAATTTAATTTCCCGCCTGCTGCAACCGCCCACCCTGCAACGTCAAGACGTCGCCGGCGTGCACTGACTGACACTGAGCTCTCCACCAATGAGCGAGGGGAGGCGGAGCCTGGAGGACCGACCGAGGGGCTTTGGTCCTCCAACCGAAGGAGTTTGTAAAGCGGCCTGGTCAGAATCTGTGATCCTGGGAAAGTTTATTTTTAATGTTCCTTTCCCATTTTACAGCTCAAACTAATTTTATTTTACAGAAGATACTTGTTTTAAACATAGAAACAGAGAAGATAGGAGCAGGAGTCGGCCATTCGGCCCCTCGAGCCTGCGCCGCCATTCGATGCGATCATGGCTCATCATAAAAAAAGCAGTTTTGTTTTTAAATTGATGAAACAGAAACAAGAAACCCTGTGGAGCAAATGTGAGTAAAAATATTTTTTCTCCCTGAATTAATTTTTTAAATATTAATTTTCTGCATTTTTAATTATTAATTTCAAGCACTTTAAGAGACATATGGGAGTGGTGGGGGTTCTCTTAAAGGGACAGGCGCACTCTTTTTCTATGTGATTTTCATTAAAGGGACCGTGTCCCCATGGATGACCGATTTTAAAGGGACAGCGTCTCCCTTTTTATAATGTATATGTATAATGTATATGTAAGAGACTGACATTTAAAGTAGGGCTAATCCCCTGCTCCCCTGAGTGTTTGGCGAGAAATCAGGTGCTGTTTGCTCTCACCGCCTCCCAATTTTCTGCCAAGGGACAGAAAGCAGAGAGTAGTGGTGAACGGTTTCTTTTCAGACTGGAGGGAGGTAAACAGTGATGTTCCCCAGGGGTCGGTATTAGGATCAATGCTCCCTCTTTTTTTAGAGGTGCGTGGCCCCTTTAATGTGCTGCACGGCCCATTCAAATTTCCGCACATGCGCGTTTATCCCATTTATAGGGCGGTGAGCCAGCTGCGCGGGACCTCCAGACCGCTGCGTGGCCGCGCAACTTAACGTGAACATTGATTCGGACCACTGCTTTTTTTGATATATATTAATGACCTGGACTTGGGGATCCAGGGCAAAATTTCAAAATTTACAGATGACACGAAACTCGGAAATGTAGCAAACAATGAGGATCGTAACAGACTTCAGGAGGATGTAGCCAGACTGGTGAAATGGGCAGAAACGTGGCAGATTAAATTTAATGTAGAGAAGTGTGAAGTGATTCATTTTGGTAGGAAGAATGAGGAGAGGCAATATAAACTAAATGGTCCAGTTTTAAAGAGGGTGCAGGAACAGAGAGGCCTCGGGGTGTATGTACACAAATCTTAGAAGGTGGCAGGACAAGTTGAGAAGGCTGTTAAAAAAGCATACAGGATCCTTGACTTTATTAATCGAGGAATAGAGTACAAAAGCAAGCAGGTTATGCTAAGCCTTTATAAAACACTGGCTAGGCTTCCGCTGGGCACCACACTTTAGGAAGGATGTCAAGGCCTTAGAGAGGGTGCAGAAGAAATTTACGAGAATGGGACCAGGGATGAGGGACTTGAGTTACATGGAGAGACGGGAGAAGCTGGGGTTGTTCTCCGCAAGCAAAGAAGATTAAGAGGAGATTTGATAGAGTTGTTCAAAATCAGGATGGATTTTGAGAGAGTAAATAAGGAGAAACCGTTTCCAATGGCTGAAGGGACAGAAACCAGATTTAAGGCGATTGGCAAAAGAACCAGAGGTGACACGAGGGAACAGATTTTTACACCAAGTTGTTGTGATCTGGAATGCGCTGCCTGAAAGGGCGGTGGAAGCAGATTCAATATTATAATTCAAAAGAGATTGAGGTAAATACTTTGAAGGGAAAACATTTACAGGGCTTTGGGGAAAGAGCAGGGGGAGTGGGATTAATTGGATCGCTCTTTCAAAGAGCCGGCACAGGCACGATGGGCCGAATGGCCTCCTTCTGTGCTGTATCATTCTATGATACTATTCTACACAGACACACACACATACAGTCAGACAGACACACAGACACAGATACTCACTAAAATACAGTCAGACACACACTCACATTTTTTCTGCATCAACATTTATTTTTAATTTCAAAGACTTTATGAAAAAGGTGGGAATGGTGGGCGGAGGGCTCTTAAAGGGACAGGAACTCTCCTTTTCAATGTGATTTTCATTAAAGGGTCCGAGTCACTCCTTGCCTGTGGAGGACCAATTTTAAAAGGACAGCGTCTCGAAATCAGGTGCTGTCTGTGTGTGAACCACCTCCTCCCAATTTCTTGCCAAGCGACCCCTGTGGGCACCACTCCACTCTAGGAGTGGCTCCTAGAATCAGACAGCACAGAAGGAGGCCATTCAGCCCATCATGCCTGTGCCGGCTCTTTGAAAGAGCTCTCCATTTAGTCCCACTCCCCTGCTCTTTCCCCATAGCCCTGAAAATGTTTCCCCTTCAAGTATTTATCCAATTCCCCAGTGAACGTTATTATTGACTCTGCTTCCACCGCCCTTTCAGGCAGCGCATTCCAGATCACAACAACTCGCTGCGTCAATAAAATTCTCCTCACCTCGCCTCTGGTTCTTTTGTCAATGACCTTATATCTGTGTCCTCTGGTTACCGACCCTCCTGCCACTGGAACCAGTTTCTCCTTATAAGCTACAGCTATACAAAGCCCTGGTTAGACCCCAGAGAGGCATAACGGCACAGAAGGAGGCCATTCGGCCCATCGAGTCCGTGCCGGCTCTCTGTAGAGCAATCCAGTCAGTTCCATTCCCCCGCTCTGTCCCCGTAGCCCTGCAAGTTTATTTCCCTCAAGTGCCTATCCAGTCTCCCCTTGAAAACATTGAGTGTCTCCGCTTCCACCACTTCCGTCGGCAGTGAGTTCCAGGTCCTCACCACTCGCTGCGTAAAAAAGTTTTCCCTCACATCCCCCCTGTATCTCTTGCCCAAAACATTAATTCTGTGTCCCCGAGTCCTTGTACCATCAACTAGTGGGAACAGCCTTTCCCCGTCTAGCCTATCCAAACCCGTCATAATCTTGTACACCTCTATCAAATCAGTCCTCAACTTCCTTTGCTCTAATGAAAACAAATCCAGCTTCTCCAACCTGTCCTTGTAGCTAAGATCCCCCATCCCCAGAACCATTCTGGTAAATCTCCTCTGCACCCTCTCGAGGGCCTTCACATCCTTCCTAAAGTGTGGTGACCAGAACTGGACGCAATACTCCAGTTGTGGCCTAACCAGCGCTTTATAAAGGTTCAGCATAACTTCTCTACTTCTGTACTCAATATCTCTATTTATGAAGCCCAAGATCCCAAATGCTTTGTTAACCACTCTCTCAATATCTCCCGCCACCTTCAGGGACCTACGCACATTAACTCCCAGGAACTCCCTGGAGCACTGTGTACAGTTCTGGGCACCGCACCTCAGAAAGGATATACTGACCTTGGAAGGAGTGCAGCACAGATTCACCAGAATGTTACCCGGGCTCCAAGGGTTAGATTATGAGGGAGAGATTACATAAACTAGGCTTGTGTTCCCTGGAATCTAGAAGGTTAAGGAGTGATTGAGGATTTTCGGATTTTGAAAGGAATTGGTAGAGTAGATAGAGAGAAACTTTTTCCGCCGGTGGGGCAGTCGAGGACAAGGGGACATCACCTTAAAATCAGAGCCAGACCATTCAGGAGAGAAGTTGGGAAACACTTCTTCACACAAAGGGTGGTAGAAGTGTGGAACCCTCTCCCACAGAAAGCAGTCGATGCCAGCTCAATTAATCATTTTAAATCTGAGAGCGATAGATTTTTGCTAGACAAGGGAGCAAAGGGATATGGAGCCAAGGCAGGTGGATGGAGTTGAGACACAGATCGGCCATGATCTCATTGAATGGCGGAACAGGCTGGAGGGGCTGAATGGCCTCCTCCTGTTCCCATGCTCCTATTTACTCTATCAAAACCCTTCCTGTTCTGAACACCTCTGTTAAATCTCTGCTGCACCTTCTCTGCTCCAAGGAGAACAATCCCAGCTTCTCCAGTCTCTCCACATAACCAAAATCCTCTGTGTGATTGTCGTGGCGCAGCAGGCTATAGCAAGCAGCTTTCTTAAGAACATAAGAAATAGGAGCAGGAGTAGGCCATTCGGCCCTTTGAGCCTGCTCCGCCATTCAATAAGATCATGGCTGATCTTCTACCTCATCTCCACCTTCCCGCCCGATCCTCATATCCCTCAATTCCCCATGAGTCCAAAAATCTATCTGTCTCAGCCTTGATTATACTCAATGACTGAGCCTCCACAGCCCTCTGGGGCAGAGAATTCCAAAGATTCACCACCCTCTGAGTGAAGAAATTTCTCCTCATCTCAGTCCTAAATGGCCGACCCCTCATTCTGAGACTGTGACCCCTGGTTCTAGACTCCCCAGCCAGGGGAAACAGTCTCCCAGCATCTACCCTGTCAAACCCTGTAAGAATTGTAGATGTTTCAATGACATCACCTCTCATTCTTAAAAATTCCTGGGAATATAGGCCCAGTCTCCTCAATCTCTCCTCATAGGACAATCCCCCCATCCCAGGAATCAGTCTGGTGAACCTTTGTTGCACTCCCTCTAAGGCAAGTATATCCTTCCTTAGGTAAGGAGACCAAAACTGTACACAATACTCCAGGTGTGGTCTCACCAAGGCCCTGTATAATTGCGGTAAGACTTTACTCTTATACTCCAATCCTTTTGTAATAAAGACAAACGTACCACTTGCTTTCCGAATTGCTTGCTGCACCTGCGTTGTTAGATCGGGTAATTAATTTCAGTGGACCACACTGATCTGAGGTCAACACACTAAAATAAAAGTTTGCGAGTCTGGTGGTAAGTTTTAAATAGTCGATTTATTGCATCACTTGATTTACACTGTTTGACTTCCTTCATCCGACTAACATCATATTCAAAATGGCTGGTTTTTATACAGCAGCAGATGTACCCACCCCCTTTATTACCATTGGCTCAGCGGCATGCATGCAGAGCTATGGTTGGTTCAACTACATCACACTGATTGGATCTCTGATACATCAATCATTCCTTTGTTCTCTAGTTAAGCAGAATCATCACTTTCAGTTTTAAGCTAAGATCAGCACTTTCACAGTTTAAGCTAAATCAGCATTTTCATTGTTCTCAGCTTTTAAGTCAGCCGATGTGACGTTACCAGCTGTGATTGGATCTGATACATCACACCATCCTTTGGCATGTGGTCAGCTTAAGCATATTCTGATTTCTTTAAATCATTAGATTTTAATCATATTAAAATCTATGTTATTAAAATATATATATATATATTCCCTAACATGCGTGTTAACTTTCAGTGCCTCGTGTACAAGGACACCCAGGTCCCTCTGAACACCAACATTTCCCAATCTCTCACCATTTAAAAAATACTCTGCTTTTCTATTTTTCCTACCAAAGTGGGTTGGAGTATAAAAGCAGGGAAGTCCGGCTACAACTGTACAGGGTATTGGTGAGACCACACCTGGAGTACTGCGTACAGTTTTGGTCTCCGTATTTAAGGAAGGATATACTTGCATTGGAGGCAGTTCAGAGACGATTCACGAGGTTAATTCCAGAGATGAGGGGATTGACTTATGAGGAAAGGTTGAGCAGGTTGGGCCGATACTCATTGGAGTTTAGAAGAATGAGAGGTGATCTGATTGAAACATAAGATACTGAGGGGGCTCGACAGGGTAGATGCAGAGAGGATGTTTCCCCTCGTGGGGAAATCTAGAACTCGGGGGCATAGTTTCAGAATAAAGGGTCGCCCTTTTAGAACTGAGATGAGGAGGAATTTCTTCTCTCCGAGGGTCGTAAATCTGTGGGATTCTCTGCCCCAGAGAGCTGTGGAGGCTGGGTCATTAAATACATTTAAGGTGGAGATAGACAGATTTTGGCAAGATACGGGAGTGAAGGGTGATGGGGAGCGGGCGGGGGAGTGGCTTTGAGCCCAGGGTCAGCCATGATCTTATTGAATGGTGGAGCAGGCTCGAGGGGCCAAGTGGCCTATTCCTGCTCCTATTTCTTATGTTCAAAGTGGATAACTTCACACTTCTCCACATGATATTCCATCTGCCATGTTCTTGCCCATTCACTTAACCTGTCTATATCCCTTTGCAGCCTCTTTGTGTCCTCCTCACAACTTATTTTCCCACCTAGCTTTGTATCGTCAGCAAACTTGGATACATTGCACTCGGTCCCCTCATCTAAGTCATTGATGGAGATTGTGAATAGCTGAGGCCCCAGCACTGATCCTTGCGGGACCCCACTAGTTACAGCCTGCCAGCCCGAAAATGAGCCGTTTATTCCTACTCTCTGTTTTCTGACCGTTAACCAATCCTCAATCCATGCTAATATTACCCCCAATCCCATGAGCCCGAATGTAGTGTGACAGCACCCTGGGAGGAAAGGGCACCTGCTCCTGATCGCCACCCACTTAACTTGACAAGGTCGGACTGTCTACACCACAACTCCAGATATCCACAGCCATGCCTCAGCTGTCCAGAGCCTTGCTCAGGCCCCATCCGGAGGACTGCCTTCAGTTTCAGGCACCGCACCTCAGAAAAGGACACACTGGCCTCGGAGGGGGTGCCGGGCCGATTCACCAGGAGGACACCGGGGCTGAGAAGGCCTCATTATGGGGACGGAACCATCGAATGAAACAGCACAGAAGGGAGGCCATTCGGCCCACCGTGCCTGTGCCGGCTCTTTGGTCGAGCTCTCCGATTAGTCCCACTCCCCCCTGCTCTTTCCCCCTCGCCCTGTAAATGTCTCCCCTTCAAGTATTTACCCACTTTTTTGAGAGTTACTATTGAATCTGCTTCCACCGCCCTTCCAGGCAGTGCATTCCAGATCATAACTGGCTGTGTTTAAAATCTGTTTCCTCATGTCGCCTCTGGTTCTTTTGCCTGAAATCTGTGTCCTCTGGTTACCGACCCTCCAGCCACTGGAAACAGTTTCTCCTTATTTACTCGATCCAAACCCTTCATGGTTTTGACCCCCTCGATCAGATCTCCCCTTAACCTTAGCTGGGCAGGTGGAAGGGGTATCAGTGGGAGAGCATTGTGGGGGTAGTGATCATAAAAACATAGAAGATAGGAACGATGTGTCGGTGCAGGCTCGATGGGCCGAAATGGCCTCTATCTGCACTGTAGATTCTGTGATTCTGAGGAGTGGGCCATTCAGCCCTTTAATGAGATCATGGCTGATCATCCAAATTCAGTACCCGGTCCCTGCTTTCTTCCCATATCCCTTGATCCCTTTAGCCTTAAGAAATATATCCAACTCCTTGAATAGCCATGATCGCATTGAATGGCGGAGCAGGCTCGAGGGGCCGAATGGCCGACTCCTGCTCCTATCCTCTATGTTTCTAAAATAGACTTTGCTTGCTTTGCTGACTCAGCAAACCTCATTTGCTTTGCTGTTTTTTGGCTGACTAAATAAAAGTTTTTTTTTGGCTGCATGCAGGTATTTAATTGAGTTAGTTCAGGCTTGCTGTCAGTCCTGGCCCCGCCCCTTCCTGCACCTCATTGGCTGACACCGCTGTCAATCGACACCACGAGGGGGAAGGGAGGGTGATTGACAGGTGACGATTGATAGAAGCGCCTGCCCGCGCTGTGATTGGTGCAGGGGAAGGCAAGTGGGCGTGTCCGGCCCACGTGGGGGAGACGAAGGCTGGCTGGAGCGCATGCGCAGCCTGCCACGCACCGTTGGGAAGCTTTTCAAATTTTTTTTTGCGAAACAAATTGAAAACACTCATTAATCCCCCCAACCTGCTCCCCCTTAAAGTGCGATTATTATTATTCTTGTTTTTCCTCATTTGTGTGGGGTGTCTTTTTTTTACCTTGCGGTGGCGTGCGCCGATCTAACCGACCCCTGGGCGTTGCGTGCTGGTGTCAGCGCGTAATCAGAGGGGGGGTTGATTGACGCGAGGCGCCCACCAATCAGAAGCGCGGAAAAGGCTGGGAGGACCGGGCGGGCTGACGGTCCTCCAACCAATGGCGGCGCGGGAGGGAGGGGGGCGGGACCTCGGTGGGCTGCAGGCCGCTTTCCTGCTTTCATTGTCTGCAGGAGCTGTTAAAGGGAAGGGGAGGAGGGTGGAGAAAAAACAAGCTTGTGAGTGTTTATTCCTTTGCATTACCTTTATTGCAAGGCTATTCATCAATTGCATTCATTTAAAAATAAGTGAACCTTTTCTCTTTTCGACTTTTATCCAGAACAAAGAGCCCTGGTGCTGTGAACATTTTGGTGGGCAGCCACTTTTAAAGGGACAAAGACCAGCATTCTTCCTCCTCTCTCTCTCTCTCTCTTGTGAGTATTTGTGGTGGGTGAGAGGGGTGGGGGGGTGAGTCAAAGGGGACTGCGGCCCCTTTTCAACCAAAGAAATTGCATGGCCATTTAAAGGGGAATGGGTGCCCCCCAGGTATTTAAAGGGGCAGTGCCTCTCTCTGTATCATGTAAGAGCAGGGAGGTTCTGCTTGAACTTTACGACAACACCAGTTAGGCCACCGCATGCAGTTCTGGTCGTCCCCATTGCAGGAAAGATGTGACTGTGTGCTCGAGACGGGAGATTTTCGAGGATGTTGCCAGGACTAGAGAATTTCAGCTACAAGGAAAGATTGAATACATAGAAACATAGAAGATAGGAGCAGGAGTAGGCCATTCGGCCCCTCGAGCCTGTTCCGCCATTCAATGAGATCATGGCTGATCATCCAAATTCAGTACCCTGTCCCTGCCTCCTCCCCATATCCCTTTAGCCTTAAGAAATATATAAGTACAGGAGTAAAGAAGTCTTACTCCAATTATATAGGGCCTTGGTGAGACCACACCTGGAGTACTGTGTACAATTTTGGTCTCCTTACCTAAGTAAGGATATACTTGCCATAGAGGGAGTGCAATGAAGGTTCACGAGATTGATTCCTGGGATGGCGGGACTGTCGTATGAGAAGAGATTGAGTAAACTAGGCCTGTATTCTCTTGAATTCAGAAGATTGAGAGGGGATCTCATTGAAACTTATAAAAGTCTAACAGGACTAGACAGACTAGATGCAGGAAGGATGTTCCTGATGGCGGGGGAGTCCAAAACCAGGGGTCACAGTCTAAGGATAAGGGGTAAGCCATTTAGGACAGAAATGAGGAGGAATTTCTTCACCCAGAGAGTGGTGAACCTGTGGAATTCTCTGCCACAGAGGGCGGTGGAGGCCAATTCATTAAATATATTCAAGAAGAAGTTAGATATATTTCTTAAGGCTAAAGGGATCAAGGGATATGGGGAGAAGGCAGGGACCGGGTACTGAGTTTGGATGATCAGCCGTGATCTCATTGAATGGCGGAACAGGCTCGAGGGGCCGAATGGCCTACTCCTGCTCCTATCTTCCATGTTTCTATGTCTTAAAGGAGTATAGCAAGGCGGAGAGGTTCAGGGAGGGAATTACAGAGCTTAGGGCCGAGGCAACAGAAGACACGGCCACTGATGGTTGAGCGATTATAATCAGGGATGCTCAAGAGGGCAGAATTGGAGGAATGCAGATGTCTCGGGGGTGGGGGGGGCGTTTTTTTGGAACCGAGGAGGCTGAGGGGAGAGCTGATTGAGGTGTATAAAATTCTGAGGGGCCTAGATAGGAAGGACCTATTTCCCTTGGCAGAGGGGTCCACAACCAGGGCGCATAGATTTAAAGTAATTGGTCGGAGGTTTAGAGGGGAATTGAGGAGAAATGTTTTCACCCAGTGGGTGGTGGGGGTCTGGAACTCACTGCCTGACAGGGTGGTAGAGGCAGAAACTCTCATCACATTTTAAAAAGTACTTGAATGTGCACTTGAAGTGCCGTAACCTACAAGGCTACGGACCAAGTGCTGGAAAGTGGGATTACTGTGGATAGCACTTAATCGGCCGGCACGGACAAGATGGGCCAAATGGCCTCCTTCTGTGCCGTAATTTTTCTGTGATTCTATCGCAGGGGGCGGGTGGTTGTGAGGCTGAAGGGAATAACTAAGATAGGGAGGGGCGAGGCCATGGAGGGATTTGAAAACAAGGATGAGAATTTTGAAATCGAAACATTGCTTAACCGGGAGCCAATGTAGGTCAGCGAGCACAGGGGTGATGGGTGAATGGGACTCGGCGTTGAGTTACGACACGGGTAGTTTTGGATCACCTCAAGTTTACATAGGGCAGAATGTGGGAGGCCAGCCAAGAGTGCGTTGGAATAGTCGAGTCTCGAGGTAACAAAGGCCCAGGTGAGGGTTTCAGCAGCGGATGAGCTGAGGCAGGGGTGGAGACGGACGATGTTACGGAGGTGGAAGTAGGCAGTCTTTGTTATGCTGTGGATATGTGTTCGGAAGCTCATTTCAGGGTCAAATATGACACCAAGGTTGTGAACAGTGTGGTTCAGCCTCAGAGAGATGTTAGGGAGAGGGATGGAGTCAGTGGCTAGGGAACAGAGTTTGTGGCAGGGACTGAAAACAATTGCTTCAGTCTTCCTAATATTTAATTGGAGAAACTTTCTGCTCACCCAGAACCAGATTAGAGATCGTGGAGGGGTCCAGAGAAGTGGTGGTGAGGTAGAGCTGGGTGTCGTCAGTGTACATGTGGAAACTGACGCTGTGTTTTCAGATGATGTCACCAAGGGGCAGCATTTAGATGAAAAATAGGAGGGGCCCAAGGATAGATCCTTGGGGGACACCAGAGGTAACGATGCGGGAGTGGGAAGAGAAGCCATTGCAGGTGATTCTGTGGCTACGATTAGATAGATAAGAATGGAACCAGGCGAGTGCAGTCCCACCCAGCTGGACAACGGTGGAGAGGTGTTGGGAGAAGGATGGAGTGGTTAACCGTGTCAAAGGCTGCAGACAAGTCAGGAAGGATGAGGGGGGATAGTTTACCTTTGTCACAGTCACAAAGGATGTCATTTTTGACTTTGAAACTTGATTTGACTTCAGGGCCAAGTCAGTGAGGTGGATTGGGCTGTTTCTGGCCCGCTGGTTATTGTGGGCACGGCCGAACACCAGTGGGACCGGCTCTGCCCTGTTTGTTCTTTGAGGCAAAATAAGCCAACAAAAATTCCTGCTTCCCCCCCTTACCCTTTCTACACTCCTTTTACAGGGTTTTAGAAGTGGAGCATTTACAGACAGGAAGCTCAAACCAAACATCACCTCAAGATCGGAGAGTTATGTGATTCCTCAGGACGTGATTCAGTCGCTCCTCCAATCTGCTGGCACACCCATGAGTTCACACTGATGAGAGACCTTTTAAATGTACTGAAAGAGTTTCAAAATCTACAAATACCTGAAGCGACACCAGTGGCCACACACTGGGGGAAACCCGGGCCCCGTGTGTGGGAAGGGATTCACTCAGCCATCCGCTCCGATGATACACCAGCAAGTTCACACGAGGGAGGGACCTTTAACCCGCTCCGTGTGTGGGACGGGATTCACTCAGCCATCCGCTCCGATGATACACCAGCAAGTTCACACGAGGGAGGGACCTTTACCCCACTCCATGTGTGGGCAGGGATTAATTGCACCCTCCGTGCTGCTGAGACACCAGCTTGTCCACACCGATGAGGGACCGTTGACCTGCTCCGTGTTTTTGAAGCAATTCTCTCATTCTGCCACCCTCCTGAGACACCAGCTTGTTCACAGTGATGAGAGACCGATTAAATGTTCTGACTGTGGGAAGAGATTTAAAAGGTCCCAGGATCTGAAGAGACACCAGCTGGAGAGAGCAGGAGGGATTCTGTTCACCTGCTCCCTGTGTGGGAAGAGATTCACTCGGTCCTCAAATCTGCTGGCACACCAGCGAGTTCACACTGGAGAGAGGCCGCTGAAACATTCCGACTGTGGGAAAAGCTTTCAAATGTCCCAGGAGCTGAAGGGACACCAGCTGGAGAGAGCAGGAAAGACGCCGTTCACCTGCTCCGTATGTGGGAAGGGATTCACTCAGTCATCCAACCTGTTGAGACACCAGCGAGTTCACACTGGGGAGAGGCCGTTCACCTGCTCCGTGTGTGGGAAGGGATTCACTCGGTCATCCCACCTGTTGAGACACCAGCGAGTTCAAACTGGGGAGAGACCGTTCACCTGCTCCGTGTGTGGGGAGGGATTCACTCAGTCATCCAACCTGTTGAGACACCAGCAAGTTCACACTGATGAGAAACCATTTAAATGTTCTGACTGTGGGAAGAGCTTTAAAACCTCTGGGTATCTGAAGAAACACCAGCGAGTTCACACCGACGAGAGACCGTTTACATGTTCTGTTTGTGGGATGAGATTTAAAACCTCTGGGGATCTGAAGCAACACCAGCGAGTTCACACTGATGAGAGACCATTTACATGTTCTGTCTGTGGGATGAGCTTTAAAAGCGCTGGTGATCGGAAGGAACACCAGCGAGTTCACTCCGATCAGAGACCATTTACATGTTCTGTCTGTGGGGTGAGCTTTAAAAGCTCCAGGAATCTGATCGGACACCAGCGAGTTCACACTGGGGAGAGATCGTTCACCTGCTCCGTGTGTGGGAAGGGATTCACTCGGTCATCCCACCTGCTGACACACCAGCAAGTTCACACAGTTCTGTAGTGCAGGGCCCTGGGGTGACATGAACATGGAATGGATTAATGTTTTATAAATTCTTGTACTGCTGTTTAATCTTTAAGACTGTTGAGCTGATGATTCCCTTCCTTGACAGTTCATGGTGTTACATAGAATGTACAGCACAGAAACAGGCCATTCGGCCCAACTGGTCCATGCCAGTGTTTATGCTCCACACCCACCCTACTTCAATTAACCCGATCAACATCTCCTCCCATTCCTTTCTCCCTTCTGTGGCTTCCTCATTAATCCATCTGTGCTGTTCACCTCAGCTACTCCTTATGGTAGCGAGTTCACCATTCTCTGGGTAAAGATATTTCTCCTGAATTCCCTCCTGGATTTGTTAGTGACTTTTATATTTATAGCCACATAAATATGATGAGATTCTGTTAAGCTGACCAGTATGTTGTTGTACTTTGTCTTTTTCTGATGAATGAAACATTACTGAGCCCCTGTACCCATGTTATGGGATGAAGTGCCAGACAAGTGAAGGCACAACGTCTGGGTGTGAATCTAATAATAACCTCACGGACCATATAGGTGTGATAACCAGACGGGCTTGTGGTTATAGTCTGGTCACAGATGGACTAAATTCCCTGAATTAGCAGGAGTTCAGGAGGCGGTCAACAGACGGGTCCAAACAATCCCATTTCCTGAGCGGTAACCAAGCTTGTGTATAAGAACAGGCCACTTAAGCCATTGTCAGTTGGAACAGACTCGAGAAGATCGCGAGTGAATCCACTGTACTTCTATTCTCCAGATTGAGGGAATTATCACCTGATCTGTGTTATGCAGCGCTCTTAATAAAGTCTGGAGAGACAACTTGTGTTCTTGTGAGCTTGATTATCTGGTATCCGAAGCCCTGGGACTCCCGATCATTAGAGTCAACCTCAGTGTGTGGAAAGGGATTCCCTGGTGTATCCCACCCGCTGACACACCAGAGTGTCCACAGTGTGACTGCGGTGGTTCGATTCCACTGTTTCCGATGCCTTTAATCACATCCAGGACTGAACAATGTTAATTCAGGCAACTGGGGCTTGTTAATGTTAAAACCCCAATAACTGGGCTGGATTTAAAGATTATTCCCTGTTCTCTCAGTACTCATGAGCAGAGAGAAACTGATGTTATAGAATCATAGAGCACAGTAGGATGCCTTTCGGCCCATCATGCTGCTGCTGGCTCTCTGAAAGAGCGATGCAATTAGTCCCACTGCCCTGCTCTTTCCCCACAGCCCTGCAAATTTCTGCTTTTAGTATATATCCAATTCCCTTTTGACAGTTACTATTGAATCTGCTTCCACCTCCCATTCAGACAGTGCATTCCAGATCATCACAATTCGCTGTGTAAAAAAAGTCTCGTCATTTCCTCTCTCGATTCTTTTGCTAATGATCTGAAATCTGTGTCCTCTCGTTACCGACCCTCCTGCCAGTGACAACAGCTTCTCCTTGTTTGCTCGATCAAAACCCCTCATAATTTTGAGCACCTCGATCACAGCGCCACTTAACCGTCTCTGCTCCAAGTTATATTGCCATTGTTTTGTGAATTGTTGCTGTGATCGAGGTGCTGGATGTCCATGGCTGGGGAATGGGACATTCTATCCTCGTGAGCACCGAGTGTCAGCATCAAGCAATCTCTGGTCAGGGACTGGCTTTTTAAACTGCCTCACCTGAGCTTTTTGACTCCCTGATTTCATTATTAAACATTTCAGAGTTTTTGCAGAGTGACCAAGTCTGAACAGATAAATGTGAGGTATTACATTTTGGTAGGAAGAATGGGGAGGTCACTTATCACTTGGAGGGTGCGAGTCTAGGTGGGGTAGAGGAACAAAGGGATCTCTGAGTACAAATACACAAATCACTAAAAGTTGCGACACAGGTTAGCAAGGCCATAAAAAAAAGCAAACCAAGCACTAGGGTTTATTTCTCGAGGTATAGAATTCAAAAGTAGTGAAGTTATGCTAAACCTGTATCGAACCTTGGTTAGACCACACTTAGAGTACTGCGTACAGTTCTGGTCGCCATATTATAAAAAGGATATAGAGGCACTGGAGAGGGTGCAGAGAAGATTTACAAGGATGATACCAGAAATGCGAGGGTATACATATCAGGAAAGGATGAACAGGCTGGGTCTCTTTTCTCTTGAAAACAGAAGGCTGAGGGGTGACCTAATAGAGGTCTTTAAAATTATGAAAAATGTTGATAGAGTGGATACAGAGAGAATGTTTCCACTTGTGGGGAAGAGCATAACTAGAGGCCATCAATATAAGATAGTCACCAAGAAATCCAATAGGGAATTCAGAAGAAACTTCTTTACCCAGAGAGTGGTGAGAATGTGGAACTCGCTGCCACAGGGAGTGGTTGAAGCGAATAGTATCGATGCATTTAAGGGGAGGCTAGACAAGCATATGAGGGAGAAGGGAATCGAGGGTTATGCTGATAGATTTAGATGAGGAAAGACGGGAGGAGGCTCGAGTGGAGCATAAACACCGGCAAGGACTGGTTGGGCCGAATGGCCTGTTTCTGTGCCGTATATCCAATGTAATCCTATGTCAAGTATCCCAGCTGGCATAGCTCCAGGCACTTTAGCTCAGTGGGCAGCACTCTCACCTCTGAGTCAGAAGGTCGTGGGTTCAAGTCCCAGTCCAGAGACTTGAGCATAAAAATCTAGGCTGACACTCCAGTACTGAGAGAGTGCTGCGCTGTCAGAGGTGCCGTCTTTTGGATGAGATGTTAAACCGAGGCCCCCGTCTGCTCTTTCAGGTGGATGTAAAAGATCCCATGGCACTACATTGAAGAAGAGCAGGGGAGTTCTCCCCGGTGTCCTGGGGCCAATATTTATCCCTCAATCAACATCACTGAAATAGATTATCTGGTCATTGTCACATTGCTGTTTGTGGGAGCTTGCTGTGCGCCAATTGGCTGCCGTGTTTCCTGCATTACAACAGTGACTACACTTCAGAAGTTCTTCATTGGCTGTAAAGCACTCTGGGACGTCCTGAGGTTGTGAAAGGCGCTATATAAATGCAAGTCTTTCTTTCTGAGCAAGAGGGCGAGTGTCAGTGGTTGGAGGGAGGAGCTCAGTGTTGTCACTGGGTGGACAGAGACAGATTGAAGCTAAAAGACAGAATGCTGAAGTTTGGAATGATAACACCCAAAGTCAGGAGATGAGCCCTTTGCCTAGATAAGGGAGGTGGTTGCTAAGACACCCACAGACCTAATAACACTGCAAACTGCTCAGGCAGTAGACTTGTTGCAACATGTGAGGTCACGAGTGAGTTGGTGCACAGACAACAGCGCCTTGGGCATTCCTGAGAGAGACAAACTGGTTCTGTAACCGGGAAAACAGGTTGAGGCTCGCCTGAGGTGTTAACACAGAGTCAGCCTGGGGATGGGATGATCAATGACTGGTGGATAAGAACAGAGAGGCCTACGTGCAGCCCCAGGCAGTCGAATAGTATCAAGATAGAAATAACAACAGAAAATGCTGGAAACACTCAGCAGGTCCGGCAGCATCGAGGAGAGAGAAATAGAGTCAACGTTTCAGGTCGAGGACACTTCGTCAGAACTGGAAAAGTTTAGAGAAGAGAGATTTTTAAGCAGAGGCAGGGAGGAGGGGAGGAACGAACAAAGGGAAGGTTTGTGATAGGGTGGAAGAACAAAGGGAAGGTCTGTGATAGGATGGAAGAACAAAGGGAAGGTCTGTGATAGGATGGAAGAACAAAGGGAAGGTCTGTGATAGGATGGAAGGACAAAGGGAAGGTCTGTGATAGGATGGAAGAACAAAGGGAAGGTCTGTGATAGGATGGAAGGCAGGAGAGATTGACTGACAAAAGGGATGATGGTGCAAGGCAAAAGGAGAGGTAATGGGACAAGTTAAGAAACAAAAGATGGCTCTAGATGAGGCGTGAATGATGATGGCAGCAACATTAACAGCTACAATGTGAGAAAACGAGAAAAATATTAAAATATATAAAGAAATACAGGTTATAGTCTGAAATTGTTGAACTCGATGTTGAGTCCGGCAGGCTGTAAAGTGCCTAATCGAAAGATGAGGTGCTGTTCCTCGAGCTTACGTTGAGCTTCGTTAGAACAGTGTAAGAGGCCGAGGACAGAGAGGTCCGAGTGGGAGTGGTGCGGAGAATTAAAGTGACAGGCGACCGGAAGCTCGGGGTCACCCTTACGGACTGAATGGAGGTGTTCCTCAAGGCAGTCACCCAATCTGCGTTTGGCCTCCCCAGTGTAGAGGAGACCACATCGTGAGCAGTGAATACAGTATGCTAGATTGCAAGAAGTACAAGTTGATGCGCTATCAATCACTCAAAAGACTGAGGTTAAGCGAGTAACTAACAGGCTTTTATTAACAAGAGAATGAAGGTGTGCCTCGAGTGGTCGACCAGTCCAGAATACAGAGGGACTGTGGAGCAGTCACCTTTATACCTGGACTCGTGGGAGGAGTCAGCCGAGGCATGTACAGACATGTACACAGTGGAATACAAACAGTTGTTTACCACATTCACCCCTTGTTTAAAAATGAGTCCGGCGGGGTGAAGTGTATTAAAAGTTTGTGTATTGGAGTCTCTCCGGAGGTCTTGTCGGCCGCTGTGATCGACGTGGCGACGGCAGGAGTAGTGAAGCTTCCGGCGTCGAGTCCCGCGTAGGCTGGGGCACTGGTGTGTAGTCCTCGTGGGTGTCGAGCGGGTCGCGGGGCCCAGGCGTGGCGTCTGCTGGGGTTGGATATTGGATCGTGGGGGGGGGTGGTAGTGAGTAGTGGGTTACTGGGGCCCCCAAGGGTGCGAGGTCTCGTATGGAGACTGTGTCCTCCCGCCCGTCCGGGTACGCAATGTAAGCGTACTGGGGGTTGGCGTGGAGGAGGTCGACCCTCTCGACCAGGGGGTCCGTTTTATGGGTCTTTACGTGTCTTCTCAGTAGGACCGGCCCTGGGGATGTCAGCCATGGCGGTAGCGATGTCCCCGATGTGGACTTCCTTGGGAAGACAAACATTTTCTCATGGGGGGTGGCGTTAGTGGCAGTGCAGAGCAGTGACCGAATAGAGTGGAGCGCATCGGGGAGCACATCCTGCCAGCGGGAGGTCGGAAGGCCCCTAGACTTTAAGGCTAGCAGGGCGGCCTTCCAAACTGTCGCATTCTCTCTTTCCACCTGTCCGTTCCCCCGGGGGTTGTAACTGGTGGTCCTGCTTGTGGCAATACCCCTAGCGAGCAGGTACTGGCGGAGTTCGTCGCTCATAAACGATGAGCCCCGGTCGCTATGGATATAGCTGGGGAAACCGAACAGGGTGAAGAGGTCATTCAGACATTTAATGACCGTGGCACTGGTCATGTCCGGGCAGGGGATGGCGAACGGGAAACGGGAGTACTCATCAATAATGTTGAGGAAGTACACATTACGGTCGGAGAAGGGGAGAGGCCCTTTAAAATCAATGCTCAGGCGCTCGAAGGGGCGAGTGGCTTTTATCAGGTGAGCCCTGTCTGGTCTATAAAAGTGCGGTTTGCACTCAGCGCAGACTTGGCAGTTCCTGGTCATGGTCCTGACCTCCTCAATGGAGTAAGGCAGGTTGCGGGCCTTGATGAAGTGGAAGAACCTGGTGACCCCCGGGTGGCAGAGGTCATTGTGGAGGGCCCGCAGTCTATCGATCTGCGCGCTGGCGCAGGTGCCACGCGATAGAGCATCCGGGGGTTCATTGAGCTTCCCGGGCCGGTACAAGATCTCGTAATTGTAGGTGGAAAGTTCGATTCTCCACCTCAAGATCTTGTCGTTTTTGATTTTGCCCCTCTTCTTGTTGTTAAACATAAAAGCAACTGAACGCTGGTCAGTGAGCAGGGTAAATCGTTTTCCGGCCAGGTAATGCCTCCAATGACGCACAGCCTCCACAATAGCCTGGGCCTCCTTCTCAACAGCGGAGTGTCTGGTCTCCGGGCCCTGGAGGGTTCGTGAAAAGAAGGCCACGGGTCTCCCCGCCTGATTAAGGGTAGCGGCCAGGGCAAAGTCGGACGCGTCGCTTTCCACCTGGAAGGGGATGGATTCGTCCACTGCGTGCATGGTGGCTTTGGCAATGTCTTCCTTGATACGGTGGAAGGCTAAACGGGCCTCTGCCGTCAAGGGAAAAGAGGTGGACTTGATCAGCGGACGGGCCTTGTCTGCATAGTAGGGGACCCACTGGGCATAATAGGAGAAAAACCCTAGGCACCTCTTCAGGGCCTTGAGGCAGTGGGGCAGTGGGAGTTCCATAAGGGGATGCATCCGGTCGGGGTCGGGACTGATGACTCCGTGTTCCACAACACAGCCAAGGATGGCGAGGCGGGGTGTGCGGAATATGCACTTCTCCTTGTTATACGTCAGGTTCAGGAGTTGGGCGGTGCAGAGGAATTTTTCGAGGTTTGCGTCATGGTCCTGCAAGTCATGGCCGCAGATGGTCACATTGTCCAGATATGGGAAAGTGGCCTGCAACGCATTTTGATTGACCATCCGGTCCATCTCCCTTTGGAAGATGGAGACCCCGTTGGTGACGCCAAAGGGAACCCTAAGGAAGTGATAGAGGCGGCCGTTTGCCTCAAAGGCAGTATACTGGCGGTCCTCAGGGTGGATAGGGAGCTGGTGGTACGCTGATTTCAGGTCAATGGTCGAGAAGACGCGGTACTGCGCGATCTGCTTGACCATATCAGCTATGCGGGGGAGTGGGTAAGCGTCCAGCAGGGTGTAGCGATTTATTGTCTGGCTGTAGTCGATGACCAGGCGCTGCTTCTCGCCGGTCTTAACGACCACAACCTGGGCTCGCCGGGGCTGGTGCTGCCCTCAATAATCCCCTCCTTCAGGAGCCGCTCCACTTCGGTTTTAATGAAAACCCTGTCTCCGGCACTGTATCGCCTGCTCTTTGTGGCGATGGGCTTACAGTCGGGGGTGAGGTTAGCAAACAGTGGGGGGGGGGTGACTCTGAGTGTGGAGAGGTTGCACCTGGTACGCGGCGGGCAATTTGGAAGCTGCTGGCTGCGGACTGTGAGTGGGGGGAGGGGTCCACCGTACGCCATCGTAACACTTTTAAGGTGGCACTGAAAATCTAACCCCAGTAGAACGGCAGCGCAGAGGTGGGGCAGGACCAGAAGTTTAAAATTATCGTACACAGTCCCGTCTACTAAGAGTGTCACCACGCAGTAGCCGCCAATGTCCGCCGACTGGGACTCGGAGGCCATAGAAATCCGCTGGTGCGCAGGCAGGACTGGGAGAGAGCAACGCCGCACCGTGTCGGGGTGGATGAAGCTCTCCGTGCTCCCAGAGTCAAAAAGGCAGATTGTTTCATGACCATTTACCTTAATGTCCATTGTGGACCGGGCCAGTTGGTGCGGTCTCGCTTGGTCCAGCGTAACGGAGGCCAGCGTAGGGGTCGGTGTGTCATTGCGGGTATCAGATGAGGCGGTGTTGGGGGCCTGCTGCGTCCCGGCTGGCGTCCAAGATGGCGGCGTCCATGATCCCCATGTGGCTGGAGGCGTCCAAAATGGCTGCTGTTCCGGTGGTTCGCACATGGCTGGGGAGGCCCAAGATGGCGGCCAGCACGGCCCACACGCGGCGCTGCTGGGGTTCGGGGTGGCTTTGGCCCTGCAGACGCTGGCGTAGTGTCCCTTCTTCCCGCAGTCCGAGCAGATCGCATTTTTCGCCGGGCAGCGCGCTCTGGGGTGTTTGGCCTGGCCACAGAAGTAGCATTTCTGGCCTTGGGACACTGCTGCGGTAGTTGGGCCGTTGCTGGGATGTGGCTGGGGTGGCACGGCGCTATGAGACGGTCCTACCGTGTCCCAAGCTGTCATTCCCCGCGGCGTCCACGGTGCAGAGGAGTAGGCATCCATGCCCCGGTAGGCTGCGTCCAATGATAGTGCGAGTTCAGAGGCCTTGTTGAGGTCGAGGTCACTCTGCTCCAACAGTCGCTGTCGGGTGTAATTGGACCTGTGGCCCGCTACAAAAGCGTCCCGGATAAGTTCCTCTGTGTACACGGCGGCCTTTACATCCTTACAACCACAGGCCCGGCCAAGCACAGACAGTGCCTGAAGTTATTCCTCGGTCGATTCCCCAGGTTGTTGTTTACGACTCCCCAGGAGGTGCCTGGCGTACACCTCGTTCACTGGGCGCGTGTACTGGTCCTTGAGGAGCTTGATAGCAGCCGTGTACGAGGTCGCGTCCTGGATGACCGAGTACGCTCGGTGGTTCACCTTGGAGGTCAGGACATTCAGTTTGTCCTCATCCGATTTGACCGTTGCAGCGGAGGCGATCAGGAATTTTTCAAAGCACCTAAGCCAGTGAGCAAACTTGGTGGATGCGTCCGCCTCCCGATGGTCTAAGTCCAGGCATGCTGGTGTGAGGATCTTCTCCATTATAAAAAATCTTGTTAATAAAATTGATGCGCTATCAATCACTCAAAAGACTGAGGTTAAGCGAGTAACTAACAGGCTTTTATTAACAAGAGAATGAAGGTGTGCCTCGAGTGGTCGACCAGTCCAGAATACAGAGGGACTGTGGAGCAGTCACCTTTATACCTGGACTCGTGGGAGGAGTCAGCCGAGGCATGTACTGACATGTACACAGTGGAATACAAACAGTGGTTTACCACACAAGTAAATCGCTGTTTCGCCTGGAAGGGGTGTTTGGGGCCCTGGACAGTGGGAAGGGAGGAGGTAAAAGGGCAGGTGTTGCATCTCCTGCGCTTGCACGGGAAGGTGCCGGGCAAAGGGGAAGGGGCGTTGTGGGTGATAGAGGAGTGGACTAGGGTGTCTCGGAGGGAGTGGTCCCTTCGGAATACTGAAAGGTGAGGTGAGGGGAAGATGTGTTTGGTGGTGGGATCACGCTGGAGGTGGCGGAAATGGCGGAGGATGATCCGTTAAATGTGGAGGTTGGTGGGGTGAAAGGTGAGCACAAGGGGAACCCTATCGTGGTTCTGGGAGGGAGGGGAAGGGGTGAGAGCAGAAGTGCGGGAGATAGTACGGACACGGTCAAGGGTCATGCCAACCACAGTAGAGGGGATTCCTCAGTTGAGGAAAAAGGAAGACATGTCGGAAACACTGGTATGGAAGGTGGCATCGTCAGAGCAGATGCGGCGGAGACGGAGAAACTGGGAGAATGGAATAGAGTCCTTACAGGAGGCGGGGTGGGTGGAAGTGTGGTCCAGGTAGCTGTGGGAGTCAGTGGGCTTATAATAGTTGTTGGTCAATAGCCTATCCCCAGAAATGGAGACAGAGAAGTCGAGGAAGGGATGGGAAGAGTCAGAGATGGACTATGTGAAGGTGAGGGGAGGGTGGAAATTGGAAGCAAAGTGAATGAAATGTTGTAGTTCAGGGCAAGAGCAGGAAATGGCACCAATACAGTCATCAATGTAGCGGAAAAAGAGGTGAGGGAGGGGACCTGAGTAGGATTGGAACAAAGCTAGCATGCAGGTACAGCAAGCAATAAGGAAGGTAAATGGCATGTTGGCCTTTATTACAAGGGGGTTGGAGTATAAGAGTAAGGAAGTCTTGTTCCAATTGTACAGGGCCTTGGTGAGACCACACCTGGAGTACTGTGCACAGTTTTGGTCTCCTTATCTAAGGAAGGATATACTTGCCTTGGAGGCGGTGCAACGAAGGTTCACTAGATTGATTCCTGGGATGAGAGGGCTGTCCTATGATGAGAGATTGTGTAGAATGGGCCGATACTCTCTGGAGTTTAGAAGAATGAGAGGTGATCTCATTGAAACATACAAGATTCTGAAGGGGATTGACAGGGTAGATGCTGAGAGGTTGTTTCCCCTGGCTGGAGTGTCTAGAACTAGGGGTCACAGTCTCAGGATAAGGCGTCGGCCATTTAAGACTGAGATGAGGAGGAAATTTCTTCACTCAGAGGGTTGTGAATCTTTGGAATTCTCTGCCCCAGAGGGCTGTGAATGTTGAGTCTTTGAGTATATTCAAGGCTGAGATCGATAGATTGTTGGACTCTAGGGGAATCAAGGGATATGGGGATCGGGCGGGAAAGTGGAGTTGAGGTCGATGATCAGCCATGATCTTATTGAATGGCGGAGCAGGCTCGAGGGGCCGTATGGCTGACTCCTGCTCTTATTTCTTATGTTCTTAAAGAATGATCCACATATCCCATGAAAAGGCAGGCACAGCTAGGGCCCATGCGGTTCCCATAGCAACACCTTTAATTTGGAGGAAGTGAGCGGAGTCAAAGGAGAAGTTGCTCAATGTGAGAACAAGCTCAGCCAGGCGGAGGAGGGTGGTGGTGGATGTGGACTGGTTGGGCCTCTGTTCAAGGAAGAAGCGGAGCGCCCTCAGGCCATCCTGGTGGGGGATGGAGGTGTAGAGGGATTGGATGTCCATAGTGAAAAGGAGACGGTTGGGGCCAGGAAACTGGAAACTGTTAAAGTGGCGGAGGGCGTCGGAAGAGTCATAGAAACATAGAAGATAGGAGCAGGAGTCGGCCATTCGGCCCCTCGAGCCTGTTCCGCCATTTAATGAGATCATGGCTGATCATCCAAACTCAGTACCCTGTCCCTGCTTTCTCCCCATATCCCTTGATCCCTTTAGCCTTAAGAAATATATCCAACTCCTTCTTGAATATATTTAATGAACTGGCCTCCACTGCCTTGTGTGGTAGAGAATTTCACAGGTTCACCACTTTCTGGGTGAAGAAATTCCTCCTCATCTCTGTCCTAAATGGCTTACCCCTTATCCTTAGACTGTGACCCCTGGTTCTGCACTCCCCCGCCATTCGGAACATCCTTCCTGCATCTAGTCCCGTTAGAATTTTATAAGTTTCAATGAGATCCCCTCTCATTCTTCTAAACTCTAGCAAATATAAGCCTAATCGACCCAATCTCTCTTCATACGTCATTCCTGCCATCCCAGGTATCAGTCTGGTGAATCTTCGCTGCACTCCCTCCATGGCAAGAACATCCTTCCTCAGATAAGGCGACCAAAACTGCACACAATACTCAAGGTGTGGTCTCACCAAGGCCCTGTACAACTGCAGCAAGACACCCTTGTTCCTGTACTTGAACCCTCTCGCTACGAAGGCCAACATACCATTTGCCTTCTTAACCGCCTGCTGCACCTGCATGCTTACCTTCAGCGACTGGTACACAAGGACACCCAGGTCTCGTTGCACTTCCCCTTCTCCCAATCTATTGCCGTTCAGATTATAATCTGCCTTCCTGTTTTTGACACCAAAGTGGATAACCTCACATTTATCCACATTATATTGCATCTGCCATGCTTCTGCCCAATCACCCAACCTGTCCAAATCATACTGGAGTTTCTCAGCATCCTCCTCACAGCACACACGCCCACCCAGCTTTGTGTCATCTGCACACTGGGAGATATTACATCTAGTTCCCATGAATGTAGGCAGGAAGAGACTGGACAAGGGGAGAAAAAATAGAGTTGAGCTAGGAAGAGATAAGTTCTGTGGGGCAAGAACAGGCTGAATCGATGGGTCTACCAGGGCAGCCCGGTTTGTGGATCTTGGGAAGGAGGTATAAGCGGGCTGTGTGGGGTTGCGGGTCTATGAGGTTCACAGCCATGGAGGGAAGATCTCCAGAGGAGACGAGGTCAGTGACAGTCCTGGAAACAATGGCTTGATGTGGTAGTGGGGTCATGGTCCAGGGGGTGGTAGGAGGAGGTGTCAGAGAGTTGGTGTTCAGCCTCCGCACAGTAGAGATTGGGTCACCAAACAACAACAGCACCACCCTTGTCAGGTTTAATGACAATGTTAGGGTTGGGTCGGAGAGAACGGGATACTGCAAGCTCAGAGGGAGGTAGGTTGGAGTGAGTGAGGGGAGCAGAGAAATTGAGACACAATGTGGACACTCTGGTGTGTCAGCGGGTGGGATACACCAGCGAATCCCTTTCCACACACTGAGGTTGACTCTAATGATCGGGAGTCCTACGGTTTCGGATACCCGATAATCAAGCTCACAAGAACACAAATTGTCTCTCCAGGCTTTATTAAGAGCGCTGCATAACACAGGTCGGGTGATAATTCCCTCAATCTGGAGAATAGAAGTACAGTGGATTCACGCGCGATCTTCTCGAGTCTGTTCCAACTGACAATGGCTTAAGTGGCCTGTTCTTATACACAAGCTTGGTTACCGCTCAGGAAATGGGATTGTTTGGACCCGTCTGTTGACCGCCTCCTGAACTGCTGATTCAGGGAATTTAGTCCATCTGTGACCAGACTATAACCACAAGCCCGTCTGGTTATCACACCTATACAGTCCGTGAGGTTATTATCAGATTCACACCCAGACGTTGTGCCTTCACTTGTCTGGTACTTCATCCCATAACTCAGGGGCTCAGTAATGTTTCATTCATCAGAAAAAGACAAAGTGCAATATACTGGTCAGCTTAACAGAATCTCATCATATTTATGTGGCTATAAATATAATAGTCACTAATAAATCCGGGAGGGAATTCAGGAGAAATTTCTTTACCCAGAGAGTGGTGAGAATGGTGAACTCGCTACCACAGGGAGTAGTTGAGGTGAACAGCACAGATGGATTTATGAGGAAGCCACACAAGGGAGAAAGGAATGGGAGGATGTGTTGATCGGGTTAATTGAAGTAGGGTGGGTGTGGGGCATAAACACTGGCATGGACCAGTTGGGCTGAGTGGCCTGTTTCTGTGCTGTACATTCTATGTAACACCATGAACTGTGAAAAGGGAATCATCAGCACAACAGTCTTAAAGATTAAACAGCAGTACAAGAATTTATAAAACATTCATCCATTCCATGTTCATGTCACCCCAGCTGTCTACAGGGCCCTGCGCTACGGAACAATGTGAACTCGCTGGTGTCTCAGTAGGTGGGATGACCGAGTGAATCCTTTGCCACACACAGAGCAGGTGAACAGTCTCTTTCCTTCTCTCTCCAGCTGGTGACTCTTCAGGCCCTTTGAACATATAAATGTCTTACCACAGTCAGAACTTTTAAATGGTTTCTCATCAGTGTGTACTCACTGTTGTGTCAGTAGGTGGGATGACTGAGTGAATCCCTTCCCACACACGGAGCAGGTGAACGTCCTCTCCCCAGTGTGAACTTGCTGGTGTCCATTTAAAATCCCAGCGCTTTTAAAGCTCACCCCACAGACAGAACATGTAAATGGTCACTGATCGGAGTGAACTCGCTGGTGTGTCAGAAGGCTTGATGACAAAGTGAATCTCTTCCCACACACGGAGCAGGTGAACAGCCTTTCCCCAGTGTGAACTCGCTGGTGTCCGTTCACATTGCTGGAGCTTTTAAAGCTCATCCCACAGACAGAACATTTAAATGGTCTCTGATCGGAGTGAACTCGCTGGTGTACCTTCAGATCCCCAGAGGTTTTAAAGCTCTTCCCACAAACAGAACATTTAAATGGTCTCTCATCAGTGTGAACTCGCTGGTGTTGCTTCAGCTCCCCGGAGCTTTTAAAGCTCTTCCCACAGTCAGAACATTGAAATGGTCTCTCATCAGTGTGAATTTGCTGGTGTCTCAAAAGGTGGAATGACCGAGTGAATCCCTTCCCACACACGGAGCAGGTGAATGACCTCTTCCCAGTGTGAACTCGCTGGTGTTTGTTCACAGTCCTGGAGCTTTTAAAGCTCTTCCCACAGACAGAACATGTAAACGGTCTCTGATCGGAGTGAACTCGCTGGTGTTCCTTCAGATCACCAGAGGTTTTAAAGCTCTTCCCACAGTCAGAACATTTAAATGGTCTCTCATCAGTGTGATATCGCTGGTGTCTCAACAGGTGGGATGACCGAGTGAATCCCTTCCCACACACGGAGCAGGCGACTGGCCTCTTTCCTGCTCTCTCCAGCTGGTGTCCCTTCAGCTCCTGGGACATTTGAAAGTGTTTCCCACAGTCGGAATGTTTCAGCGGCCTCTCCCCAGTGTGAACTCGCTGGTGTGCCAGCAGGTTTGAGGACCGAGTGAATCTCTTCCCACACACGGAGCAGGTGAACAGAATCTCTCCTGCTCTCTCCAGCTGGTGTCTCTTCAGATCCTGGGACCTTTTAAATCTCTTCCCACAGACAGAACATTTAATGTGAACAAGTTGGTGTCTCAGGAGGGTGGCAGAATGAGAGAATTGCTTCAAAAACACGGAGCAGGTCAACGGTCTCTCATCGGCGTGGACGAGCTGGTGTCTCAGCAGCACGGAGGGTGCAATTAATCCCGTCCCACACACAGAGCAGGTTAAAGGTCCCTCCCTAGTGTGAACTTGCTGGTGTATCATCGGAGCGGATGGCTGAGTGAATCCCTTCCCACACACGGGGCCCGGGTTTCCCTCAGTGTGTGGCCACTAGTGTCGCTTCAGGTATTTGTAGATTTTGAAGCTCTTTCAGAACATTTAAAAGGTCTCTCATCAGTGTGAACTCACGGGTGTGCCAGCAGACTGGAGGAGCGACTGAATCAGGTCCTGAGGAATCATGTAACTCTGTCAGAATTTGATGCGATGTTTGGTTTGAGCTTCCTGTCTGTAAATGCTCCACTTCTAAAACCCTGTAAAAGGAGTGTAGAAAGGGTAAGGGGGGGAAGCAGGGTTTTTTTGGCTTATTTTGCCTCAAAGAACAAACAGGGTAGAGCCGGTACAACTGGTGTCCAGCCGTGCCCACAATAACCAGCGGGCCAGAAACAGCCCAATCCATCTCACTGACTTGGCCCTGAAGTCAAATCAAGTTTCAAAGTCAAAAATGACATCCTTTGTGACTGTCACAAAGGTAAACTATCCCCCCTCATCCTTCCTGACTTGTCTGCAGCCTTTGACACGGTTGACCACTCCATCCTTCTCCCAACGTCTCTCCACCGTCGTCCAGCTGGGTGGGACTGCACTCGCCTGGTTCCATTCTTATCTATCTAATCGTAGCCACAGAATCACCTGCAATGGCTTCTCTTCCCACTCCCGCATCGTTACCTCTGGTGTCCCCCAAGGATCTATCCTTGGGCCCCTCCTATTTCTCATCTAAATGCTGCCCCTTGGTGACATCATCTGAAAACACAGCGTCAGTTTCCACATGTACGCTGACGACACCCAGTTCTACCTCACCATCACTTCTCCCGACCCCTCCACGATCTCTAATCCGGTTCTGGGTGAGCAGAAATTTTCTCCAATTAAATATTGGGAAGACTAAAGCCATTGTTTTCAGTCCCTGCCACAAACTCTGTTCCCTAGCCACTGACTCCATCCCTCTCCCTAACATCTCTCTGAGGCTGAACCACACTGTTCACAACCTTGGTGTCATATTTGACCCTGAAATGAGCTTCCGAACACATATCCGCAGCATAACAAAGACCGCCTACTTCCACCTCGGTAACATGGCCCGTCTCCGCCCCTGCCTCAGCTCATCCGCTGCTGAAACCCTCACCTGGGCCTTTGTTACCTCAAGATTCAACTATTCCAATGCACTCCTGGCTGGCGTCCCACATTCTACCCTATGTAAACTTGAGGTGATCCAAAACTACCCGTGTCGTAACTCAACGCCAAGTCCCGTTCACCCATCACCCCTGTGCTCGCTGACCTACATTGGCTCCCAGTTAAGCAATGATTCGATTTCAAAATTCTCATCCTTGTTTTCAAATCCCTCCATGGCCTCGCCCCTCCCTATCTTAGTTATTCCCTTCAGCCTCACAACCACCCGCCCCCCACGATAGAATCACAGAAAAATTACGGCACAGAAGGAGGCCATTCAGCCCATCTTGTCCGTGCCGGCCGATTAAGTGCTCTCCACACTAATCCCACTTTCCAGCACTTGGTCCGTAGCCTTGTAGGTTACGGCACTTCAAGTGCACGTCCAAGTACTTTTTAAAATGTGATGAGAGTTTCTGCCTCTACCACCCTGTCAGGCAGTGAGTTCCAGACCCCCACCACCCACTGGGTGAAAACATTTCTCCTCAACTCCCCTCTAAAGCTCCGACCAATTACTTTAAATCTACGCCCCCTGGTTGTGGACCCCTCTGCCAAGGGAAATAGGTCCTTCCTATCTCGGCCCCTCAGAATTTTATACACCTCAATCAGGTCTCCCCTCAGCCTCCTCGGTTCCAAAGAAAACAACCTCCTCCCCCCCCCGAGACAACTGCGTTCCTCCAATTCTGCCCTCTTGAGCATCCCTGATTATAATCGCTGCAGCATCAGTGGCCGTGTCTTCTGTTGCCTCGGCCCTAAGCTCTGGAATTCCCTCCCTGAACCTCTCCGCCTCCCTTTCATATAAAATAGGAGCAGGAGTAGGCCATTCGGCCCCTCGAGCCTGCTCCGCCATTCAATGAGATCATGGCTGATCAAAACCCACCTCTGTGACCAAGCTTTTGACCATCTGCCCGAATTTCTCCTTCTGTGGCTCGGGGTCACATTTTTCAATGTCTTACAATACTCCTGTGCAGCGCCTTGGGACATTTTCCTACGTTAAGATAATAATCTGCCTTCCTGTTTTTGACACCAAAGTGGATAACCTCGCATTTATCCACGTTATACTGCATCTGCCATGCTTCTGCCCAATCACCCAACTTGTCCAAATCATCCTGGAGTTTCTCAGCATCCTCCTCACAGCACACACGCCCACCCAGCTTTGTGTCGTCTGCAAATTTGGAGATATTACATCTAGTTCCCTCGTCTAGATCATTAATATATATTGTCAATAGCTGGGGTCCAAGGACCGATCCCTGCGGTACCCCACTAGTCACTGCCTGCCACTCGGAAAAAGAGCCATTTAGTCCAACTCTTTGCTTTCTGTCTGCCAACCAGTTCTCTATCCAAGTCAATACCTTGCCCCCAATCCCATGTGCCTTAACTTTACACGCTAATCTCTTATGCGGGACCTTATCGAAAGCCTTTTGAAAGTCCAAATACACCACATCCACTGGTTCTCCCTTATCTATTTTACCAGTTACATCCTCAAAAAATTCCAGTAGATTAGTCAAGTACGATTTACCTTTTGTAAATCCATGTTGACTTTGTCCGATCCTGTCACTGTTTTCCAAGTGCTCTGCTATTACATCTTTTATAATGGACTCTAGCATTTTCCCCACTACCGATGTCAGGCTTACCGGTCTGTAATTCCCCGTTTTCTCTGTACCACCTTTTTTGAACAGTGGGGTAACATTAGCTACCCTCCAATCCATGGGTACTGTTCCAGAGTCTATAGAATTTTGGAAGATGCCCAGCAATGCATCTACTATTTCTAGGGCCACTTCCTTAAGTACCCTAGGATGTAGATTATCTTCTATGTTTCTATGTATTCAATCTTTCCTTGTTGCTGAAATTCTCTAGTCCTGGCAACATCCTCGTAAATCTCCTGTGTCGAGCAGTCACATCTTTCCTGCAATATGGGGCGAGCAGAACTGCACGCAGCACTCTAGCCGGTGGCGTAACTGCTGTTTTGTACAGTTCAAGCAGAACCTCCCTGCTCGTACATGACACAGAGAGAGGCACTGCCCCTTTAAATACCTGGGGGGCACCCATTCCCCTTCAAATGGCCAAGCAATTGTTTTTGTTGAAAAGGGGCCGCAGTCCCCTTTGACTCACCCCACCCCCTCACCCACCACAAATACTCACAAGAGAGAGAGAGGAGGAAGAATGCTGGTCCCTGTCCCTTTAAAAGTGGCTGCCCACCAAAATGTTCACAGCACCAGGGCTCTTTGTTCTGGATAAAAGTCAAAAAGAGAAAAGGTTCACTTATTTTTAAATGAATGCAGTTGATGAATAGCCTTGCAATAAAGGTAATGCAAAGGAATAAACACTCACAAGCTGGGTTTTTTCCACCCCCTCCTCCCCTTCCCTTTAACAGCTCCTGCAGACAATGAAAGCAGCCTGCAGCCCACCGAGGTCCCGCCCCCTCCCTCCCGCGCCGCCATTGGTTGGAGGACCGTCAGCCCGCCCGGTCCTCCCAGCGTTTTCCCCGCTCCTGATTGGCGGGCGCCTCGCGTCAATCACACCCCCTCCGATTACGAGCTGACGCCAGCACGCAACGCCCAGGGGTCGGTTGGATCGGCGCACGCCACCGCAAGGTAAAAAATAGACACCTCACACAAATGAGGAAAAACAAGAATAATAATAATCGCACTTTAGAGGGGAGGAGGTTGGGGGAATTAATGAGTGTTTTCAATTTGTTTCGGAAATAAAAAATATTTGAAAAGCTTCCCAACGGTGCGAGGCGGGCTGCGCATGCGCTCCAGCCAGCCTTTGTCTCCCCCACGTGGGCACGGGGGCTGGACACGCCCACTTGCCTTCCCCTGCACCAATCACAGCGCGGGCAGGCGCAACACGAGGATGCCAGTGCGCCTGCGCGGGGCCTCCGGGGAAACAGATCGAAGGCCGGGCCCGGGGAACAGGCGGAATCAGCGGCCGGGGTAAAGTCAAGTGTTGGGGGATCGATTTAAATCGAGGTGAGGTGAGGGAGGGGGAGCGGAGAGCGAGATTATAAAGTAAAATACGAGAAAAACCAAACCCGAGAGTCGGGTGGGCGGGACCTCCGCGGACGCCGAACGGAGCGGATTGAACCGCGCGGGGTGGCGGAGTGAGCCGGAGCAATGTGATTCTGATTGACGGGAGCTCTGACCAATAGGAAGAGGGCTGAGCTGGGAGGACTGAACTGGGCGGCCTGGTCCTCCAACCAATGGCGGCGCGGCTAGGGGGCGGGACCTCCCCTCCCCGGCGCTGGTAGGCTGGAGCCCGATTTTGACGTCATCAGAGGAAGAGGCCCATTCAGGTGGATGGAGGCCCGGCACCGGCCTGTGACTGACGGGAGCTCTGACCAATAGGACGAGGGCGGGCCTGGTCCTCCAACCAATGGCGGCGCGGCAAGGGGGCGGGGCCTCCTCTCCAGCTCAGGTACGCTGGGGCCGATTGTGACGCGCTGTCCCCAGGTGAGAGCAGCTCAGTCAGCACAGAGCTGGGGCTGGATTCTGGGAGAGGGGCCGCAGGCAGCAGGCCTGGCAAAGGGGCACAAGCTTCACAATACAAGGGGGGGCACGGTGGCATAGTGGTTAGCACTGTTGCCTCACAGCGCCAGGGACCCGGGTTCAAATCTGGCCTCGGGCGACTGTGGAGTTTGCACATTCTCCCTGTGTCTGCGTGGGTTTCCTCCGGGTGCTCCGGTTTCCTCCCACAGTCCAAAGATGTGCAGGTTAGGTTGATTTGGCTATGATAAATTGACCCTTAGTGTTAGGGGATTAAATACGTGGGGTTACGGGGATAGGGTGGGATATGTGTCGGTGCAGGCTCGATGTGCCGAAATGGCCTCTATCTGCACTGTAGATTCTGTGATTCTTTCAAATGCACAATTGTTTCCTACACACAGCCTTGGTCACTCTGCAAAAAACTGTTTAACAATTCATCATAACTCCCCTGCTTTAGAAGAGGCGGAGAGTGCAAAAAGCAAGGAAGTTATGATGAAACTGTGTAAAAGACTGGAGTCAGCTGTGGCTCAGTGGATAGCAGAGTCAGAAGGTTGTGGGTTCAAATCCCGCTCCAGGGACTTGAGCATATAAAGCGAGGCTGACACTCCAGTGCGGTGCTGAGGGAGCGCCGCACTGTCGGAGGAGCAGTACTGAGGGAGCGCCGCACTGTTGGAGGGGCAGTACTGAGGGAGCGCCGCACTGTCGGAGGAGCAGTACTGAGGGAGCGCTGCACTGTCGGAGGGTCAGTACTGAGGGAGCGCCGCACTGTCGGAGGGTCAGTACTGAGGGAGCGCTGCACTGTCGGAGGGTCAGTACTGAGGGAGCTCCGCACTGTCGGAGGGGCAGTACTGAGGGAGCGCCGCACTGTCGGAGGGGCAGTACTGAGGGAGTGTGGCACTGTCGGAGGGGCAGTACTGAGGGAGTGCCGCACTGTCGGAGGGGCAGTACTAAGGGAGCGATGCACTGTCGGAGGGGCAGTACTGAGGGAGCGCCGCACTGTCGGAGGGGCAGTACTGAGGGAGCGCCGCACTGTCGGAGGGGCAGTACTGAGGGAGCGCCGCACTGTCGGAGGAGCAGTACTGAGGGAGCTCCGCACTGTCGGAGGGGCAGTACTGAGGGAGCTCCGCACTGTCGGAGGGGCAGTACTGAGGGAGTGCCGCACTGTCGGAGGGGCAGTACTAAGGGAGCGATGCACTGTCGGAGGGGCAGTACTGAGGGAGCGACGCACTGTTCGGGGGGCAGTACTGAGGGAGCTCTGCACTGTCGGAGAGGCAGTACTGAGGGAGCGCCGCACTGTTCGGGGGGCAGTACTGAGGGAGCTCTGCACTGTCGGAGGGGCAGTACTGAGGGAGCGCCGCACTGTCGGAGGGGCAGTACTGAGGGAGCGCCGCACTGTCGGAGGAGCAGTACTGAGGGAGCTCCGCACTGTCGGAGGGGCAGTACTGAGGGAGCTCCGCACTGTCGGAGGGGCAGTACTGAGGGAGTGCCGCACTGTCGGAGGGGCAGTACTAAGGGAGCGATGCACTGTCGGAGGGGCAGTACTGAGGGAGCGACGCACTGTTCGGGGGGCAGTACTGAGGGAGCTCTGCACTGTCGGAGGGGCAGTACTGAGGGAGCGATGCACTGTCGGAGGGGCAGTACTGAGGGAGCGATGCACTGTCGGAGGGGCAGTACTGAGGGAGCGATGCACTGTCGGAGGGGCAGTACTGAGGGAGTGCCGCACTATCGGAGGGGCAGTGGATGTGGTGTATTTGGATTTTCAAAAGGCTTTCGATAAGGTCCCGCATAAGAGATTAGCGTGTAAAGTTAAGGCAAATGGGATTGGGAGCAAGGTATTGACTTGGATAGAGAACTGGTTGGCAGACAGGAAGCGAAGAGTTGGAATAAATGGCTCTTTTTCCGAGTGGCAGGCAGTGACTAGTGGGGTACCGCAGGGATCGGTCCTTGGACCCCAGCTATCACAATATATATTAATGATCTGGACGAGGGAACTAGATGTAATATCTCCAAGTTTGCAGACGACACAAAGATGGGTGGGCGTGTGTGCTGTGAGGAGGATTACGAGAAACTCCAGTATGATTTGGACAGGTTGGGTTATTGGGCAGAAACATGGCAGATGCAATATAACGTGGATAAATGCGAGGTTATCCACTTTGGTGTCAAAAACAGGAAGGCAGATTATTATCTGAATAGCAATAGATTGGGAGAAGGGGAATTGCAACGAGACCTGGGCATCCTTGTGCACCAGTCGCTGAAGGTAAGCATGCAGGTGCAGCAGGCGGTGAAGAAGGCAAATGGTATGTTGGCCTTCGCAGCGAGAGGGTTCGAGTACAAGAACAAGGATGTCTTGCTGCAGTTGTACAGGGCCTTGGAGACCACACCTTGAGTATTGTGTGCAGTTTTGGTCACCTTATCTGAGGAAGGATGTTTTGCCATGGAGGGAGTGCAGTGAAGATTCACCAGACTGATACCTGGGATGGCAGGAATGACGTATGAGGAGAGATTGGGTCGATTGGGCTTATACTCGCTGGAGTTTAGAAGATTGAGAGGGGATCTCATTGAAACTTATAAAATTCTAACAGGACTGGACAGACTGGATGCAGCAAGGATGTTCCCGATGATGGGGGAGTCCAGAACCAGCGGTCACAGTGTAAAGATAAGGGGTAAGCCATTTAGGACAGAGATGAGGAGGAATTTCTTCACCCAGAGAGTGGTGAACCTGTGGAATTCACTCACACCAAGCTCGCACAGATAGCAATGTGATAATGACCAGATAATCTGTATTGGTGATGTTGGGTGAGCGATAAATATTGGTCCCAGGACACAGGGTGAACTCCCCTGGCCCTTTTTAGGTTTTTAAACTGTCATTCAAGTTTCCCTCGCTCTATTGTGAAGGGCGGGTATCCGCTGGGATACAGTCCCACAGTCACTGGTTGCCTTCTAGTGCCCCTCCGAGTGACCAATGTGTGAGGGTGTGCAGGGATTGTTGGCAGCCTATTCAACCTTGGGGGCATCACAGACAAAATCAAGCCCCCTTTGCAGACTCGGCCTTTGCTGCCGGGGTGACTGGACAGTGATCAGTAGCAGGAGCCCAGGGCACTGAGGCTAACTGCAGTCTCCCCAACTGCATCCCAGGCCGGGATCAGCTGAGCACCCCCACAGTGTGCAGCTGGAATGTGCAACCTATCCTGGGGAGCGGGGGAAAGGGAAGTCAAGGGTCAGCACCGAATGTCAGTCAACCTTGACCCCAGACTCCCTCACTGATAGAATCATAGACATTTACAGCACAGGAGGAGGCCATTCGGCCCATCTTGTCCGTGCCGGCCGACAAAGAGCTATCCACCCTAATCCCACTTTCCAGCACTTGGTCCGTAGCCTTGTAGGTTAAGGCACTTCAAGTGCATATCCAAGTGCTTTTAAATGTGATGAGAGTTTCTGCCTCTACCACCCTTTCAGGCAGTGAGTTCCAGACCCCCACCACCCTCTGGGTGAAAAACATTCTCCTCAAATCCCCTCTAAACCTCCGACCAATTACTTTAAATCTGTGCCCCCTGGTTATTGACCTCTCTGCTAAGGGAAATAGGTCCTTCCTATCCACTCTATCTAGGCCCCACATAATTTTATACACCTCAATTAAGTCTCCCCTCAGCCTCCTCCGTTCCAAAGAAAACAACCCCAGCCTATCCAATCTTTTCTCATAGCTAAAATTCCCCAGCCCAGGCAACATCCTCGTAAATCTCCTCTGCACCCCCTCTAGTGCAATCACATCCCTCCTGTAATGTGGTGACCAGAACTACACGCAGTATTCTAGCTGTGGCCTAACTAGTGTTTTATACAGTTCAAGCATAACCTCCCTGCTCTTACATTCTATGCCTCGACTAATAAAGGCAAGTATCCCGTGTGCCGTCTTAACCACCTTATCTACCTGTCCTGCTACCTTCAGGGATCTGTGGACATGCACTCCAAGGTCCCTCTGATCCTCTGCACTTCTCAGTGTCCTACCATTTATAGTGTATTCCCTTGCCTTGTTAGCCCTCCCCAAATGCATTACCTCACACTTCTCCAGATTGAATTCCATTTGCCACTGTTCTGCCCACCTGACCAGTCCATTGATATCTTCCTGCAGTCTGCAGCTTTCTTCTTCATTATCAACCACACGGCCAATTTTTGCATCATCTGCAAACTTCTTAATCATACTTCCTACATTCAAGACCAACTCATTGATATGGACCAATCAGAAGAACACGTTCTATTGACGTCATGACGTCTGCACCTTTTATGACGTCAAGACGTCCCAGAGCGCGTCACCCGCTGCCCGCCCATTGATCCCAGGATCTGTCACCCTATTGGTTGGCGGACATGTCAATCACGCCCGCTGCCCGCTGTCACGTGCCCCTGAGGCGATCTCCGGCTCCGCCCGAGTGAAGTCGCTCCATTCGGTGCCTGCGGAGCCCTCGGACTCTCAGGCTTGGATTCCCCTTTATTCTCTCCCCTCCTCTGATCTCAATCGGATCTGGGGGAAAACTCACTTTCCCTCACTGATTGCGGCTCTTCACCAACACCGACTTTACAAAGAAAGCCCCGCGCGGCAGCCTGGAGCTCAGGGGCCCAGCGTGCAGGCGTGGGGGAGGATGATTGACAGGGGCCCAGGGTGTGTGCTGAGCATGCGCGGTGCGGGCCGGGCGCCTGTGGAGCAGGAGAGGGCTGGGCCATGTGGCGCATGCGCGGGGTCAGCCACAACTCAGCGCGGCGGCCAGGACGCTTTCTGGAGCGCGGGGGCTTGTGGGTATTGTAGCCGCCATTACTGTTGATCCTTTCAACCAACCTGTGCAGCAGCTGGGGCCTGAAAATCAGCTTCACTGCCCCTGGGCTGGGAAAAGGGGGACATGAGTACAGGTACCGTACCATAGTGGTTATGTTACTGGACTAGTTATCCAGAGGCCTGGACTAGTGATCTGGAGAAGTGAGTTCAAGTGAGAACTATATCTAACTCCTTCTTGAATATATTTAACAATTCATTAAATATATTCAAGAAGGAGTTAGATATATTTTTTAAGGCTAAAGGGATCAAGGGATATGGGGAGAAGGCAGGGACAGGGTACTGATTTTGGATGATGAGCCATGATCTCATTGAATGGCGGAGCAGGCTCGAGGGGCCGAATGGCCTACTCCAGCTCCTATCTTCTATGTTTCTATGTAATCCCAGCACAGCAGCTGCAGAACTTAAATTCAGTTAATTAAATAAATCTGGAATTAAAAGGCTCGTAATGGTGACCATGAAACCGTCGTTAAAAACCCATCTGGTTCACTAATCTGACTGGCTTAGATGTGACTTCAGACTCACAGCAATGTGGTTGTCTCTTCACTGCCCTCTGAAGTGGCCTAGCAAGCCCCTCAGTTATACCAAACCACTGTAAAGAAGTGTAACCGCACTCTGGGAGCACCTTCACCACACGGACTGCAGCGGTTCAAGGCGGCGGCTCGCCACCACCTTCTCAAGGGCAACTAGAGATGGACCATAAATGCTGGTGTTGCCAGCGACACCCACATTCCGTGAAGGCTAAAGGGATCAATTGAATGGTGGAGCAGGCTCGAGGGCCAGAATGGCCGACTCCTGCTCCTATCTTCTATGTTTCTATGAATGATTATATAAAAAAAATGGAGACCACATTCTCCCTCTTACCCCTTTCTACACTCCTTTCACAGGGTTTTAGAGGTGGAGCCTTTACGGACAGGAGGCTGAGACCAAACATCACATCAAGATCTGACAGAGTTACAGGATTCCTCAGGACCTGATGCAATCGGTCCTCCAATCTGCTGGCACACCAGTGAACCACAGAATTCACACTGATGAGAGACCTTTTAAATGTTCTGAGTGTGGGAAGAGCTTCAAGATCTACAAGCACCTGAAGCGACACCAGTGGCTACACACTGGGGAGAGCCCGTTCACCGGCCCCATGTTCCAGAAGGGATTCACTCAGTCATCGGCTCCGATGATACACCAGCAAGATCACACGAGGGAGAGATCTTTAACCCGCTCCGTGTGTGGGATGGGATTAATTGCACCCTCCGTGCTGCTGAGACACCAGCTTGTCCACACCGATGTGAGACCGTTGACCTGCTCCGTGTTTTTGAAGCGATTCTCTCATTCTGCCACCCTCCTGAGACACCAGCTTGTTCACAGTGATGAGAGACCGATTAAATGTTCTGACTGTGGGAAGAGATTTAAAAGGTCCCAGGATCTGAAGAGACACCAGCTGGAGGGAGCAGGAGAGATTCTGTTCACCTGCTCCGTGTGTGGGAAGAGATTCATTCGGTCCTCGAATCTGCTGGCACACCAGTGAGTTCACACTGGGGAGAGGCCGGTGAGACATTCCGACTGTGGGAAAAGCTTTATAAGGTCCCAGGAGCTGAAGGGAGATCAGCTGGAGAGAGCAGGAAAGAGGCCGTTCACTTGCTCCGTGTGTGGTAAGGGATTCACTCAGTCATCCAACCTACTGACACACCAGCGAGTTCACACTGATGAGAGACCATTTACATGTTCTGCCTGTGGGAAGAGCTTTAAAAGCTCCACGGAACTGAAGGGACACCAGCGAGTTCACACTGATGAGAGACCATTTACATGTTCTGTCTGTGGGATGAGCTTTAAAAGCGCTGGGGATCGGAAGGAACACCAGCGAGTTCACTCCGATCAGAGACCATTTACATGTTCTGTCTGTGGGGTGAGCTTTAAAAGCTCCAGGAATCTGATCGGACACCAGCGAGTTCACACTGGGAAGAGACCGTTCACCTGCTCCGTGTGTGGGAAGGGATTCACTCGGTCGTCCCACCTGCTGACACACCAGCAAGTTCACACAGTTCTGTAGTGCAGGGCCCTGGGGTGCCATGAACATGGAACAGATTAATGTTTTATAAATTCTTGTACTGCTGTTTAATCTTTAAGACTGTTGTGCTGATGATTCCCTTCCGTGACAGTTCATGGTGTTACATAGAATGTACAGCACAGAAACAGGCCATTCGGCCCAACTGGTCCATGCCAGTGTTTATGCCCCACACCCACCCTACTTCAATTAACCTGATCAACAACTCCTCCCATTCCTTTCTCCCTTGTGTGGCTTCCTCATTAATCCATCTGTGCTGTTCACCTCAACCACTCCTTGTGGTAGTGAGTTCACCTTTCTCTGGGTAAAGATATTTCTCCTGAATTCCCTCCTGGATTTGTTAGTGACTTTTATGTTTATAGCCACACAAATATGATGAGATTCTGTTAAGCTGACCAGTATGTTGTTGTACTTTGTCTTTTTCTGATGAATGAAACATTACTGAGCCCCTGTACCCGTGTTATGGGATGAAGTGCCAGACAAGTGAAGGCACAACGTCTGGGTGTGAATCTGATAATAACCTCATGGACCGTATAGGTGTGATAACCAGACGGGCTTGTGGTTATAGTCTGGTCACAGATGGACTAAATTCCCTGAATTAGCAGGAGTTCAGGAGGCGGTCAACAGACGGGTCCAAACAATCCCATTTCCTGAGCGGTAACCAAGCTTGTGTATAAGAACAGGCCACTTAAGCCGTTGTCAGTTGGAACAGACTCGAGAAGATCGCACGTGAATCCACTGTACTTCTATTCTCCAGATTGAGGGAATTATCACCCGATCTGTGTTATGCAGCGCTCTTAATAAAGTCTGGAGAGACAATTTGTGTTCTTGTGAGCTTGATTATCTGGTATCTGAAACCCTGGGACTCTCGATCATTAGAGTCAACCTCAGTGTGTGGAAAGGGATTCCCTGGTGTATCCCACCCGCTGACACACCAGAGTATCCACAGTGTGACTGCGGTGGGTCGATTCCACTGTTTCTGATGCCTTTAATCACATCCAGGACTGAACCATTCAGGCAACTGAGGCTTGTTAATGTTAAGAGCCCCCAGTAACTGGGCTGGATTTAAAGATTATTCCCTGTTCTCTCAGTACTAGTGAGCAGAGAGAAGCTGATGTTATAGAATCATGGAGCACAGTGGCCCAGAACTTGGTGTCGGGGGCTTGCCGCGCGTGCAAGCCCCCGATGTGCGCTCACCCTGCGCGCCGACATCTGAAACCTGGCCCGCAGTGGATTTCCTGTCAGTGGCCAGGTTCTGATGTCGGCGCGCTGTGCTAACCTGACCCAACGGCGTAGTTAGTGCGATGTGCCGGCTGGGATCAGGTGAGCACTGTTCAGCCAATCAGGGGAGGGGAAACTTCATTCATAAGTTTGAGAGTAAGAACTGTCAAACTCATGAGAAGTACTGCACCCCAAAACACTACTTAAACTTTAAATAACATTTAAAAAAACATCCCAATCATTAAATTAAATATAAATAACTTTAAAAAAATAATTTAAACAATAATTTTTTTTTTGAAAAAATAAATTTTTAATAAAAAGGGTCTAAAACTAAACTTACCTTATTGTAGATTGTTTAAAATAATAAACCTGTGGAAAGATTTTTTCTAATTTACACTAAAACACCACTTACCTGTAAAAATAAATACTTACGTGTTCTTTTTACAAGCGTAAAGACCGGAGGCCTTTCGACATGCGCAAATCCCCCAAAACACAGGAAATCCAAGACGCACGCGCTGCCCCCTACAGCGCAGGCGCTACCTCTTCAACTCTCGGGTGAGAGGAGAGGAAATGCCGGTTTTCAGCGCATGCGCTGTACATGCTGAAAACCGGCATTTCCTCCGGCCAGACACGTGAGTACCCCTTCTGTACTCACGCATTTGGGGAGGAATTTCTGCCCCAGTAGGATGCCTTTCGGCCCATCGTGCTGGTGCTGGCTCTCTGAAAGAGCGATGCAATTAGTCCCACTGCCCTGCTCTTTCCCCACAGCCCTGCAAATTTCTGCCTTTAGTATATATCCAATTCCCTTTTGAAAGTTACTATTGAATCTGCTTCCACCTCCCATTCAGGCAGTGCATTCCAGATCATCACAATTCGCTGTGTAAAAAAAGTCTCCTCATTTCCTCTCTCGATTCTTTTGCCAATGATCTGAAATCTGTGTCCTCTCGTTACCGACCCTCCCGCCAGTGACAACAGCTTCTCCTTGTTTGCTCGATCAAAACCCCTCATAATTTTGAGCACCTCGATCACAGCTCCACTTAACCGTCTCTGCTCCAAGTTATATTGCCATTGTTTTGTGAATTGTTGCTGTGATCGAGGTGCTGGATGTCCGTGCCTGGGGAATGGGACATTCTATCCTCGTGAGCACCGAGTGTCAGCATCCAGCAATCTCTGGTCAGGGACTGTCTTTTTAAACTGCCTCACCTGAGCTTTTTGACTCCCTGATTTCACTATTAAACATTTCACAGTTTTTGCAGACTGACCAGATAAATAGAAACATAGAAGATAGGAGCAGGAGCAGGCCATTCGGCCCCTCGAGCCTGCTCCGCCATTCAGTGCGATCACGGCTGATGATTCAAATTCAGTACCCTGTCCCTGCCTTCTCCCCATACCCCTTGATCCCTTTAGCCTTAAGAAATATATCTAACTCCTTCTTGAATATATTTAATGAATTGGCCTCTGCTGCCTTCTGTGGTAGAGTTCCACAGGTTCACCACTCTCTGGGTGAAGAAATTCCTCCTCATTTCTGTCCTAAATGGCTTACCCCTTATCCTTAGACTGTGACCCCTGGTTCTGGACTCCCCGACCATCAGGAACATCCTTCCTGTATCTAGTCTGTCCAGTCCTGTCAGGATTTTATAAGTTTCAATGAGATCCCCTCTCATTCTTCTAAACTCCAGCGAGTACAAGTCCAATCGACACAATCTCTCCTCATACGTCATTCCTGTCATCCCAGGTATCAGTCTGGTGAATCTTCGCTGCACTCCCTCCATGGCAAGAACATCCTTCCTCAGATAAGGTGACCAAAACTGCACACAATACTTAAGATGTGGTCTCACCAAGGCCCTGTACAACTGCAGCAAGACATCCTTGTTCCTGTACTCAAACCTTCTCGCTACAAAGGCCAACATACCATTTGCCTTCTTAACCGCCTGATTCACCTGCATGCTTACCTTCAGCGACTGGTGCACAAGAACACCCAGGTCTCATTGCACTTCCCCTTCTCCCAATCTATTGCCATTCAGATAATAATCTGCCTTCCTGTTTTTGACACCAAAGTGGATAACCTCACATTTATCCACATTATAGTGCATCTGCCATGCTTCTGCCCAATCACCCAACCTGTCCAAATCATACTGGAGTTTCTCGGCATCCTCCTCACAGCATACACACCCACCCAGCTTTGTGTTGTCTGCAAACTTGGTGATATTACATCTAGTTCCCTTGTCTAGATCATTAATATATATTGTGAATAGCTGTGGTCCAAGGACCGATCCCTGCGGTACCCCACTAGTCACTGCCTGCCACTCGGAAAAAGACCCATTTATTCCAACTCTTTGCTTTCTGTCTGCCAACCAGTTCTCTATCCAAGTCAATACTTTGCCACCAATCACCATGTGCCTTAACTTTACACGCTAATCTCTTAAGCAGGACCTTATCGAAAGCCTTCTGAAAGTCCAAATATACCACATCCACTGGTTCTCCCTTACCTATTTTACAAGTTACATCCTCAAAAATTTCCAGTAGACTAGTCAAGCGCGATTTACCTTTTGTAAATCCATGTTGACTTTGTCCGATCCTATCACTGTTTTCCAAGTGCTCTGCTATTACATCTTTTATAATGGACTCTAGCATTTTCCCCACTACCGATGTCAGGCTTACCGGTCTGTAATTCCCCGTTTTCTCTCTGCCACCTTTTTTGAATAGCGGAGTAACATTAGCTACCCACCAATCCATGGGTACTGTTCCAGATTCCATCGAATGTTGGAAGATGACCAGCAATGCATCTACTATTTCTAGGGCCACTTCCTTAAGTACCCTAGGATGTAGATTATCAGGCCCTGAGGATTTATCGGCCTTCAATCCCCTTAATTCCCCCAACACCATTTCCCTAGAAATACTGATTTCTTTCAGCTCCTCCCTTTCATCAGACCCTATGTTCCCCGACATCTCTGGGAGCTTATTGTGTCCTCCTTTGTGAAGACAGAACCAAAATATGTATTTAATTGGTCTGCCATTTCTTTGTTCAACATTATAAATTCCCCTGATTCTGACTGCAAGTGACCTACGCTTGACTTCACCAATCTTTTTCTCTTCACATATCTATAAAAGCTTTTACAGTCAGTTTTTATGTTCCTTGCAAGCTTACTCTCATATTCTATTTTCCGCTTATTAATAAATCCCTTTGTCCTCCTTTGTTGAATCCTAAACTGCTCCCAATCCTCAGGTTTACTGCTTTTTCTGGCCAATTTATATGTCCTCTCCTTGGATCTTATGCTATCCCTAATTTCCTTTGTTAGCCACGGTTGAGTCACCTTTTTTGTTTTATTTTTATGCCAAACTGGGATGAACAAATTCTGTAGTTCATCCATGCGGTCTTTGAATGTTTGCCACTGCCTATCCACCATCAACCCTTTGAGTGACATTCCCCAATCAATCCTACCCAACTCGCGCTTCAGACCATCGTAGTTTCCATTATTTAAATTGAGGACCCTAGTCTCTGAGTCAACTACTTCATTCTCCATCTTAATGAAGAATTCTATCATATTATGACCGCTCTGACCCAAGGGGCCTCGTACAACAAGATTGCTAATTAATCCTTTCTCATTACATAAGACCCAGTCTAAGATGGCCTGATCTCTGGTTGGTTCCTCGACATATTGGTCCAGGAAACCATCCCGTAAACGTTCCAGGAATTCCTCCTCCACAGTATTGTTACTAATTTGGTTAGCCCAATCTATATGTAGATTAAAGTCACCCATGATGACTGCTGTGCCCTTATTGCATGCTTCTCTAATTTCCGTTTTAATGCCATCCCCAACCTCAGCATTACTGTTTGGAGGTCTATATACCACTCCCACTAACGTTTTCTGCCCCTTGGTATTTCTCAGTTCTACCCATACAGATTCCACATCATCAGAGCTAATATCCTCCCTTACAATTGTGTTAATCCCTTCTAACCATCTCCCCTTGACATTCAATAGCATTACCATTGCTGAATCCCCCACTTTCAACATCCTGGGGGTGACCATTGATCAGAAACTGAACTGGACCAGCCATATAAATACTATGGCGACAAGAGCAGGCCAGAGGCTGGAATTCTGCAGCGAGTGTCTCACCTCCTGACTCCCCAAAGCCTTTCCACCATCTACAAGGCACAAGTCAGGAGTGTGATGGAATACTCTCCACTTGCCTGGATGAGTGCAGCTCCAACAACACTCATGAAGCTCGACAACATTCAGGATAAAGCAGCCCGCTTGATTGGCACTCCATCCACCACCTTCAACATTCACTCCCTCCACCACCGGCGCACTGTGGCTGCAGTGTGTACCATCTACAAGATGCACTGCAGCAACTCGCCAAAGCTCCTTCAACAGCACCTTCCAAACCCGCGACCTCTACCACTTAGAAGGACAAGGGCAGCAGACGCATGGGAACATCACCACCTACAAGTTCCCCTCCAAGCCACACACCATCCTGACTTGGACCTGTATCGCCGTTCCTTCACTGTCGCTGGGCCAAAATCCTGGAACTCCCTTCCTAACAGCATTGTGGGTGTACCTACACCATATGGACTGCAGCGGTTCAAGAAGGCGGCTCACCACCATCTTCTCAAGGGCAATTAGGGATGGGCACTAAATGCAGGCCTAGCCAGCGACGCCCACATCCCATCAATGAACAATAAAAAAAAATGCTACCCCACCTCCCTTTCCTTTTTGCCTATTTTCCCTCAATATTGAATACCCCTGGATGTTGAGTTCCCAGCCTTGGCCACCCTGTAGCCATGTTTCCGTAATCCCAATCAAATCATATTTGTTTACCTCTATTTGCACAGTTAATTCATCCACCTTATTACGAATGCTTCTCGCATTAAGACACAAAGCCTTCAGGCTTTTTTTTTAACGCTCTTAGACTTATTCGAATTATTATTTACTGTGGCCATGTTTGATTTAAACCATTGATTTCTCTGACTGCCACTTTTGTTTTTTTCCTTCCTATCTTTTGCTTTTATCCTTGTTTCCCTTTCCTCTGTCTCCCTGCTCAGGTTCCCAACCCCCTGCCATTTTAGTTTAAACCCTCCCCTGTGAGGTATTACATTTTGGTAGGAAGAATGGGGAGGTCACTTATCACTGGGAGGGTGCGAGTCTAGGTGGGGTAGAGGAACAAAGGGATCTCGGAGTACAAATACACAAATTACTAAAAGTTGTGCCACAGGTTAGCAAGGCCATAAAAAAAGCAAACCAAGCACTAGGGTTTATTTCTAGAGGGATAGAATTGAAAAGTAGTGAAGTTATGCTAAACCTGTATCGAACCTTGGTTAGACCACACTTGGAGTACTGCGTACAGTTCTGGTCACCATATTATAAAAAGGATATAGAGGCACTGGAGAGGGTGCAGAGAAGATTTACAAGGATGATACCAGAAATGCGAGGGTATACATATCAGGAAAGGATGAACAGGCTGGGTCTCTTTTCTCTTGAAAACAGAAGGCTGAGGGGTGACCTAATAGATGTCTTTAAAATTATGAAAAATGTTGATAGAGTGGATACAGAGAGAATGTTTCCACTTGTGGGGAAGAGCATAACTAGAGGCCTCAATATAAGATAGTCACCAAGAAATCCAATAGGGAATTCCGAAGAAACTTCTTTACCCAGAGAGTGGTGAGAATGTGGAACTCGCTGCCACAGGGAGTGGTTGAAGCGAATAGTATCGATGTATTTAAGGGGAGGCTAGACAAGCATATGAGGGAGAAGGGAATCGAGGGTTATGCTGATAGATTTAGATGAGGAAAGACGGGAGGAGGCTCGAGTGGAGCATAAACACCGGCATGGACTGGTTGGGCCGAATGGCCTGTTTCTGTGCCGTATATCCGATGTAATCCTATGTCAAGTATCCCAGCTGGCTTAACTCCAGGCACTTTAGCTCAGTGGGCAGCACTCTCACCTCTGAGTCAGAAGGTCGTGGGTTCAAGTCCCAGTCCAGAGATTTGAGCATAAAAATCTAGGCTGACACTCCAGTACTGAGAGAGTGCTGCGCTGTCAGAGGTGCCGTCTTTCGGATGAGATGTTAAACCGAGGCCCCCGTCTGCTCTTTCAGGTGGATGTAAAAGATCCCATGGCACTACATTGAAGAAGAGCAGGGGAGTTTTCCCCAGGATCCTGGGGCCAATATTTATCCCTCAATCAACATCACTGAAATAGATTATCTGGTCATTGTCACATTGCTGTTTGTGGGAGCTTGCTGTGTGCCAATTGGCTGCTGCGTTTCCTGCATTACAACAGTGACTACACTTCAGAAGTACTTCATTGGCTGTAAAGCGCTCTGGAACATCCTGAGGTTGTGAAAGGTGCTATATAAATGCAAGTCTTTCTTTCTCAGCAAGAGGGCGCGTGTCAGTGGTTGGAGGGAGGATCTTAGTGTTGTCACTGGGTGGACACATACAGATTGAAGTTAAAAGACAGAGAATGCTGAAGTTTGGAATGATAACGCCCAAAGTCAGGAGATGAGCCCTTTGCCTAGATAAGGGAGGTGGTTGCTAAGAGACCCACAGACCTAATAACACTGCAAACTGCTCAGGCAGCAGACTTGTTGCAACATGTGAGGTCACGAGTGAGTTGGTGGACAGACAACAGCGCCTTGGGCATTCCTGAGAGTCACAAACTGGTTCTGTAACCGGGAGAACAGGTTGAGGGAGTCACCCTGTGGGACGGCTCGTCTGAGGTGTTCATAGAGTCGTAGAGTTATACAACACAGAAAGAGGCCCTTCGGCCCATCGTGTCCGCGCCGGCCATCAAGCCCTGTCTAATCTAATCCCATTTTCCAGCATTTGGTCTGTAGCCTTGTATGCTATGGCATCTCAAGTGCTCATCCAAATGCTTCTTGAATGTTGTGAGGGTTCCTGCCTCTACCACCCTTTCAGGCAATGAGTTCCAGATTCCAACCACCTTCTGGGTGAAAAAGTTCTTCCTCAAATCCCCTCTAAACCTCCTGCCCCTTACCTTGAATCTATGCCCCCTTGTTATTGACCCCTCTACTAAGGGAAAAAGTTCCTTTCTATCTACCCTATCTATGCCCCTCATAATTTTGTACACCTCAATCAGGTCCCCCCTCAGCCTTCTCTGCTCCAAGGAACACAACCCCAGCCTGTCCAGTCTTTCTTCATAGCTGAAGCGCTCCAGCCCAGGTAACATCCTGGTGAATCTCCTCTTCACCCTCTCCAAAGCAATCACATCCTTCCTATAGTGTGGCGACCAGAACTGCACACAGTATTCCAGCTGTGGCCTAACCAGCGTTTTGTACAGCTCCATCATAACCTCCCTGCTCTTATATTCTATGCCTCGGCTAATGAAGGCAAGTATCCCATATGCCTTTTTAACCACCTTATCCACCTGTTCTGCTGTGTTCAGGGATCTATCTACATGCACACCAAGGTCCCTCTGATCCTCTGTCCTTCCTAGGGTCTTACCATTCATTGTGTATTCCCTTGCCTTGTTAGTCCCTCCAAAATGCATCACCTCACACTTTTCAGGGTTAAATTCCATTTGCCACTGTTCCGCCCATCTGACCAACCCATCTATATCGTCCTGCAGACTGAGGCTACCCTCCTCGCTATTTACCACCCCACCAATTTTCGTGTCATCTGCGAACTTAATGATCAAACCTTTTACATTCACATCCAAATCATTAATGTAGACCACAAACAGCAAGGGACCCAGCACCGATCCCTGCGGTACCCCACTGGACACAGGCTTCCAGTCACAAAAACAACCTTCGACCATCACCCTCTGCCTTCTGCCACTAAGCCAGTTTTGGAGCCAATGTGCCAAGGCACCCTGGATCCCATGGGCTCTTACCTTCTTGATCGGTCTCCTATGCGGGACTTTATCGAAAGCCTTACTGAAATCCATGTATACCACATCCACTGCACTACCCTCATCCACACAACTAGTCACCCCGTCGAAAAATTCAATCAAATTGGTCAGACATGATCTTCCCTTGACTATTCCTGATTAATCCCTGCCTCTCCAAGTGGAGACTAATTCTGTCCCTCAGAATTTTTTCCAATAATTTCCCTACCACTGATGTTAGGCTCACTGGCCTGTAATTCCCTGGTTTATCCCTACTACCCTTCTTGAATAATGGTACTACGTTAGCTGTTCTCCAGTCCTCTGGCACCTCCCCTGTGGCCAGAGAGGTTCTGAAAACTTGTGTCAGAGCCCCTGCAATCTCCTCCTTTGCCTCCCGCAGCAGCCTGGGATACATCTTGTCTGGGCCTGGGGATTTATCCACTTTTAAGCCTGCTAAAACCGCTGGTACCTCCTCCCTCTCGATGCTAATATGTTCAAGTATATCACAGTCCACCTGCCCGATTTCTATGTCTACATTGCCCTTCTCCATAGTGAACACAGATGCAAAAAATTCATTTAAAACCCCACCTACATCTTCTGGCTCCACACACAGATTGCCACTTTCATCCCTAATGGGCCCTACTCTTTCCCTAGTTATCCTCTTGCCCTTAATCTATCTATCTATCTATCTATCTATATATATATATACTAGCTGGGGAGCCCCGCGTTGCGAGGGCAATTTTGGGGCGTTTGGTCTCCCTGCCCCTGTGTGTCCCCCCTCTCCCTGTCATGTCCTCTCCCTGTCCTATCCCTCCCTCCCCTCTCTCCCTCCCCTCCCCTCCCTCCCTCCCCTCCCTCCCCTCCCCTCCCCTGTCTCCCTCTCCCCGCCCACCACTCCCCCGCTCCCCCACTCCCCTCTGTCCCTCTCTCCGGCCCCTCCCCCTGCCTAGCGAGCCCCGCGTTGCGAGGGCAATTTTGGGGCACGAGGGCAATTTTGGGGCGCGAGGGCAATTTTGGGGCGTTTGGTCTCCCTGCCCCTGTGTGTCCCCCCTCTCCCTGTCATGTCCTCTCCCTGTCCTATCCCTCCCTCTCTCCCCTCCCCTCTCTCCCTCCCCTCCCCTCCCCCCCTCCCCTCCCCTGTCTCCCTCCCCTCCCCTGTCTCCCTCCCCTCCCGTCTCCCTCCCGTCTCCTTCTCCCCCCCACCCCTCCCCTCCCCCACTCCCTCCCCCACTCCCCTCTGTCCCTCTCTCCGGCCCCTCCCCCTGCCTAGCGCCTGAGGTCCGGTGCCGTTGCTGAGGTCCCCCGTGTATCGCGCGGCTGATGGACGGCCGCTGCGGGCGGGCGGGCAGCGCATGCGCGGTGAGTGTGGGCGGCGCATGCGCGGTGAGTGCGGGCGGCGCATGCGCGGTGAGTGCGGGCGGCGCATGCGCGGTCAGTGCGAGCGGCCCGCGGGAGCCGGCAAGGCCGTTAGCGAGCGGGAAACTTCGGGCGGCGCGCCCGTGCTCCGTCCGCGACACCTGAGTGGGGGAAGTAGAGAGAGACAGAGAGGGAAGAGGAGAAGGAGAGAGAGGGAAGGAGAGAGAGGGAAGAGGAGAAGGAGAGCGAGAGAGGGAAGAAAGAGAGAGAGAGAGAGAAATTTTTTCAGCTTCAGGCCCCGAGTCCCCCCTGCGCGAGGGTGAGGAGGAGGGGGGGGGTGTTGCTAAACACAATATAAAACTCAAATAAATTGTTAAATTAATTGCCTAACACATAATTGAAATATTTACCTTAGTTCCCTAACACACAGAAAGTGTGGGGGAAAAATCGTGGAAAATCAAGATGGCGGCCACTCACCTCGGTTCAGAAGGATAAGGCCCGCCCACACACGCACCGATTGGTCGACCGGTCAGGTCACCGAAGCGTAGGATTGGTCAATCGTCGAGTCACTCGACACTCAACTGTAGGAAGACCTCGACGTCAGATGGTCGCTAATGAGAGCGGAACGCTGAACGTTTTTGGGATACCGCGGGCGGGATTTTTGTCCGGCCGAAACGTAAATAGGCCTATAACCGGTCCGGAATCGCAAGCTTTCTTTTGAGGCGACGCACGCGTCGGTACGCTCTGTAACTTCCAAACGCATAGAAACCAGGCGGACAGACAGACAGACATCGGGACAGACAGAAGAGCCGCTTTATATATATACTAGCTGGGGGAGCCCGGCGGTGCCGAGGCTTTCTCGAGGGCATGTTGTTGTTGGAAGAGAAAGAGGGAGCGACTGGGGGGAAGAGAGAGAGGGAAGGAGAGAGTGAGAGAGGGAAGGAGAGAGAGAGGGAAGGAGAGAGAGAGAGAGGGAAGGAGAGAGAGAGAGGGGGGAAGGAGAGAGAGAGAGAGAGGGGGAAGGAGAGAGAGAGAGATGGAAGGAAAGAGAGAGAGATGGAAGGAGAGAGAGAGAGAGGGAAGGAGAGAGAGGGAAGGAGAAAGAGAGGGAAGGAGAGAGAGACAGAGAGAGGGAAGGAGAGAGAGAGGGAAGGAGAGAGAGATTGGGAGTGTGAGAGAGAGATTGGGAGTGTGAGAGAGATTGGGAGTGAGAGAGAGAGAGATTGGGAGTGAGAGAGAGAGAGATTGGGAGTGAGAGAGAGAGATTGGGAGTGTGAGAGAGATTGGGAGTGAGAGAGAGAGAGATTGGGAGTGAGAGAGAGATTGGGAGTGTGAGAGAGAGAGAGATTGGGAGTGTGAGAGAGAGAGATTGGGAATGTGTGAGAGAGAGAGAGACTGGGAGTGTGAGAGAGAGAGATTGGGTGTGTGAGAGAGAGAGATTGGGAGTGTGAGAGAGAGAGATTGGGAGTGTGAGAGAGAGAGAGATTGGGAGTGTGTGAGAGAGAGAGATTGGGAGTGTGTGAGAGAGAGAGATTGGGAGTGTGAGAGAGAGAGATTGGGTGTGAGAGAGAGAGAGATTGGGAGTGTGAGAGAGAGAGACTGGGAGTGTGAGAGAGAGATTGGGAGTGTGAGAGAGAGAGATTGGGAGTGTGAGAGAGAGAGAGATTGGGAGTGTGTGAGAGAGAGAGATTGGGAGTGTGTGAGAGAGAGAGATTGGGAGTGTGAGAGAGAGAGAGATTGGGAGTGTGTGAGAGAGAGAGAGATTGGGAGTGTGAGAGAGAGATTGGGTGTGTGAGAGAGAGAGAGATTGGGAGTGTGTGAGAGAGAGAGACTGGGAGTGTGAGAGAGATTGGGAGTGTGAGAGAGAGAGATTGGGAGTGTGAGAGAGAGAGAGATTGGGAGTGTGAGAGAGAGAGATTGGCGAGGTTGAAACAGAAATGCATTTCCTCCTAAAATGCGAAAAATTCAACACATCAAGAAACATATTATTCAACAAGCTAAGCCAAACAACCCCAGATTTCAAGGAATTGGATGATCTGTCAAAATTGAGATTAGTCCTAGGAGAAGGAGACAGACCATACCTTGGGGCCAAATATGTAACAACATGTCACAACCTGAGGACTGTTTAAAATTAAGACTGTTTAAAATTAATATTGAACGTACCAAATGAAGTACAAAGACTGTTTAAAATTAATATTGTTTAAAAGTAATATTGTATGTACCCAACAAATGTCAAATCGATTGACACCTACAGAATGTTGGAAAACTGTACCTTTTTGCTATGTAAGCTTTGGCAATATGGTTCTCTGTAAACTTTCATGCCAATAAAGCATTTTAATTGGAATTGGAATTGGAATTGGATTGGGAGTGTGTGAGAGAGAGAGATTGGGAGTGTGAGAGAGAGAGAGATTGGGAGTGTGTGAGAGAGAGAGATTGGGAGTGTGTGAGAGAGAGAGATTGGGAGTGTGTGTGAGAGAGAGATTGGGAGTGTGTGAGAGAGAGAGATTGGGAGTGTGAGAGAGAGAGAGATTGGGAGTGAGAGAGAGATTGGGAGTGAGAGAGAGATTGGGAGTGTGAGAGAGAGAGAGATTGGGAGTGTGAGAGAGAGAGATTGGGAGTGTGAGAGAGAGAGAGATTGGGAGTGTGAGAGAGAGAGATTGGGAGTGTGAGAGAGAGAGAGATTGGGAGTGTGAGAGACAGAGAGAGATTGGGAGTGTGAGAGAGAGAGAGATTGGGAGTGTGAGAGAGAGAGACTGGGAGTGAGAGAGAGAGAGATTGGGAATGTGTGAGAGAGAGAGATTGGGAGTGTGAGAGAGAGAGACTGGGAGTGAGAGAGAGAGAGATTGGGAATGTGAGAGAGAGAGAGATTGGGAGTGAGAGAGAGATTGGGAATGTGAGAGAGAGAGAGATTGGGAGTGAGAGAGAGAGATTGGGAGTGTGTGAGAGATTGGGAGTGTGAGAGAGAGAGACTGGGAGTGTGAGAGAGAGATTGGGAGTGTGTGAGAGAGAGAGATTGGGAGTGTGAGAGAGAGAGACTGGGAGTGTGAGAGAGAGAGATTGGGAGTGTGAGAGAGAGAGAATGGGAGTGTGAGAGAGAGAGAGATTGGGAGTGTGAGAGAGAGACTGGGGGGAGATAGAGAGAGAGAGAGAGATTGGGAGTGAGAGAGAGAGAGATTGGGAGTGAGAGACAGAGATTGGGAGTGTGAGAGAGACTGGGAGTGTGAGAGAGAGATTGGGAGTGTGAGAGAGAGACTGGGGAG